>NC_081557.1:253781065-253795674 GCF_022355385.1 Mustela nigripes | reverse complement strand
AGAGAAACCCTCTCGAGAGATATAAAAGCCCTTTCTGGAGAAATAAAAGAACTAAAATCTAACCAAGTTGAAATCAAAAAAGCTATTAATGAGGTGCAATCAAAAATGGAGGCTCTCACTGCTAGGATAAATGAGGCAGAAGAAAGAATTAGAGATATAGAAGACCAAATGACGGAGAATAAAGAAGCTGAGCAAAAGAGGGACAAACAGCTACTGGACCACGAGGGGAGAATTCGAGAGATAAGTGACACCCTAAGACGAAACAACATTAGAATAATTGGGATTCCAGAAGAAGAAGAAAGAGAGAAGGGAGCAGAAGGTATACTGGAGAGAATTATTGGGGAGAATTTCCCCAATATGGCAAAGGGAACGAGCATCAAAATTCAGAAGGTTCAGAGAACGCCCCTCAAAATCAATAAGAATAGGCCCACACCCCGTCACCTAATAGTAAAATTTACAAGTCTCAGTGACAAAGAGAAAATCCTGAAAGCAGCCCAGGAAAAGAAGTCTGTAACATACAATGGTAAAAATATTAGATTGGCAGCTGACTTATCCACAGAGACCTGGCAGGCCAGAAAGAGCTGGCATGATATTTTCAGAGCACTAAATGAGAAAAACATGCAGCCAAGAATACTATATCAAGCTAGGCTATCATTGAAAATAGAAGGAGAGATTAAAAACTTCCAGGACAAAAACGGAAAGAATTTGCAAATACCAAACCAGCTCTACAGGAAATATTGAAAGGGGTCTTCTAAGCAAAGAGAGAGCCTACAAGTGGTAGATCAGAAAGGAACAGAGACCATATACAGTAACAGTCACCTTACAGGCAATAAAATGGCACTAAATTCATATCTCTCAATAGTTACCCTGAATGTTAATGGGCTAAATGCCCTTGTCAAAAGACACAGGCTATCAGAATGGATAAAAAAACAAAACCCATCTATATGTTGCCTCCAAGAAACTCATTTTAAGCCCGAAGACACCTCCAGATATAAAGTGAGGGGGTGGAAAAGAATTTACCATGCCAATGGACATCAGAAGAAAGCAGGAGTGGCAATCCTTATATCAGATCAATTAGATTTTAAGCCAAAGACTATAATAAGAGATGAGGAAGGACACTATATGATACACAAAGGGTCTGTCCAACAAGATTTAACAATTTTAAATATCTATGCCCCCAACGTGGGAGCAGCCAACTATATAAACCAATTATTAACAAAATCAAAGAAACACATCAACAATAACACAATAATAGTTGGGGACTTTAACACTCCCCTCACTGAAATGGACAGATCATCCAAGCAAAAGATCAGCAAGGAAATAAAGGCCTTAAACGACACACTGGACCAGATGGACATCACAGATATATTCAGAATATTTCATCCCTAAGCAACAGAATACACATTCTTCTCTAGTGCACATGGAATATTCTCCAGAATAGATCATATCCTCGGTCCTAAATCAGGACTCAACCGGTATCAAAAGATTGGGATCATTCCCTGCATATTTTCAGACCACAATGCTCTAAAGCTAGAACTCAACCACAAAAGGAAGTTTGGAAAGAACCCAAATACATGGAGACTAAACAGTATCCTTCTAAAGAATGAATGGGTCAACCGGGAAATTAAAGAAGAATTGAAAAAAATCATGGAAACAAATGATAATGAAAATACAACGGTTCAAAATCTGTGGGACACAACAAAGGCAGTCCTGAGAGGAAAATATAGAGTGGTACAAGCCTTTCTCAAGAAACAAGAAAGGTCTCAGGTACACAACCTCACCCTCCACCTAAAGGAGCTGGAGAAAGAACAAGAAAGAAACCCTAAGCCCAGCAGAAGAAGAGAAATCATAAAGATCAGAGCAGAAATCAATGAAATAGAAACCAAAAAAATAATAGAACAAATCAACGAAACTAGGAGCTGGTTCTTTGAAAGAATTTAAATTGATAAACCCCTGGCCCAACTTATCAAAAAGAAAAGAGAAAGGACCCAAATAAATAAAATCATGAATGAAAGAGGAGAGATCACAACTAACACCAAAGAAATACAAACTATTATAAGAACATACTATGAGCAACTCTACGCCAATAAATTTGACAATCTGGAAGAAATGGATGCATTCCTAGAAACATATAAACTACCACACCTGAACCAGAAAGAAATAGAAAGCCTGAACAGACCCATAACCAGTAAGGAGATTGAAACAGTCATTAAAAATCTCCAAACAAACAAAAGCCCAGGGCCAGACAGCTTCCCGGGGGAATTCTACCAAACATTTAAAGAAGAACTAATTCCTATTCTCCTGAAACTGTTCCAAAAAATAGAAATGGAAGGAAAACTTCCAAACTCATTTCATGAAGCCAGCATCACCTTGATCCCAAAACCAGACAAGGATCCCATCAAAAAAGAGAGCTATAGACCAATATCCTTGATGAACACAGATGCGAAAATACTCAACAAAATACTAGCAAATAGGATTCAACAGTACATTAAAAGGATTATTCACCACAACCAAGTGGGATTTATTCCAGGGCTGCAAGGTTGGTTCAACATCCGCAAATCAGTCAATGTGATACAACACATCAATAAAAGAAAGAACAAGAACCATATGATACTCTCAATAGATGCTGAAAAAGCATTTGACAAAGTACAGCATCCCTTCCTGATCAAAACTCTTCAAAGTGTAGGGATAGAGGGCACATACATCAATATCATCAAAGCCATGTATGAAAAACCCACCGCAAATATCATTCTCAATGGAGAAAAACTGAAAGCTTTTCCGCTAAGGTCAGGAACATGGCAGGGATGTCCATTATCACCACTGCTATTCAACATAGCACTAGAGGTCCTAGCCTCAGCAATCAGACAACAAAAGGAAATTAAAGGCATCCAAATTGGCAAAGAAGAAGTCAAATTATCACTCTTCACAGATGATATGATACTAAATGTGGAAAACCCAAAAGACTCCACTCCAAAACTGCTAGAACTTATACAGGAATTCAGTAAAGTGTCAGGATATAAAATCAATGCACAGAAATCAGTTGCATTTCTCTACACCAACAGCAAGACAGAAGAAAGAGAAATTAAGGAGTGAATCCCATTTACAATTGCACCCAAAACCATAAGATACCTAGGAATAAACCTAACCAAAGAGGCACAGAATCTATACTCAGAAAACTATAAAGTACTCCTGAAAGAAATTGAGGAAGACACAAAGAAATGGAAAAATGTTCCATGCTCCTGGATTGGAAGAATAAATATTGTGAAAATGTCTATGCTACCTAAAGCAATCTACACATTTAATGCAATTCCTATCAAAGTACCATCCATCTTTTTCAAAGATATGGAACAAATAATTCTAAAATTTATATGGATCCAGAAAAGACCTCGAATAGCCAAAGGGATATTGAAAAAGAAAGCCAACGTTGGTGGCATCACAATTCCGGACTTCAAGCTCTATTACAAAGCTGTCATCATCAAGACAGCATGGTACTGGCACAAAAACAGACACATCGATCAATGGAACAGAATAGAGAGCCCAGAAATAGACCCTCAACTCTACAGTCAACTAATCTTCGACAAAGCAGGAAAGAATGTCCAATGGAAAAAAGAGAGCCTCTTCAATAAATGGTGCTGGGAAAATTGGACAGCCACATGCAGAAAAATGAAATTGGACCATTTTCTTACACCACACACAAAAATAGACTCAAAATGAATGAAGGACCTCAATGTGCGAAAGGAATCCATCAAAATCCTTGAGGAGAACACAGGCAGCAACCTCTTCGACCTCTGCCGCAGCAACATCTTCCTAGGAACAACGCCAAAGGCAAGAGAAGCAAGGGCAAAAATGAACTATTGGGATTTCATCAAGATCAAAAGCTTTTGCACAGCAAAGGAAACAGTTAACAAAATCAAAAGGCAACTGACAGAATGGGAGAAGATATTTGCAAACGACATATCAGATAAAGGACTAGTGTCCAGAATCTATAAAGAACTTAGCAAACTCAACACCTAAAGAACAAATAATCCAATCAAGAAATGGGCAGAAGACATGAACAGACATTTCTGCAAAGAAGACATCCAGATGGCCAACAGACACATGAAAAAGTGCTCCACATCACTCGGCATCAGGGAAATACAAATCAAAACCACAATGCGATATCACCTCACACCAGTCAGAATGGCTAAAATCAACAAGTCAGGAAATGACAGATGCTGGCGAGGATGCGGAGAAAGGGGAACCCTCCTACACTGTTGGTGGGAATGCAAGCTGGTGCAGCCACTCTGGAAAACAGGATGGAGGTTCCTCAAAATGTTGAAAATAGAACTGCCCTATGACCCTATTGGGTATTTATCCTAAAGATACAAACGTAGTGATTGGGTATTTATCCTAAATTGCACTATTGGGTATTTATCCTAAAGATACAAACGTAGTGATCCAAAGGGGCACGTGCACCCGAATGTTTATAGCAGCAATGTCCACAATAGCCAAACTATGGAAAGAACCTAGATGTCCATCAACAGATGAATGGATCAAGAAGATGTGGTATATATACACAATGGAATACTATGCAGCCATCAAAAGAAATGAAATCTTGCCATTTGCAGCAACATGGATGGAACTAGAGCGTATCATGCTTAGTGAAGTAAGTCAAGCAGAGAAAGACAACTATCATATGATCTCCCTGATATGAGGAAGTGGTGATGCAACATGGGGGCTTAAGTGGGTAGGAGAAGAATCAATGAAAGAAGATGGGATTGGGAGGGAGACAAACCATAAGTGACTCTTAATCTCACAAAACAAACTGAGGGTTGCTGGGGGGAGGGGGTTTGGGAGAAGGGGGTGGGATTATGGACCTTGGGGAGGGTATGTGCTTTGGTGAGTGCTGTGAAGTGTGTAAACCTGGTGATTCACAGACCTGTACCCCTGGGGATAAAAATATATGTTTATAAAAAATAAAAAATTAAAACAACAACAACAAAAACCTCAAATCATGCTGATGCATGAAGCAAGTAGAAAAATCTTTGAATAATAACTAAGACATATCATAGTTAGAGAAAATGATTTTTCCATGGTTAGGACCTCTTTAGGATAGCTTAAAAATAGCTGTCCTGAGGGGTTCCTGGGTGGCCATCAAGTAAGCCTCTGACTCTTGATTTTCGCTCAGGTCTTTATCTCAGACTAATCAGACTGAGCCCCTTGTCCAACTCTGCACCTAGTGGGGAACCTGCTTGAGATTCTCTTCCTCTGCCTCTCCTTCTGTCCATCCCTATTCCCACACATGCACACTCTCTCTCTAAAATACATAAATAAATCTTTTTTTTTAAAAAAAAAGAATCTCCCCTGAAACATCCCTATTTTAAAGACAAATAGTCTGACTCTTTAGTTCTTCAATTGTGGACATCACACACATTAGTTTTGTTTTTGTTTTTGTTTTTCCTTTAAGCTCAATTTTCTTTTTGATAGGCAGCAGCTACAAATTCATAAGATTGCTTTTGGTATTAAATGAGGTGATCACTTAGTAACATAATTTCTGAGTATCAGGAACTAGAAAAAGTAGGAGAAGGGGGAGGTGGGGAGGAGAAGGAGGAGGAGGAGAAGCCATGAATGCTTTGCCTCTGACTTGGAGAGCCTCACATTGTACATTTTATGTTTATGCCTCATTGTTGGCATTTCGAGCACACTGATTTTATGAAGTTACTTTTACCCCTCCTCAGCCATTATAATAAAGGCCATTATAACAAATAAATAATATTTTTTTCCTCCTGTGTTTTTTTTTTTATTTTCCAGATCATTGATGACTATACCTTTCATCAATTTAAAGACTTTTTTCTCTCTTCTTTTTCTTCTCTTTCTTTTTCTTCCAACTTCTTCCTATTTCAGTAGGAAAATATAAATGACCTTCAACATAACTAATAACATAGTACATTAGGATGCGAAGTAACCAAGAAGCAACACTAAGTCTAAATAGGTAACAAGAATATAAATGTAGAAATAATTCATTTTGAACTCAATTGATTAACTCTAAACCATTTATTTGATTTGATTGATTGATTAACTCTAAACCATTATTATATATGAACCTGATTGAATTACTTTTATGAAACTATTGACTGTAAAATCTGGTTCATTAGATTCCATTCGGCTGAATTAAAAACCTATTAATTTTCTTTAGCTGTGCCAGAATTAGTGAGAATAAAAAATCTGACAGATGAAAAAGCTTAAATCTATACCAGCCAACTTACAAATGTCCCGTGTTACTATGTGGCAGGTTTTAAAATATTCACACCTCAAATAAAAACATGATGTGCTAAAATGTTTGTGTGTGATTGAATTTTAATACATCCAAAATAAGACATCATTCTCCTTAAACACAAAATTATAGAATTCTTTATACAGATTGACCCTGTTTTTACAGTAACAGGAAATAAAAGAATTAGCTTTGTTAGGAACACCTGCAAATAAAGAATACTATAAAAATCTTAAATAATTAATTATTAAAGAACAAAGAGAATTTTTAACCAAAAAAAAAAATAAAAAGTCCATATACTTGGACTTACTTTATCAAATAATTGTATTTCTGTGAATATGGCTACTAGGGTAATAGACATTTTTGAATTTTTTAAAGATTTTATTTATTTATTAGAGAGAGAACTAAAGCAAGAGAGATCACAGAATGAGAGGGAGAAAGAGACTCGCTGCTGAGTGGACAGACTGATGTGGGGCTCAATCCCAAGACCCTGAGATCATGACCTGAGCTGAAGGCAGATGCTTAACCCACTGAGCCATCCAAGTGCCCCACATTCTTGCATTCTTATTAAATAGTGTATGTTCTCATAAATATCAGGAGATAGAAATCTGAATAACCACATTACCTCAAATTCCAGAAACTCATAACTTAGCTGGGGATACAAACCATGCATTCTTTGTTAAACTGAATGTAATAAATAAGATTAATAAATAAGACATAGAAGAAGAAAGAAACAGTATATATAATAACTACGAAAAATGAACTGTTTATGTTATATAACTGATTATGTGTTTATATATGTATGTGTTTTCTTATTAAAAGATACTTCAGGGTTCTGAATCCAGTGATTCAGAACCACTGAATCCAGTGGTTCAGGAACTCATTTATAAATAAAGAAACATAGAATAAAAACATTATATCAAAATTTCAATTATCTAAACTTCAGTAGATCCTAGATTGCTTAGTGAGACAGTATGCAGAATATTGGATTTGCCATTTTATATCTGATTTGTTGATCTAATTCAGTCACTATGTACCATTATCTTGGTGATTTCATAATAATAAAGATCTCAGTATTTTAATTTAAATTTAGTGGTGCGATGTTATTGGGAAAATTCTTTGTATGATAAGCATTGGATGTTATACACAACTCATGAATCATTGAACACATCAAAAACTAATGATATACTATATGTTAGCTAACTGAACATAACAATAAATGAATAAATAAAGAATTAAGTAAATAATAAAAATAAAAGATTGGGTGACAATATATTTTATAAAGTTACAGTTGAAATTAGGAGATTTGGAAATGAAAGTGGGACCCTGCTAATCAATTAATTTTGGATAGTAAACATAAACCGAGATTGCCCTAGACAAACTGGCACATTAGGTAAATTTAGATAAAGATAAACACGACCTAGAAATGTGACTATCACCAAATAGTTTACATGAAATGACTATGAGATTTGAATCTTGAGGAAAACTGCCAATGAGAACAAATTTTTAAAAAATCATAAAGATATCAATTTTGATGGTAGTATCCATCTAAGTGGTTCAATTGTATCAAAAGCAGAACCTGTCTTAATCTTTGGAAATTTAATGTCCTTAAATGTAATTTCTATTAGTACCTTACCATTAAATAGTCATATTTGAAACATTTTTATAAAAAAATAAGTTCTATATATTTTAGCATAATTCCTTCAGGGTCTGAAATAAATGTTAAAAATTATAAATGTGACTCTCATTCTAGGTCAGAGTGAAATGTTCAGTTCTTCCCAACAATTTTAAATTTCTACAAATGTTACATTTACTGCACTAGCAATAAAAATAACTGAAAATGAAAATGGATAAAAATAAACTAGGAAATAGAGAAGATATGAATACTTAAAAGATTTCCTTGGGATATTCTGTGTTAAGTGTAGTATACCAGAAATTATGAATTTCTGAAAAATATTCATAACCAAATCCAACATTCTATGTTAAATATTCTAAACATAATTAATTTACCTAACCTGACCATGGCTTTCCAGGCCTTATTTTTATGCTCTCCAATTACTTGTTATGTGTTCATTTGCAAATGAGAATCACTATGTGAAAGATGCAATATTTATTCTTTTTTTAAGATTTTATTTATTTATTTGACAGACAGAGATCACAAGTAGACAGAGAGGCAGGCAGAAAGAGAGGAGGAAGCAGGCTCCCTGCAGAACAGAGAGCCCGACATGGGGCTCGATCCCAGGACCCTGAGATCATGACCTGAGCTGAAGGCAGAGGCTTTAACCCACTGAGCTACCCAGGTACCCCTGCAAAGATGTTTCTATTCATATCAACATTTACCTTTATTTGGCATATTCTACTTTGTGTTATTTAAAGTGTGTTTAACATTTAAATAAGTGTTTTAACATCGACTACCTTGCTTTCAACCTCTTTTCTTCACTATCTCCTTAAAAACCAAACCTTAGATACCATAGTATTATGCAACTTTAAATGATCAGTATTCATTACTTCATTCGAAATTTTATTGTGCACATGTGTGTCAGGTACCGTGGAGACTGATAATAAAGAGAAGAGTATTACAAGATAAATTGTTCATTAAAATTTTGAGGAATTTATTTGAGCAAACATGAACTTGAATCTGGCAGTGCCAAAATGAAAATGGTTAGGAGTCCTCAGCCAACAGAATCTAAAGGAAAGGTTCTTGTAGAGCAGACAGCAGCAAAGCTTAACTGATTGCTTAACTTGGAAAAGCCTAGTTGGCTGTTTGTGACTGGTTGTTCCTAAGTTTTAATTTCTTAACCTTGAGGAATTTATTCTGGTTTACCTTTCTGTTTGCTCACATAGATGGCTAAAGCATTAAATCCACCTCAGTCTAATGGCCTCTTTAATTATTTTAACAATAGAAAATGAACTTTCAGTTATCATGGAGTTTACATTGTACGTCAACAGCCAAGTGGGTTTTGTTTACATGGTTCTACAGTTGGAAAAAATATTAAATCATCTTCTATTTACCCACTCCTATTTTTAGGTCCATATTTATCAAAGGCCATATGTTCACCATTTTCATCCAACTCAAGTATGTTATCCCCAATTTAAAGTACATTAGCCCTTTCCACCAATATGTAAATATTACTGGCAATCATGATATTCTGTGAATTCCCAATGCCCCCAGGGGAAAAAGAGCATAATAGATCATGGAGTTTATAAGGACTTCCATAAATACATTGTTTCTTATCTCCCTTGCCCCATTTACTTCAACTCTTCCCATGGGCATGTCACATCCCATGCCCCAACCATGTGGAACCACTTTGAATCTCTTGCAGTCCTTGACAATACAATTAAAAAAAAATGACCACCATGAAATATATTCGAGTGTCCCTATAATGTCCCATCATTAAGAGTAACCTAAAAGCTTTGTTTTTCTTTTTTCCCATCCAGAGCCTTGAAGACTCGTGAAAGTGGCATGACTAAACAGGCAAATTCCTTCTGCACACGTAGAAATCTTCAAACATATTAGTACTTCAATAGAGTGCTCTAAATAATTACATATTGTCAACTAAAATCCTACTTTGAAGAAGATGGCATTTAGATTGCAAATAAATTATTATGCATTAGAGCTATTGAATGTAACATGAATAGCTAAAAGGAAAGCATGCATAATTTTATTGTGGACAAAGATTAAAACACATGAATATATACTGAAAATAACTTTGTCATAGTGTTTCATTTTATACTATTGAGTAAGTCATGGCATTTCAACTTGTCTATTACTTGAACATATAAAATTGAAAACATTGGGGTGCCTGGATGGCTCATTGGATTAAGCCTCTGCCTTCAGCTCAGGTCATGGTCTCAGGGTCTTGGGATCAAGCCCTGCATTGGGCTCTCTGCTCAGTGGGGAGCCTGCTTCCACCTCTCTCTCTGCCTGCCTCTCTGCACACTTATGATCTCTCTCTGTCAAATAAATAAATAAAATCTTTAAAACAATTGAAAACGTTTTCTCAAGTAAGTGAATTTCATTAAACTATAAAAATGTGAAATTAACAAAATAATTATCATTTGACATAAATATAAACCTCATTTAGAGTAAGCATCCAACATAGACAAAATTACCAATATTTCTGTTATTTTTATGAGACATAAATGTGTGAATGATAAGAACTATATGAGGAAAAATGATTCATCTTTATATACTATTAATATTATAACTTAATTTACTAAAAATCATAAATAAGTCATTATAGAACCTTATATAAGAATGGCTACACTTTTACCACTTTATTACATGTATATTTGATCCCATTCTTAATTATAATATGCCATTCAATTCAGTACATGGTACATAAATTTCAAAGAACATAGTTTTGTTTTTTGCTACTGCTTTTTATAATGAAAATAATAAAATGATAAAGCTTGCCAATAATACATTAAGTATAGATTCCACATGTTGAATTTTTTAGAATGTAGAAACTGGTTTTATGTATAAGGGCAAAAACAAATGTTTGTGTATGCCAAATATTTTTAAAAATCACTAAAATTGTTTATAGACTATTCTCTCTTGGCACTGAATATGATTTTTATGACTAGGTCTTTTATTATATGATAGTGCAACAACAGTTGACATTTTGAAAGAAACTGGCTTTATAAAAGTTGATTTAATACCCCTTCAGAGATTTAAGTTAAATCTCATGAGTTGTAACTATTTTTTATTAAAAATATTTTATTACTGAACTACTTGGAAATTATGCAATAAAGCATTAGCTCAGTAGCTCTGGGTTGCCTAAACCCTGCACATTCTAAAGTTCTTCAGGAATGGGTTTTGACAAGTTCCTAGGAGATAACCTCTGAACCCACGGGATGCCCTGGTTGATAAGAATATCTTTGTATGTAACAGCCACTGTGGTAAACAATATGGGGGTTTCTCAAAAATTAAATTAAAAATAGAAATACCACCTGATCCAATAGTCCCACAACTGGGTATTTACCTAAAGAAAATTAAACCACTATTCAAAAAGATATGCACATCTATGTATATTGCTATATTATTTTCAGTAGCGAAGATAAGAAAGCAATTCAAAGATCCATTCATAGATCAATGGTTACAGAAAATGTCATATATATATGTATATATACATATATATATTAAAAATACCATATGATTTCACTTATATGTGGAACTTAAAGAACTAAACAAATTAATAAATAAATAAAAAGGAAAATCAGACCTATAAATTCTGAGGACAAACTGATGGTTGCCAGAAGGGAGTACAGTGGAGGGATAGACAAAACAGGTGAAGAGGAGTGGCAAATACAGCCTTCCAGTTACGGAATAAATAAGCAAGGGGAATAAAGTTACAGCATAGGGAATATAATCAATGGTATTTTAATAGTATTATATGGTGACAGATGGGAGCTATTCTTACCATGAGTACAACATAATGTATAGAGTTGTCCAATCACTATGTTGTACATCTGAAACTAATCTAATATTGTGTGTCAACTATACTCAAATAAAAAAAAGAAAAGAAAGCCTTTGTATAACAGGAATTAAGCAAAATGAGGTAGTTTATGCCAACAACATGACGTATGGCAAATAACCTTCATGACAGTGGTATCATACTCTCTGAACAACTAAGGTTGATCTCCAATGCTGGGTTGGTTTAACTTTTGAAAATAATTAATGTCACATACCAGGTTAACAGAATAAATAATAACCACATGATCACACAAAGAGATGTTGATCAGTCATTTGAAAATAACACATCTATTTACTGTAAAAACCCTCAGTGAACTAAGAATAAAAGAGATATTTCTCCACACTTTGTAAAGTGCATCTATGCAAATCCCCCTGCTGACATCGTATTTAATGATGAAAGACTGAAGACTTTCTCAAATATAATGAACAACTTCCGGATGTTAACTTTTGCCATTCTATTTTACATTGTATTGTGTGCAGTACATTAGCTAGCACATTAAGAAGAATAAGAACAACAAAATAATTTAAAGGCATCTAGTTTGGAAAGAAAATTGTAAATCTGTATTTGCGGCAAGAAGATATGATCCCGCATGTAACAAATCACAGCGAACACCGCAAAATTACCATAAGAAACACGTTTAGCAAGGTCACAGTACACAAGTTCATTATACAAATAACAGGTATATTTTTATATGCTAGGGACAAACAATCAGAACTCGAAATTAAATAAATTATTGCATTTGCAAATGAAACAGACAATAAAATTTTAAAATTATCATTAAAATAATTAAAAGACAAGCCATAGACTGGGAGAATTTTTTTGTCTGTTTGTTTCAAGTTTCTCTTTAAATTCTAGTTATTTAAAATATAGGGTTATATAGGTTTCAGAAGTAGAATTTAGTAATGCATCACTTACATAGAACACCCGGGGCTCATCACAAGGAGTGTCCTCCTTAATTTCCGTCACCCATTTAACCCATCTCCCTTCCACCCCCTTTTGGGCAACCCTCGGTTTGTTCTCTACCCTTGAGTCTATTTTATACTTTGCCTATCTTTTTCTCTCTTCTTTTTCTTCCTTGATGTTCACCTGTTTTGTCTCTTAAATTCCATATATGAGTGAAATCATATGGCATTTGTTTTTCTCTGACTCGCTTATATCACTTAGCAAAATATACTCTAGCTTTAGCCTCATTATTGCAAATGTCAAGATTTCAATTTTTGATGGCTAAATAATATTCTGTTCTATCTATCCTCTATCTATCATCTACTTCTCTCTATGTGGTATATATATGTTTGTATCTTCTTTACCCATTCATCAGTAGATGGACACTAGGGTTTGAGCTCTTTCCATAATTTGGACACTGGATAATGCTGCTGTAAGCATTGGAGTACAAGTGCCTTTGAATCGGTATTTTTGTATATTTTGGGTAAATACCCATTTCTACAATTCTGGGTTGAAGGGTGATTCTATTTTTAACTTTTTGAATATATTTTTTTAAGATTTTATTTATTTATTTGACAGAGAGGCAGGTGAGAGATAGGAGATGGGACAGCAGACTCCCTTAGGTATAAATACAAAAACAAATGTTTATGTATGTCAAATATTTTTTTTAAATCACTCAAATCCTTTATAGACTATTCTCTCCTGGCACTGAATATTATTTTTATGACTAGGACTTTTATCATGTGCCACAACAGTTGACATTTTGATAAAGATTTTATGTAGATGGGAGATGGGGAAGCAGACAGCCCGATGCGGGGCTCGATCCCAGGACCCTGAGATCATGTCTTGAGCTGAAGGCAGAGGCTTAATCCACTGAGCCACCCACAAGCCCCAACTTTTTCAATATTTTCAGTTTATCTAACCCCATATAAAGAATAAGCTTATCTTTTATTACTAGTAAGACAAATGATATAATTAAAAATGGGTTAACATGAATGACTAATAAGCACCTAAAAATATGATGGAATACTTTTCAGAGCATTATACTGAGTGAAAAATGGATTCAAAAGGCCACATTCTATACGATACCATTGTAGGGCATTTTGTAAAAGTCAAAAATCTAAAGACAAAAGTCAGATAAATACTTGTTAAGGGTTGAGAATAAATGGAAGGATTTGTTACAAATGGACACGAGGAAATTTTGAGGTGGTAATTGAATTGTTCTTTACTTTGTTTGTATGTTGGTGGTTGTGTAACTTTATATGTTTTAAAATTTACAGAACCTTTCAACAAAAAAACATGTAATATATATTACACTGTAAATTTTTCAAAAGTCATTTAGTGAAATAAAACAAAATATTGCAAAAACGTAATTTTAAATAATATTAGAATTCCAACTCTAATCATGAGGTAAAGATACAGGGAGTGTTGGTCCAACCCTAACAATATGAAAAAGCTCCATAATCTGCAAATCATAACATGCCTTGAGTATGTCAGGTGTGAATTTGTAAATTAACTTCGTCAATTCGATTACAAAGGGTGATAATCCCCACAGAGGTGAGACAGGACTTGAACTCTTTCTTTCACCTTTAGCAGATCACTGAAAGAAAACCTAGTCACCATAGAGGCACTTAGGAACAGCTTAAAACTTTAGGATATTTCAGCTGCTGAATGTCAACTGTCATTTAGTTTAGTATCCATAGGAACGTCAAATAAGAAAAGCCTGAAATCACTGACAAGCTCTCTTCCATAGGCCTCCATACTCTTTTTTTTTTTTTTTAAGATTTTTATTTATGTATTTATTTGATAGAGAGAGATCACAAGAGGCAGAGAGGCAGGCAGAGAGAGAGGAGGAAGCAGGCTCCCTGATGAGCAGAGAGCCCGATGCAGGGCTCGATCCCAGGACCCTGAGATCATGACCTGAGCTGAAGGCAGCGGCT
>NC_081557.1:253742022-253781055 GCF_022355385.1 Mustela nigripes | reverse complement strand
TAAACCACTGAGCTACCCAGGCTCCCCCTCCATACTCTTGATAAAGATTTCATGTAGCTATGGAGATCAGTGTGGCTCATGGACGCAAAGGGCTGCCTGCTCCCCAAATCTTTCTTTAATAGGAAATAAAAACTTCAAGCCACTGCGGGGAAAGCAGCAAAAAATGGGTCCAGGCAAAGGCCAATTGTTGTGATAGAGGCAAAACTATTTCCAATGCAGAAAGAAGTTAACAAACAAGAAATAAACCACTGAGCTACCCAGGCTCCCCCTCCATACTCTTGATAAAGATTTCATGTAGCTATGGAGATCAGTGTGGCTCATGGACGCAAAGGGCTGCCTGCTCCCCAAATCTTTCTTTAATAGGAAATAAAAACTTCAAGCCACTGCGGGGAAAGCAGCAAAAAATGGGTCCAGGCAAAGGCCAATTGTTGTGATAGAGGCAAAACTATTTCCAATGCAGAAAGAAGTTAACAAACAAGAAAAAAAAAAATCCTTTCCTAGGAAAAAACAATAGCAGCTGAGAGAATAAAGAAAAAATCCTTCTGGTCAAAGGAGATAGGAAGCCACTTCTGTCTTCAACATAGTGGAGCAGGAAATTCCCTTACGTTTTTGCCTGTCACAGACAAAGCTTCCCTGCCGTTGAGCTATAATTTCTGAATTATTTTTAAGAAAGTTTTTCTATTATTAAGTCAAGAAGATATTCTCCTAGTATAGCCTCCTAAAAACGGTTCATAATATTATCTCTTTAGGTATTTGATCCATCACTTACTAAATATTATGTATAATATGAGAAAGTCCCAAGGATCATTTCATTATTGATAGATAACCAGTGGTCTCAAAATGATTTGCTTAAAATACATTCTCTTTCAAATTGAATTAATTTAGTACTTTAATCAAAAATGCAGTGAGTATTCAGGAAAAGAGGAAAGTGGAGAATGTCTACTCAATGGGTATAGGTTTCAGTTACGCAAGATAAATGAGTTCTAGAGATCTGATGTACAACACTATACTTATAATTACCAATTCTATACTGTACACTCAAAATTTCTTTAGATCTTATTCAATATTATCCAGTATAAAAAATCAAATAAATAAAACTGTAGGTCTATTCTGGAGTGTTCAATTAAGCTATGTGTTGAACCATGAACTAGTACCACACTACTTAATTACAATAACTTTGTAGTAGGTCAGAAATCAGGTGCTAAAAGTGCTTTTTAAAAGATATCTATTTTTGAGGAAGTTCTGAGTTTTCTACATTCCACGAATTTCCATAAGATAATAGAAGTCTTTCTCAAAGTACTCAACTAGAAAATTGAAAGCTGAAAAGTTCAATTTATGATAGAAAGTAGACAAGCAAGTTACCTGGGATCTCTGGATAGTACCACAAACTATTATTGAGGAGGATGTTTATGTAAGAAATTAAATAAAAGACTGACACAAAATTATGTCAATATTTCCCTAAGCAACTATCCTAGATAAACAGAGTTGACCCTCTTTATTTAAAGATTTTATTTATTTGAGAAAGAGAAAGAGAGAGAGCACAAGTGAAGGGAAAGGCAGAGGGAAAGGGAGAAGCAGACTCCCCACTGAGCAGAGAGCCCTATGTGGGGCTTGATCCCAGGAACCTGAGATCATGACCTGAACCGAAGGCAGTTGCTTAACCGACTGAGCCACCTACACACCTTACTTATAATTTTCTTAATAACATTTGCTTTCCTCCAGCTTACTTTATTGTAAGAGTACAGTATATAATACTTATATAATACATAAAATACATATATTAACAACTGTTTATGTTATTGGTAATGCTTCCAGTCTAATAGTAGACTATTAATAGTTAAATTTAGGGGGAGTCAAAAGTTATATGCAGATTTTACTGTGTGAAATGTGATCATCCTAACCGCACAATTTTTCAGGGGTCAACTGTGGATCCATATGACTAGACTCAGAGCCAACTATATACCACACATGCAGATAGAATTTTTAATCCTTTCTAATTGATTTTTTCTTCAATATATTATACATGTGGAACTAGATCCCAGGGTCCTGGGATCATGACCTGAGCCAAAGGCAGACGCTTAACCAAGTGAGCCACCCAGGTGCTCCAGAATTGACTTTTTTTTCTTTTTCTTTTTCTTTTTTTTTTTAAACATTCAGATTTATATATGTTAGTTTTCTGTTGTTAAGTTCTAATGATTTGGATTTTTGTTTAATAATTGGCATATATCTAAGATAAAATGCATAGAAAGTATTGTCCTTTCTGTTTTCATGCATTTTAATTATTTTAAGAGTAGAAGATAGAAAATGCAGAAGTGACCACAAGCACTTCATTTTATGCACATTAAAATTCAGACAGTTTTATAGTTATCTATTCTATTTGGTCATGGAAAGCTGTGGCCTTTGATTTTGCCCCAGAAATACAAAAATCATATTTATGTCCATAAACTGAGATTACATGGTCAATGAAGGATGACAAATGTAATGAAAATAATCTAATATGACTAATATACACATGAAGTACATGAGGCTCATTTGTAGACTCATTATCCATACCTTTTACCATGAGGTTAAACTTTGTTTACATACTATCCAAAGAAAGTACAAATAAATGAGATTTTTAGAGATGACCAGCAAACATCTTTGTTATCTAGTAAAGATATTTCAGCATCCCCAACTCCTTAGCTTCATCAGTTCTCACATTTGGGAGATAAATGCATCATATGGTGGCATGGAAAGATTTTCTGGATGTTTATTTGGACATGTATTTTGAGATGACTCCAGCTAATGTATTGGTCGAACAGGACTAAGAGTTTAGTAAGGTTAGGTGGCGGGAAATTCACCCTGTTCAGTCCATAGGGTACCTGTTTAGCCTGGGTAGTAAACACTCTTATCACTGTTACACTTGAGGCAACCAAGGCTTAGTTAGAGCTTAATTAAATTTCCCACAAGCTTTAGATGGACACTGAATTTGTTCTAACTCCAGAAAAATTGCTTATAACCATTATAGCATACTTCCCATATTTGTTCAAAACGATGCATCTTGAAGGGTAATAGGTTAATATGCCATGTCTTTCAAAAAGTGGCATCTTCTTAACAGGTTTGCTAGATACAATAGATAAAAGAAAAATTAAACTTTAAAGCAGACACACACAGAATTTTTTGGATTAATGATCATGGCTGAAGCAGATGGAATTTCTACTGTAGCTACCATAAAATAGTTGATATATTTTTATCAAATTGAAGAAATTATTAATTAATTTTACAGAAGTGCATGACTATGTATCTATAATAACAGACATTTAAAACATTGAAAAATTATTTAAAAACTCACTATTTTAGGATTGAAGAATTTCACATTCCTCATTTTTGTTATAAAAATTTTCAAACCATCTATTACGAAAGAATGTGACAAAAGAAAACAATAAAAGATAAGTTAGGGTCCTCCATAGAAACCTCATGTTTTATCCTCAAGGCCTTTAAACTACTTGGATGAGATCCACTCACATTACTGAAGGTAATCTTTACTTAAAATCCACTGATTGTAAATGTAAACTACATACACAAAATGCCTCCACAGCAACACCTAGATTTATGTTTGACTAAGTAATTGGCTACTACTATAGCTTAGCCAAGTTGATGTATAAAACTAACCATCACACTTTGTTAGAGAGGTTTTAAAAAATTTGTTGCAGTTCTGATGACCAGTGTGTATACATTAACTACCTTCTATAATCAAGAGTTTTATAATGTTATGTTATATATACTGTTACAATGTAGATAAACTCTTCACAGCTATAAAGTGTGTCCAAGATAAAGGGAAATAAAATAATTTAGTACAATCCTTCTTCCATATCCACTGGTTCGGTATTTTACTTAATCCCGTAACACCATTAGTGTGTTGAATTAAAAGTTAGATGTCAAATAAATGTAGGACAGAAAGTCCTATATATTTTTATCCACTTGACTTTTATACTTGTTAAACAAACCTTTCTGGATTCTAGAAGCACTATGCGTAACAATGAGATATTTAGCTTTTACACATCTTTAAACTAATTCTAAATCCTGCTAAGCTTTGAATAGCCCAGAGCAAGGATTATCCCTATTGTTTGTTTGTTTGTTTTTTTTAACTGGTAAAGATTTTTTTTAAATAAATAGTTGCTAATTGTAACATTAAGTATAAGCAGAATGACTCAGTCACAATATGGTATCTGAGAGGATTCTGGACTCACAGAGTGTGAAGTACTGCATAAGTATCCAGGACTCAGTGCCAGGGAAAGGCCACATTCAATAGTTATCAATACCTACTATGTTCTAACCAGATTATTGATGCATCAAAATTTTGGCTATAACTTTTTTTTTTCCTTTGCCTCTGGTCCAGTTGGGATCCGCTAGTTTATTTTACTTATGATTTCCAAAATTTCATTTTTCCTGATGATGTTAGTATCAGAGCTTTTTTTCTTTTTAAGAAATGTAAATATTAATTCCCTCTGCTCTCAAGTTAAGACTACCTTGCTAACAAATGTGGTATATAGCACTACATAAATGAGAAAAATGGACAAAGTCCTCACCTGCCTATAAAACTACAAGTGAAAAGATCTCAAAGACAGAGAATATATAAACAAATTGTATAAAATCCTGTGTGTAATGGAATGTTTCCCAAGGAATCCATATTCTTTAAAAATCTTCCAGTCAGTGAAAGAGTGGGAAATTTTCTGTACACTCAATAGCTAAGACAGTCAATACTCCTTTGGAATTACCATCAGGGGAAACAAAAAAAAGGTAATGATTGCAATTTGACAGAAAATAAAGCTGATGAATAAGCCAATTTCAAAACCTCTCAGGCTAGTGGTAAATTTCCTGATCTAAATTAAATGGTGTAATCTCCACAGTACCAAATGGAACAATATTATAACTCCTACTTATTTTTATAATATGTTTAACTTGGATTTTTACAGAATGAATTTATAAAAACATTTTCAGATATGTAAATTATTTTATAGATCCCAAGAGATCACATATTTTCAATAAAAATATCAGATTTTCACTCCAAATTACATTCCATGTGATATTTGTTTTTCTAAACATGGAGACCGATGTCCATATTTTTTAAAGAACAGATAAGAATAAACTGGCATATTTTAATGACTGAATACTTTTTGCATCACAAAATACTTCTTAAATCACTGCTGTGATAGTAAGTTAAATTTTAAAAAGGAATAGATGAAGAAAACTCACTAGAGGGAGTTTAAAAGCACATCACTAATGCCTCATGAAGCACTTAGAAATGTCTAATATGAAAAATGAAGTGAATGAAAGACATGATTTATAAGAGAGTACTTCTGTTTTCCCCTTTGATCTGAAGATACTATCTAAGGATATAACATTCTGCAAATGGTTAAATTTTTTTGTGACAACCCATTGTATTAGAATTTTCTAGAAGAACAGAACCAGCAGATTTATTATAAGTAATTGAGATAAGTAATTGGGATAGTTCTAGATTGAGTCTAGAGGTCTATTCAGAACTAGGAGAATGATAGTGTATAAATTCTGAAAAAGACCAATATCCAGCTCAGTCAGGCAGAGAGAGCAAATTCTCCCTTTCTTCACCTTCTTGTTCTATTCAGGCCCTCTCCGTAGGGAGAGCAATCTGCTTTCCTCAGTCTGCCAATCCAAATGCAAATTTCATCCGGACACACTCTCACAGACACCCAGAAATGAAGTTTAACTCAAATGTATGTCGGTTTTCTTCCTTCTTTCCTTTCTCCTTTCTTCCCTTCTTCTTTATTCTTTTTCTGTCAAAGCAACAAATAATCATACTTAATATTTGAACGTACCAAGTTAGTGTGGATATAATTGGCTGCTGTCTTCCTTATGACTCAAAGAAATATACTCTAGTTATTGTCTTTGAATTCACAGAGTAAGTTTTGTTAGAATTGCAGGTACCCAAATTTGAGCTTATTTCTTCTTAACACTACAAAATACTTCAGGCTAATCTTCTATATATTTCCTGCTCTAATCCTCTAATCAGCCATTTTCTCCAAGGAGCACTGTTTCCCTTTATTGGAAAATAGTATTAGAAACCAAGATATGGGTACTTATTGTATTTGGGGTGTCATTTTGGGGGGTCCTCACTACTTACAAAACAAAAAAAAATGTGTTTTTACTAACCCACCTATATACGATATTTATGAAGATTCCTATACATAAACATCTGTATCTTTATTAACCTAAACATGACTTTATACAGATGTCTCTGATTCTAATTCATTACCACATGGATCATTCTAAATTTCCTCACCTTATTCATTAGTACATTTTTAATCCCACAGTGACAAACAGGCTTCAGCCTTTTGCCATCCTTTTACTTAATTATTCCATTCCCATATAACTGGTTCACACTCCAAGTGTGGCCAATTCATACTCTTTTAACTACTTTATCAATTAGTATGTAGTGCTTCTGTGCAGTTCCTTACAGCTCATTCCTAAAGTTACTTTTTGTCATCACCTCTCCCCCTGTGACCTTCAGTGAGATTTTTTTCACACAACTAGATTCTCTTGTATCAGTGGTAGGGGCCCAGGAGGACATCTTGTATGTTTGCACATATTAAGATTCATGTTTTTTCTATACATTTCTATGGACATTGACAAATGCATAATATCCTTTATCCACTATTATGGCATTCTATAAAATAAATTTGCTGTTTTAAAAGGCTCCTGGATTTCACTTATTCATCTCTCACCACAAATTCTGCCAACACTAACCTTTTTAGCGTCTCAATAATTTTGCCTTGTCAAAAATGATACAAAGTTGGGATTCTGCATGCAGAAGCTTTTCATGGACTTATTTCACTTATATCCAGGAGTACAACTGATGGATCAAATAGTAAAACTGTTTAGCTTCTAAGGGACTGACACAGTCTTCCAAGGTACACATATCATTTCTCGTTTTCACAGGCTATGAAGGAGAATTCCTGCTGCTCTACATTCTCACCAGCATTTGACATTGTAGACATTCTACGTAGTGTGCAGTGATGCCTCGATTGTTTTAATTTGCAATTCCATGATGACAAATGATAATGAACACCATTCACATTTATTTACCACCTGCCTATCTTGTTTGGTGAGAAATCTGTTAAGAAATGTTGCAGATTTTTAATTGGTAAATGTTGAATTTCAGTAGTGTCAGTCCTCTCTCTTTGTTCCTCTTTAGTGTCTTGTTGGTTCCTTTGGATCTTTTCTCTTTGAATATAAACTTCAAATCAGTTTTTCAATATCCATAATATAACTTCCTGGGATTTACTTTGAGATTATATTTAATTTGTAGATCAAGTTAGGAAGAATTGATATTTTCACAACATTGTGTTTTCCATTCCGTAATCATAGATAACTCTTCATTTTTTTAGATGGCATTGGGTGTCTTTTGTGACAGAATTTTCTACATATAGAATTTTCTACATATAGAATTTTCTACATATGGAATCGGTATATGTTTTCTTAGATTTATACCTAAAAATTCATTTTATAGTATTATTATAAAGTGTTGTATGTTTAATTTAAAACCTTAATTGCTAGGGTGCCTGGGTGGCTCAGTCAACTAGGGGTCCAACTGTTGATTTCAGCTCAGGTCATGATCTCAGGGTTGTGAGATTGAGCCCCAAACCAGCTCTGCACTGTGCATGGAGCCTGCTTAAGAGCCTCTCTCTCCCTCTTCATCTTCCCCTTTCTCTCACTTTCAATCCTCTAAAAGAAGAGAAAAGAAAAAAAAGTAAAACCTTAATTCCTAATTGCTGATACAAAGAAAAAGTTTAGCCTGTAACGGGGGGGCGGGGGGAGTCATTCACACTTATGAGTTGAGTAGGATTTGAGGAGATTGAGAGCTTGGACATCAGAAGTCTACGGATGAGTTACCAAATTCCCATTTTATGATATTTAAAATCAGGTGAGACATTCCAGTGAAGATAGAGACTATCTCCATTTCTATTTTCTAAATGCATGTATCCCTCACCAAATTCATATATTGAAGTGATGGTGTTAGGAGATGGGGTGTTAGGAGATGGTGATAGGTTGTGAGAACAGAATCTCCATAAAATGGATTAGTGCCCTTATAAAAGAGGCACCAGAGAGCTTGTTTGCCCATTTCAACATGTGAGGACATAGAGAGAAGAAAAAAAATAAATAAAAAATAAAAAGATAAATAAATAAAAGCAAGTGAGAATGTGCGTTTTATTCTTCTTATAATATCTTAAAGAAGGACCAGGTTACTCTCCTCCCCAAATTAAGTATGTGACACATCTCTATAAAGCATAAAATGGATCCAGATTTTTACACTCTAGTGTGGCATTGGAATAGCATAATGCTTTCTCACATGAACAAAAAGCACAATGGAAATCAGAAAGAAAAATACCTGTTAAAAAAGTGGTCTTTGCAGCAATGTGGAATCAAGGAACTATTACCAAAAAAAAAAAAAAAAAAAAAAAAAAAATGATAAATAAGTGAAGTAGAGTTAAAAAAAATCTCCTTTTGATTTGTCAAAGCATCAACCTCTAAAGAATTTTATGCAACAGCAGAGAAAATGGAGATAGGGCAATTGTTGATTGCAAATTTTCATCTTTTAGGAATATGCATTAAAATGTATTTCCTATTGCACTTACTGTTGTGTCTAGAAGAGAATTTGTACTTAGAAAAGTCTTCAGCATAAAGCATTTTGATTTTTGCTTTGTTGTCTAGGAACCAAGTACAATGAAAATTTTCAAAATCATAATCTATCTCAAAGCAAAACT
Source organism: Mustela nigripes (assembly GCF_022355385.1). Lineage (NCBI taxonomy): Eukaryota > Metazoa > Chordata > Mammalia > Carnivora > Mustelidae > Mustela > Mustela nigripes. The sequence goes on along the minus strand of NC_081557.1, from coordinate 253,772,275 downwards.
GATTCTATGGCACATTTCAAAACAATCAACCCACTTTCTTTCTTTTTTTTTTTTTTTTAATTTTCCTTTCTTTCTTTCTTTCTTTCTCTTTTAAAAGATTTTATTTATTTGACAGAAAGAGAAATAGCCAGGGAGAGAGAGAACAAGCAAGGGGAGTGGGAGAAAGAGAAGCAGGCTCCCCCCCAGAGCAGGGAGCCCAATGTTAGGCTCCATCCCAGGACCCTGGGATCATGGACCTGAGCCGAAGGTAGTCGCTTAACCAACTGAGCCACCTGGGTGTCCAATCAACCCACTTTCTAAGAAGCTTATTTTTTTTAATTATTCAGTAAGGACAATATTAAGGTGGTTTGCAACTACACAGATGGATCTGCAAATAGAAGTATTATTTTTACTAAAGTGTTCTTTTAGGATGTTTATAACAAGTAATATCTTTTCACATTTAACATTGTCTACGTCTGAAATGTTTATTCTGTTCATGCGACCAAGATATCTTGCATTTTTTTTCAAAATTATATATCCTAAGAAAATTATATTCAAAATAGGATATAAATTTCATTTTGCAAATGTCTTCAAATGTATCCTTGAGTATGTGAACCACAATATATTGCCACATTTGTCAAGGCTCACAGAACACAAATTATTTAAATAACCCTTGGTTTCTAAATATGCAGCAAAGATAAATAAGTAATCTTACCACAGGCAACATTTTCATACTTCTCCCACTGTCTGACAGCTGGACCTCTTTAATATCCCAAACCATAACTGATTGGCTAATGCCACCTGTTCAGCACAAATTCCAGAGCCATTCATTTGTATAAAATAAACAAGCACATAAAGAAAGCATATCCTTTGCAGAAAATATGAAATATATACTCAAACAAGAAGTAGGAGCAAAAATGAAAGAACGTACTTAGAATGGAAAGCTGTGGGATTTTGTAAAACATCTAATATAGTATATCCACTGCAACATTAAACCATTATGATGACTCTTTTTTCTGAATATACCATAGTTTGAGAATTAAAGGTTGTTAAGATTTGTTAGATCTGTCACTTGCCAGGTGTCCTAACTTTTAAAAGATATTTATCCTCTCAAATATGCATTTCTGCATCAGAAAATAACATTTACTTCAGATTTCTTATAGATATCCAAAGGAAATTAATACAAACTGATTAAGCACTGGTTTAATAAGATACTTCAATAAATGTTAACAATTGAAAAAACACCTTGTAAAATTAAGAAAACTGAAAACTTGGATACATAAAAATAAAAATTACTTGCCACCCCATATACATATATTTTCATCATCATGCATATTTGTGATTTTCCTTGAATTAAAAAGCTTACTGAATCTTATTAATGAATTATGTAATTATAAATACTATTAGTATTAAAATATTTTTCCAAATTGCTATGACTACTGTATTAATCCAATTTAGTGGTATAAAGCAATGACAGTTCTATTATGCTCTTGGACTCTGGTTTAGGAGTTGGGGCAGGACTCTGCTGCACAGCTCTCATTTATAATGTCTGGTATTGTTTCATTTAGATGTTAGTTGGAACTAAAATAATCTAAATATTTGAGTAGGCTGGGCAATCATAATGGCTTGCTCATATGGCTTTCTGTTGTCTAGAAATTCAGCTAGTCCTACTGACTGGAACCCTAATACATGGCATTTCCAGCATAAGGGTCACTGAGTACATGGATTTTCCCAGAGTGAATGTCCAAAGATAACCAGGTTGAAGCTACATGGCCTTTTACTTCCTAATCTTGACAATCATAAAGTGTTAACTTTTATCATACTGTAGTCAGAGGTATGCCCAGATTCATGAGAAAATGGTATAGATAGCCACCTCTTGATGGAATAAACTTACTTACTAGGTGAGTTTATATTGCAAAAGAACATGTGGGATAGAAAATAGAAATGGGAAATTCTGATTCAAGGGTTATCCTTCTGGGAAAGGTTGTGGTCTGATATGGTTGGAGAAGACACAAAATTTCTGGTGAGACAGGCCTGATGTCACAGTCACCTGTGACTGGATGAATAATTACATATAATTAAGGAATAAGGATTTAGAGATTTTATGAGACCACCGTTCTCAGAAGAGAACAGATGGAGAACATTTTTGAAATAGTTTTATCAGTATTATTAGACTAATAGATAAAGAAAATACAAAAGAATATTATTGAGGAACCTGTATCTGCAGAAACATGTTCTGTTTTTCAAAACAAGTGAGAGACAGCACCAAGAAATAATGTTTTAAACAATTAAATTCAAGTAAAAACAACAATGAAACACTAAAAAATGTGGAACATGAACAGATGTTTAAATGCTTATATAAATTAAAAGGAAAAAATGTGAACATTTCAAACAAGTCTTATGGTGAATTGCTTCTTTTATTTAATCTTCATATTTTGAAAACTCATTAACTACTATGAACATCTACCAGAATTTTTCAGAAGGAAAAACAAAATCCCCGGTATTCAGTTCTTTAAGGGTATTTTATTCCATGAGTTTTACAAAATACAAAAGTTATTTCAAACTACAAAATGTTCCTACTAGTTAGTGAAGCAAGATCATTAGAAACAATTAGGCACTCTCACTGCATTCTATCTTCATTCTATCTTCTTTAAAAAGAAAATGATACAATTTTTTATGTGCCTGTACAATATACATGTTGTATCTACAAAGCCTAAACCTAAAACATTAAGTGTACATATAATTTATAATCCAGAATGTTTTTGGATTTTATAAATTAAAGTAATGGGTACATGTATTTTACATTGTATGGTATCATTTCAGAATTTAGGATGTCTTCCTTCCATCAACTGTATGTTTCCTCAAGGAAGTGTGTGAATATTCATTAAATATTAAATATTAAATAAATACATTAAGTTTGATTCAAATAAGACTTCCTAATAAATCTGTAATTAAATAATAATTTTTTGTGAGAAATTTTTTGTTTTCAGATTTTTAGATGGGAGATTTGGGGTCCAAAGGTAGGATGTAGGGTGTAGTATGTCTTTGTTTTTCTCTCAATATATATGCACAGACAGGTAGACATATACCTAAAAACACATACATTTAATATATAAACATACACCCATATATATATTTTACTTCTTTTTATCATTCATCCTTAATTTAGCCTTGGATTATTAATACATTATATAGAAAATATGGGTGAGCAAAAGTAAATAAAATGATAAATACTCATATTTTAGTACTAACTTTAAGAAGATTAATAATTAGTGAGAATGATTCTAGGCAAATTTCAGTTAATTCTAGGCAAATATAGGTACACTAGATTAGTAGGAGAGTTTCACAGAGCTATGACACTACTTATTTTGCTCAGTTTAAGCAAATGACTAAACTCTCTTGTTTTTTCTAAAATGAGATTCTTAGACTCCAAAAGAACAATGTTCAGTATATGGCCTCTCACTTTCCTTCTGGTGGAAAGTTGTTTAATAGGCTTATCATCATCATCACTATTTTTTCAGAACATATTTCCCTGATCACATCTGATAAAATATCCACTGCCAAATAAAAACAAATCTGGAATTAGTTAGGGATGTGTTAGTTAGAAAGATTATTGCAGTAGGGAAAATGATCCAAAGTTAAATGAGCATGTTTCTCAAAAACAAGCAGAAAAAGGCATTTCATTGATAGGAGGGGCTAGATAGTAAGCAAAAGGAGGTTGAGTAAATTAGTTGAAATGATCAGGGGGGTTCTGACAAGAAAAATGAATGCTTGTGGTCTGCCTATACTCCGGAGAAGCTAATAAGGATGCCCCGCCTACTTTTTTAGTTCTTGCGCATCCTTGGAGGTGAATGGAGTGCGGGAACCAATACGAAGGACAGAGCCTGAGTAGAGTTTGGTCAAAACAAAGTGAAGGTTACCCAATGGGCAGTTGTGAGTACTTGCAACCAACCCATCTCCCACAGAGCATCTGTCTCTCTGGTTTTCAGATCTAAGTTTGATTTTATTTTTAAAGTGTTGCGATTCCTTCCTTTAGATGGATGCTTAAACATAAAAAAGTTGCCCTATCCACAACATACATGCCATTTGACTGTGCTAAAGATATTTCAATATGTACAATCATGTTGCTGTCTAATATTTCATGACAAATATACTTTTAATCATTTCACTACCAGTTCTGTTTAAATCAGAAATTTAAACAATGGTATGCAAGTTTTTGATGACCTTATAAAAGCAAGTCCGTACTCCAAGAGGAGGGGGTCATGTGGTGAGGACTTAAGGGTGGTTACTAGCGGCTGAGAGGGTTCATCAGCTGACAACATAAAAATGATGATTTTATTCATACAACCTCGGAGAAATTAATTCATCCAAGATCCTGAAAGAGCCTGAACCAGTATCTTTCTACTCAATTTTCTGGATGAGACAGCCGCCTAGCAGCAGACAAACTGATTTTAGCCCTGTGAAATGCTAAGCTGCTCCTGGACCTCTGATCTACAGAAACTGTGAGATAACAAATGAGTATTGTTGGAAGCTGCTAAATTTCGGCAATTTTTAAAGCGGCAACCAGTAAGTGATAAGACACATATCAAAAATCTTGCAAATATGTGTAGGCTTATTATTAAACAACATGTAAAAAATATTGTCTTCCTTCTTAAACGAATTCAATATGAAAGTCAGAAAAATCAGTTAATTTAAGTTTTACATCTATTGTGTGGAAGTCATAAAAATGGTTCCCACAGTATCATAATACTTCAGAACTTTGTAAAATATATAGATATTAGATACAGATATGGAAATTAAGAACATATCACAACAAAACACACCAGGAGACAGTTCTGAAAATAACAAATGCTAGCCCTTATTTGAGAAGTACACTTACTAGGATTGAATATCAATGAGATGTAATTGCTAGATGCTTTCATATTCCAGCTTAGCAAAATAAAACTGTCTAATTTTTGAAATGTTGAAAATGTCAATGTATGCAAATTTGAGGAAGGGCTGGAAATCACAGGGTGACAGAAGGGAAGAAAGAAAGGAGATGAAATCCTACAATTAGATTTTCCTGATATGAATATGAAATGTAAAATACACATAAAAAGACTAGTAGTAATTCCTCAATTGCCAATGTCACCATGTTCTATACAGTGACAAATGGAGAGTCTATGTTAAGAAAGATGAATGACCTCAAACTTTATAACCTGTAAAATGGGATTTTGAAGTTAATGAATGGGCTCTTTCCCTTAAGACGTTATTGTCAATGCAACAAATATAAAGTATATTCTTTAGAAAATGTGAGAGTCTTTGCAGAGCTATTAACAGTATGGATATTCTCAATGACAGATAAGTTACCACATCCCTGCACTCTCAATATACAGAAATTGATAACTCATTAAATGTTGATATTATGCATTACTTCTTCTTTTCTCTCTCTGCCCTAAAGATTTTGTTAAACTTATTTTAACAACTACTATCCTCCTGGAATACTTAAAACGTATTTGAATATAGTTTGGTATGCTCGATTTTTTAAAATTGTATTTTATTTATTTTATAATGCATAATATATTTACAAGGAAAAAAATGAAAAGGAAAAAAGATGTTATGCTGTGGAAAATAAGCCCTGCTTGCCACTCCCTGAGCTTTCTGCTTTCTAGATCCAGTACTGGTTGCAATTGTCCATCTTTTGTGTATTCTTATGAAAATATTGAATACATATGTATAACTCTGCAAGTGTGTGTTTGTATATGTACATATATGTTTTGTATGCATATGTATAGTTATTGAAAGAAACTTCCATTATCAAACACCAGTCCTACTCTCAGGAGGAAGATTCTTTTAATTGATAAGTTTCCACTTGTGATGGTTAATTGAATTTCTTTAAATAACACATTAGTATTACCAGATTTCTTATTTTGTTTTTTTAATTTTTTAAAATAATACATAATGTATTATTTGTTTCAGGGGTATAGGTCTGTGATTCGTCAGTCTTACACAATTCACAGCTCTCACCATACCAGATATTTTATTAATTTAAAAGAGTATCTGCTAACTTTTTGAAATAGTAAATACAAATTTAGTTGACTTTACTGCCATTTCTACTCCTTTTCACCTTGAAATTGTATGTATTGTAACATTAGAAAATATTTTTTCTCATTCCATCACCTATTGAAACCTTGCAATTAAGAGTTAAATTGTCCTAAAGACAATTAAAAGAACAGGAAATCCTGGCGTACCATAAACATATGAATGCACTCAATCTGACTAGCAAGGAAAGAAATAAAAATAAAATTTCAGTGAGATATGATGTTAATAATGTGATTTAGGTGATTTCTTCTACATGAACATTTATACAACTACCTGGGAGAATAATTTGAGTATAACTTAAAAAGTTTAAGATGCACACACTCAGCAATTTCATGTCATTTCTTTCTTTTCTTTTTTTTAAAGATTTTATTTATTTATACAACAGACAGAGATCACAAATAGGCAGAGAGGCAGGCAGAGAGAGAGAAAGGAGGAAGCAGGCTCCCTGATGAGCAGAGGACCCGATGCAGGGCTCGATCCCAGGACCCTGGGATCATGACCCGAGCTGAAAGCAGAGGCTTTAACTCACTGAGCCACCCAGGCTCCCCTCATGTCATTTCTATATGAGAAATTCACAAATGTGCATGAGGAAACATGTAAAGAAAGCTCATTGCAACAATGAACAGCAACAAAAAATCTGCAAAGCAAATGAAAAATATTTTCCACTGATAAGAAAATGGCTAAATAAATCATGACAGATTTATGCAAATGGTTTACTACATTGCAATAAAAAATGCACTGACATTCTAATATCTACATTGATAAATGTAACAAATACAGTTTTGATCAAATGTTTTTAGAGAACACACAGATAATATAATTTATATAAAGTTCAAAATTGACAATGTATCCTATATATACATGTATATATAGGTATATATGTATATCTTATATATATAATCCTATATATACGTGTGTATGTGTATCTCCTATATATATATGTATGTGTATATATATATATATATATCCTATATATACAACGTATCCTATATATACATACATGTTTTAAGTATAAATGGTACTTCTGTACATGATGGCAAATTATACTGAATGCTTAATATTCTCACTTTCCTTGTGTAATATGGTATTTGGAAATTCCATGTCACTATATAGATCCACCTTATCTGTTTTAATACTTCTGTTATATTCCATTGTTTAAGTGTAATGAAATATCTTATATATACACAAATATCTCCTTCCTTTAACCTGACTTATACTATCACAGCTATCTTTAAACACACGTATTGAGGATAGTAGAACTACATGATTAAAGAAATTCATGCCCTTGAATAAATATTTGAAGAGGACCCAGATGTAAGCAAGAGAAAATAGCTTCATAAAATAATGCAGTAGAGGTGCCCCATGTATAAGTTTTAACTAGGCCATTAATCCACCATATTGTTTATAATTATATATACATATGTAATAAAAATATGCAGTCATGCATGGAAATGATAAATTTCTAATTTAAGGTTGGTGTAACCTCTGGGTGTGAAGGAGCGAGGAGAGAGAGAGTATTGTGATGCTAGTGAGAAGTCCACAGACCTAGACCTCTGTTGGCCCGTATTACTTTATAAGCTGTATATATATATATATATATATATATATATATATATATATAGTTATAGGTTTATAGGTTTTGTATGTTTGATATATTTCAAACATTCTTTAATTTGATTTCAGTTAACACTTCTCATTATAATGGGAACATCTGACCAAGCGGAAATAGATTTAGGACAATATTCCATGTTTTAACCTAAAATCTTCTATTTCTTTCAGTAATTAACACATGATTAATATACAGCATTAATTCAATATATTTTAATTTGTATAGTTACTTTTTATGATTTTATTTTATTTTATTTTTTACTTTTAATGATTTTAATCATAAAATATTCTTTGTTAATTATATCTTTGTTTTCAATAAACTGGGAAAGAACAGACTACCATTGGTAAGGTAAGCACAAAGGTTAAAATTAATGGTCTATAATTTCTCTTAGCTACATGCATTTTTGGCATTAGAAGACACTAGAAAATTCAATCACAAAATGTTATGCATATTTTTAAATTTTAAAATATTTTAATGTTTTAAAGATTTATTTTATGAATATATTATTTATTTTATTTAAAGATATCTTTTATTTATTTATTTATTTGTTTGTTTGTTTTTTTAAGATTTTATTTATTTATTTGACAGAGAGAGATTACAAGTAGGCAGAGAGGCAGGCAGAGAGAGAGAGAGAGGAGGAAGCAGGCCCCCTGCTGAACAGAGAGCCAGATGCGGAACTCGATCCCAGGACCCTGAGATCATGACCTGAGCCAAAGGCAGAGGCTTTAACCCACTGAGCCACCCAGGCGCCCTGTTTGTTTGTTTATTTTAGTGGGTGAGGAGCAGAGGGCAAGGGAAAAAATCTCAAGCAGACCCCACACTAAGAATAGAACCCCATGCAGGGCTTGATTTCATGACGGGAGGATCACAATCTGAACTGAAATCAAGAGTGAGACGCTTAACTGACTGTGCTACCCAGGTACCCCTGTTACACATATTTTTAAGTATATGGTAAATACCAATTCACATTTATTGAACAAATAAAACATGGGTAAATAGCAAGGAATACAAGAATAAAGGAAAGGAAGAGATTTTCTTATATACCTTAAAGTCTGAAAACTGATTTAATAAAATAACTGGGACTCAATTATTCACACAGCAACAATCATTTCCAGACTTTAATTTCATATTAATAAAAAAAAAACCTTGCTGGCTTGGAGACTCATTTGAATTAATTATATTATGTGCTCAGAAGCTGTGAAAACTAAGCAACACACATTATTGAAGAGTGACTTAAGAAGTAAGATTAGGAGAATTGTTTAAGAAGCTTTTGATTCAAGAGAAGTAATTACTTCAATATGCACAAAAACACAGGCTATTTTTCTACATAAGCTCACAGATTCAAACAACTGAAGGACGGTGAAATTGATTCTTTCAACAATTTAATCATCTGCAGAGTTTATTAGTGTTTCACTTTGTTTGCATCATTGGATGCCTGCCTTCCTTATTAAAATTTTACGCTCAAAATTTTGTACAAATACTGAGAACTGAGGTTAAATGTTTTCAAATGACAAACTCAAACATATTAGAAATATACTTAAAAACAAAGTGTGAAAAGTTAGCAAGAAGATGTTTTACATATATTAGTTACAACTGGCCCACGATTTGCCAGGCAAATATGACAACCCTGAAAGAGAGTCAACTGTCTTTTAATTGATATACTTTATGTTAATAAGATTTTTCCCTCCAGGGAAAGTATGTTTGAAGGTGTAAAAATATTTCCAAATACTTAATTATTATTAAATGGAAAAACAACTCTTTTTAAAGCTTCAAGTGTTCCCTTACTACCTTTTCCAGTTATTATCAATTTCCTATCATGTTCTTTATAGTAAGTCATCACACATCTGCTGTGGTAACTCCTCAGAGGCGGAATGTACTCCACCACACTCCCAAAACTCGGTTCATTGAGATGGTTAGAGCCATGCATGCACCAAGAGGTTATGAGAAAGTTTATTGCTCACAAAGCAAGACTTGTGAGAAAGAACAAGATTGTCCAAGATTATTGTGCAAGGCAGGGAAAGGAAATTTGATTGACTTTGTGATGATTAAAGTGTAGAGCTCGGGTGAGTGCTTGCATGGCTTGATTTCTCTAAGAATGCAAAACAGAGAGCCCCTTGGCTCTCTAACCTAATTTGCTCAGATGTGGGACAGAGGGAAAGTGGCCGGGCTGGGACTGGAAAGTTGTATGCCGTCGAACACCAAAAATGGATTCCAACTTAGTATTATAATCTTAATAAGTCAGAAATTGCTGAATAATGATGTTACCTAACATCTTGCTTCACGACATATTTCAAAGTTTGAAGGAGTCAAGGATAACCTTGTGACTGAGTTATAGCCATTGAATATCGAGAGTAAGTGACATCAAAACTTCTGAGTCTAGATTTTCAAATGTAACACACATTATTCATTGTATTTCCTGTCTTGATACAGAGAAACACAATCACATTTACCAAGTGTTATAATACATGTTAAATCTGTAACTAGTCTACCAGTTCATTGCTTTCCCAACCAGGATGGTAATTTCAGGAGCTGCTGGGCATTTTTATTGCTTTCTGCTCCAAATGAAATAAGGCTCCTTTGGCAGAGATAATAGTCTTCATGACCTGTTCCACCCTGACAAAATTTCTACTGGAAGTAAGCCAAGAAGGGCACATGAAAAAAGCCTCAAGCAGGAATGCCACGGACTTGTACTCTTCCTAACCAAAGCTTAATAATTTTCCAAGAAAAGAAGCTTTGAATTCGTTGCATTCCTTTGATCAAGTTCCAGATTCTAAAATGGCTGTTTTTAAGAATTGTGTCCATTTTGTAGTTTCTATAATTCCACGGTATGATTTTGCCAAACTTCGGAATCTGACATGTCATAATTTATGCCTTTCTCATTTCTCTTGAGTTTCTTTTCTTCTTTTCTACCATAAATCTTGTTTTCTTTTTTTGTTTATTTGTTTGTTTTAATTTTTAAAATCTTGTTTTCTTCAGAACACTTTCTATGGTATACATTTATAGCTATGGTATACATTTATATATTTGTATACTGGTGTCAATTTAATTTTAATGCTTATTAATGAAGTGATTTTTCTTTTGTTTTTCTTTTTTCTAAGTTCATATATCATCCTTTTTTTTAGTTTTTTTGTTTGCTCAATAATTTTTCTCATTTAAGTAAATTCTGATTTATTTTCTTTTATTTTTACTATTTTCAAAATTTCGTTTTCAGTTGTTTTGACATATGGGTTACACATCTTTTCTGATTATGGACATGTCTTTAGAGCTAGACTTTAGTGTTGTTTTGTTTGTTTTGTTTTGTTGTTTTTTCACTCTATTCTCCTCTCATTCCACTACCTGAAAGTTCTTTTCCCTTTACCACCTACTGACTGTATTTGACTCAAATCTATTGATATTCTTAGTAATATCTACTCATCCTAGAGTCCAGCAGGATGTTTTGGCCAGCTGGTTGAGTATTTTTGAAATACTGGGGTATAGCAATACTCAGATATTTTCCTATTTGCTACAGCTCATACATGTATTACTCAGCACAAACCAGAACTCAAAACTCGTTTGCCTTTTTCTTAGGTAGTCTTACCAAATTTCCATTTTAAATTAAGACTCACTTACATAATGAAGATTTGTTATAAATTCTGTTTCTGTAGGTCTCGAGGCTATTTAATGTTTCTTTATGATACTATTGTTTTTTTTTAATAAATATTTTATTTTATTTAGTTGACAGAAAGAGCACAAGTAGGCAGAGACTCAGGCAGAGAGAGAGGAAGAAGCAGGCTCTCCACTGAGCAGGGAGCTTGATGTGGGGCTCGATCCCAGGACCATGAGATCGTGACCTGAGGTAAAGGCAGACACTTGACCAACTGATCCACCCAGGTGCCCCCTTGCTTCTTTCTAAGTGGATTATAGTTATATAGATGTTGTCCCTCTTGATGAGTATTTCTAGTTTGTTGCTTATGAGAATACCTTGTTACCTAGTTTTTGCTGATTAGTTTACAGAGGTGGTTTTTATAAGCTAGTTTGTATATTTTTATTTCTATAGAAAAGGATTTGGGAGATGATTTTGACACAGTATTACCATGCTTTTAGCTGGTGTTTTGAATGTGTCTCTACTAGAAACTGGTCTTTTAAATGTTTCTTCCTGTCTGTTAATGTGTTCTCAACACAGAAATAGGAACAAATGGGACATTTTAATATGATATTGAATAGAGAAAGAAAGGTAAATGTCTGTAGAGACGGATGGTATTTCTCTAGCTTGGTCGAAGTGAAAAATGAAGGGAGACATACCTATCATATATTTTCAAACATTTAATTGTGCACTAATACTAGGCTTACAAAATGTTCCAAAAATATCACAGAGTCTCCATATACCCTTAACCTAGACTCCTCTATTGTTGTCATTGTGCATAACCATAACATAATCACCCAAAACCTGGAAATTAACATTGGCACAATATTGTACTTACCCTGTTAACCTCCATTAGTATTTTCTCAATAATCACCTCTTATTTCCTGATCTAGGACTCAAAGATTATATATTACATTTGTGATATTTCTGCATTCTTTCCTTATCTTTCATCATCTTGATCCTTTTTTTCTTCTTTAAAGATTTTACTTATTTATTTAGAAGAGACCTTTATTTTTTATTTTCAGCAGAACAGTATTCATTGTTTTTGCACCACACCAGTGCTCCATGCAAAAGTTGGGTATTTCTGGGACAAAAAGAGCAAACATGGACTGGGGAGAGGAAAGGGGGGGAAGGGCGGAGGGAGGGAGAGAAACAGACTCTCTGCTGAGCAAGGAGCTCGATTCAGGGCTCAACCCCAGGACCCCAAGATCATGACCTGAGCTGAAGGCAGACGTTTAACTGACTGAACCACCCAGATGCCCCTCATCACCTTAATTCTTTTAATGGTCACTGGTCAGTTTTTATTTTGAAGTCCTTCGATTTGGGATGGTCTGATATTTTCCCATGATTAGAATAAAGCTACATATTTTTGCCTTGACTACCTCAGAAGTGCTGTGCCTTTCCCAGTACATCACATGATGGTGTCAATATTTCTTGTTATTTATTGCAGAAAATGTTAGCCTCAACCAGTTAATAACAGTTGTGTCTATTGGGATTTATCCACTGTCATTTTATTTTTTTTATATTTATGTAAATAGCATATTTCAAATTTTCACATGCTAACTGTAACAATTATTGAAGAACATTTTCATTTTTCTCAGTTTTTGATGAATATTAATGAGGGGTTTATACCCATTCATAGGTAGATTTCTGTGTAGACACTAATCTTTAATCAATTGGGCAAACAACTATAGTTCAGTTGTTGTGTTATGTGGAAAGAATACATTTAGTTTTGTTTTTTTTTTTAATTTATTTTTTATTTTCAGCAGAACAGTATTCATTGTTTTTGCACCACACCAGGGCTCCATGCAATCTGTGCCCTCTATAATACGCACCACCTGGTACCCCCAACCTCCCACCCCCCACCCCTTCAAAAGCCTCAAATTGTTTTTCAGAGTCCATAGTCTCTCATGGTTCACCTCCCCTTCCAATTTCCCCCAACTCCCTTCTCCTCTCTAACTCCCCATGTCCTCCATGCTATTTGTTATGCTCCACAAATAAGTGAAACCATATGATAATTGACTCTCTGCTTGACTTATTTCACTCAGCATCATCTCTTCCAGTCCCGTCCATGTTGCTACAAAAGTTGGGTATTTGTCCTTTCTGATGGAGGCATTTAATTTTATAAGAAAATACTAAACTGTCTTCCAAAGTGTCTACTAGTTTTCATTTCTGCCATCAATGATTGAGCTACTATTGCTTTGTAGCCTCATTGACATTGGTATTAGTGCTTTGGATTTGATTTGATTTTAATATGTTATTTATTTATTTGAGAGAGAGAGAGAGTGAGCAAGAGAGAGAAACCACAAGCCAGGAGAGAGGCAAAGGGAGTGAGAGAAGCAGACTCCATGCTGAGCAGGGAGCCCAGTGCCAGACTCCACGTCAGGACCCTGAGATCCTGACCTGAGCTAAAGGCAGTAGCTTAACTGACTGAGCCACCCAGGTGTCCCAGAAACTATTGCTTTTGGAAGCTGTTTGATACTTTTTCCTGGAGGCTTTGATAATTTTATTTTGTTTTGTTTTTAAAACCTAATAGTTACACTAGGATGAACTTGGATTAAATATTTCTTCATTATTTTTCTAAATATTCAATAACCTTTTTAAAATGCTTAGATTCATGTTTTCTCTTTCTGTTTCTGGAAAGTCTCTTCAATTGTAGTTTTGCTTTTCATTTTTTTTAAAAATGTGTTTTATTTCTTCGTTGTTTAATTACTATCTTCAGGAATTCTGAAGTTTAAACCCATTTAAATTTTTTTCTAGATCTTTTCATTTCTTTTTTTTTTAACATTTTTCTGTCACATTCCTTCTCTTGGTTGTTTTTCTTACTTTCTTCAAAATCCTTTATTAAATTTTCATATGAATTGAATCCTCTTAGAGACCTTAAAAATGTATTTTTCATGTCTGAGAGTTTGGGTTTTTCTAACATTTCTCTGATTTCAGCCTCTTTTCTTCATGAGTCACTCTTTTTTGGTCATTTTTTGGTTTTAGTTTTTGAATTTTTTATTCAACACATTTCTATATACTCAATGCTTATTTGAATATGAATACATTTAATTTTGTTTGGAGTGTTGACTTACATTTTCTTCTCGTTCATTGCTGTTTTTCAGTAGGTATTGCATCTCAGTTGACATATTTGGAATTTTTTTTTTCCTAGATTTTCTACAATAGCTATGTGAAGGTTTTACTTTCCTCTTAACTGATTTTCATTAAATGAAGTATGTCATAAGATTATTAGTTGAATGGTGCCCTCTTCTGTCAGGATAGCAAAGTCTTGTTACTTCAGCATTTTTTTTTTTCAAGTTTGTTATTGGGAATGTGAAAGGTTGTGAGAACACCAAACTGATAGTCTACTTTTGTCTCTCAGCACCTTAGAATTTCCCCTTTCCTTCCGACTAGTTGATAAAAAAATGCTTTTCCCTTTCTTTTGCTTCTTATTTGTCTCCCACAGAATCTGTGTTGCAACAACTAGTCTTTAAATCATACAATCCTTTAAAATTTGACTGGCCTCTTTAAATAACACCTGTAGCTTAAAATTGTGCCTTTTCAAGTTGCTAACCCTCTGACTCTATTCACTATAGACCTCAGTCTGTCTGGACACCTTTCCCGTGGTTTGGTCATATAGTGGATTAATCTTCTTGGTGGTTATTCCAAATCATGTTCATGGCCCTTCACTAGTCTCTGTCATCTGTCTTTCCTAAAGATTTTCTGTCTGTATCTGCTTTTCTCAAAGTCTTGCAGTTGGACTGAGGTTGGGTGCACCAAACATGCTACATACAGCAATCTGGTGATATTTCACCTTTTTTTTTTATTAATTTTTTATTTTTTATAAACATATATTTTTATCCCCAGGGGCACAGGTCTGTGAATCACCAGGTTTACACACTTCACAGCACTCACCAAAGCACATACCCTCCGCAATGTCCATAATCCCACACCCTTCTCCCAAACCCCCTCCCCCCAGCAACCCTCAGTTTGTTTTGTGAGATTAAGAGTCACTTATGGTTTGTCTCCCTCCCAATCCCATCTTGTTTCATTTATTCTTCTCCTACCCACTTAAGCCCCCATGTTGCATCACCACTTCCTCTTATCAGGGAGATCATATGATAGTTGTCTTTCTCTGCTTGACTTATTTTGCTAAGCATGATACGCTCTAGTTCCATCCATGTTGTCGCAAATGGCAAGATTTCATTTCTTTTGATGGCTGCATAGTTTTCCATTGTGTATATATACCACATCTTCTTGATCCATTCATCTGTTGATGGACATCTAGGTTCTTTCCATAGTTTGGCTATTGTGGACATTGCTGTTATAAACATTCGGGTGCACGTGCCCCTTTGGATTTTCACCTTTTACTCACTGCTGTTTTGCAATTTGTCATTCTCTGTCTTTAAGCTAGACTAAATGTACAGTTTCATGTTGAAATTACTTTTCCCTTCTTGTTCTTTCATGTTAGAAATATCCTTGGCAAGGATATTTGGAGACATGTTTTGTAATACATCCAATGTTGTTCTTAACTGCATCTATTATGACAGTTTAAAAGTGTCCTTTAAAAGAGGGATTAGTACTGAATACGTTTATCCCTGGGGCAAAAATATGATCACTAAAGAAAGCTATTTAGATATCAATTCAAGGAAGAATATCTGCAGTTAGAAATAACAAAGATGAAATAGGCTACATTCAAATACACTCAATGTCCCATAAATACAGCTGGTAAAAGCTTTTTTTGGAATCACCACTTGAGAAAGATGCTATGAATATTTTGGATGCTATGGATCTTTGGGAATTATCTAATTCAAAATATAGATGCTGTAAATTTCCTCTAACAACCTATACAACTCTAAAGATCTTTAATTTTTTGATAATCAGATACCTGATAAAAAAATATTTTTTTGTTTTTTTACTTCTATAAATTTTATTCTGCATTTGCTATTTTTTTCCTCCTCCGTCTTTCTCAGAATATTCAATATATTTCCTGTTATTATTTAACTCATCACCCATTTATGCTTAACCCTCTACATTATGTGTTTAATTGTTACTTGTCAATAATTCCTACTTCCTTTAGATCATCTACTGCAATATTCATATAGAAAATTATGTATACTTAACAAACAAGCATTCTAAATGTATTTTATTGTTTATCATTTAAAAAAGATTTTTATTAATTTATTATTATTATTATTATTATTATTATTTGAGAGAGAAAGAGAGCACTCAACCAGGGGGAGGGAAAGGGACAAGCAGACTTCACACCCAGGACAGGACCTGATGTAGGGCTCCATTGCAGGACCCTGAGATCTTGACCAGATGGGAAAGCAAGAGCCAAACATGTAACCAACTGAGCCACCCAGGTACCCCTCTTAATCTTTAATATAACTTGATAGATATTTAGTTTAAAATTTAATATGATTAATGTCATATGATTTTGAATTCAATTTACTTTCAGTTTTTTTTAAATGAAAAGGAATTTTGCAAAATACTGTGCTGTGAACTCAAATTCTTTGTTTATGGTGATGCCAGTTATAACATAGATTATCTGAAATAAACTTTATTCTTGGAAGTAATGCACTAGTACTTAAGCATTATTTATTTCAGATACTATTTCTATTGTTAGAAGACAAAGAAAAACTTTTTAAATTAAAAAAATGAAATATTTTATCATATCACTATAAATACTAACATAACTTGTATGAGCAAATAGACACTGTACCCCCAGGGACAAAATGTCTGATTTGGAGCCAGAATGCCTAGTTTAAAGCGTGGTTCTGCCACTAAGTAAGTATGCGACAGGGAAATTATACCTACTTTTTGTACCTCAGTTTCTTCATCTGTAAAATATGAGTAATAATAGTAGCTAACTAGTAGAAATATTGTACAAACTAAATGAATTAATGTATATTCAAAGCCTTATAAAATTATACTAATTATAATCATATAATAAAATGTAGCTTTTCATAATCTTCATTATTAGGATTTTAAACTAAAGCAAAAGAAAGAAATGCAGTTATTTAAAGTTATTTAATGTTACTCCATATTACATAATACATATGCATGATATACATTAAAAAATAGTCTGTCCTCAAACAATATTATTATATATGATACTAGGTTTTCTTTTAAATTTGACTTAGTCTTTTTTTCAGTTTCACTAAAATATTATTAAAATATAACAAGTTTGGGTGTATAATGTGATTATTAAATATATGTACATATCACAAAATGATTACTAAAGTAAAATTAGTTTACACTTCCACCCATTCACATAATTAATATTTGTGTGAGTACAGTGGTGACATTTAATACTTAAATTTAAGATTTAAAAAGATTAAAAAATGTTTTAAAAAGATTTAAAAGATATTCCCTATAATTTTGCATACTTTTCTTTTCTTTTTAAGATTTTATTTATTTATTTAACAGAGAAAGACACGGCAACAAAGAGAACAGAAGCAGGGCGAGTGGGAGAGGGAGAAGCAGGCTTCCAATGAGCAGGGAGCCTGCCGTGGGGCTGGATCCCAGGACCCTGGGGTCATGACCTGAGAGGAAGGCAGATGCTTAATGACTGAGCCACCCAGGAGCCCCCACAAACCCTTTTTCTCCAGTTTGCCAACGCTATTGTTCTTGTAGTTCACTGATTTTCTTTTAGAAGCTTATTCTAAAATCTTTATTAGACAATTCATAGATCTCCATTTCTTTTGGGTCAGTCATTAGAGTTTTAGTTTCCTTTGATGGTGCCATAATTTTGATCATAATTCTTGTATATATAGGAATATAAGAATATATATATATACACACACACACACACAAGAATATGTATATACATATATATTCTTATATATATATTCTTATGTATATGTATCTTGTATATATAATAATCCTATTATTATAATTCTTGTTGTCTTGCATTGTATCTGCACACTTAAAGATATTGATATTTCTTCCAATCTAAACATACTGACTTTAATAGGCAAAACCCGTCACCAGTCAGCCTGTCCAGACATGTGTAGGTGTCCATTTCTGTTTTGTTTGTGGATAGACTTGCTTGGAATCCTTGGGCAGCCTGAAGTGGTTCAAAAGCCTGGGACAGTGGTACTGAGGTCGAAACTGGACCCCACTGGAGCCTTAGTTTATGACCACTCATTGGGAACCTGAGGCCACGAGAGTCACCTGGGGCTCCAGGGACCAATTGGTGCTGGGATGTGCCAGGAGCCTGAGTTTGCTAGAGTCCTTGGGGAGCCACCTGGGCCAGTGGGAGCTGGCCAGTGTTAAATGAGTCAACATGGGTTCATGGGAATCTGCCAGATTCCCATGATTCATGGGAGACGGCCAGTGCTGGGAGGGCTGGGGGACAAAAGCCTGAGCTCATCAGAGCTGCCTGAGGTTATATCCAGTGCTGACAGGCACTGAAATGGATTGTGGACCTAAGTCCATGGGACTTGTCAGGGAGTCTGGAGCTGTTGAAGCTGTCTGAAATTATAGGGGCCATCTGGGGATGTGGAGCCACCTGGGGCTATGGAGCCAGCTGGCACACAAGTGGGCCAGAAAAGGGGTTTGCAGAGGCCCTCTGAGAGGATCACATTGATAAAACCACCCCAGCTATGGAAACATTCCCGCTATGGAACCTGTCTGGGGTTGCTGGAGTTGGCAGGCCCCTGAGTGCAACTGGGGCCTGGGTTCCAGGTACTGCTGAGAGCCTGCTGTCACAGGATGTGCCTGAGCCTGCTGGAGTGGGCAGGCATCCGGGTGAGACAGGTTTCTGGGAGCAGATAGTGAGCCCTGTCCTGCCGGCTGCCTGGAGCTGTGGTGGTGCCTGGAACTGCTAGAGCAGGCGGATGCCAGCGTGAGACAGAGGACATGGGTCCTAGAATCTTGCAGGGAGCTCTGCTGTGGAAACTACCTGGGCCTGTGGGAGGTGCTTGAGATCACTGGAGTAGGCAAGTGCCAGGGCAGCATGGGCCTGAATTCCCAGGAGCCCTTAGGCTCCTTGCCATAAAAATCACCTACAGTAGGCAGGCACAGGGATTAACCAGGGTATGGTTTCACAAGAGCCCACAAGGAACTTGGCACCAAGAATGTCTTTTGAAGCCATTGGAGTTATCTTGGGCCACTGGAGATGATAGGCGTTGGGTGATGAGGATGGAAAGGCCCGAGTTAATGGGAGCCAACTAGAACTGGGTAATTTGATCTGGTGCTAAGGTAGGACACTCTGGGGTCTGCAGAAATGTTGGGCATTTATTTTACTGTCCTTCTCCCAAGGGGAGTGTGTCTTTATCGGGGTGGGGTTGCACAAGCTTGGGAAGCCATCATGGGGGCTAGGGTTCCTGAGAACCCTTTGGGATCCTGATGACACAGGAGCTGCCTGAAGCCACTGGTCGGCAGGCACCTGGGTGAAGAACAGCCTGGAATTCTTGGCTCTTGTGAAGGCATGTTTGTGAATAGATAGTTGCTCACACTAATGTTTTTATGGGGTGACGAGCCCATGGAAATGCCACCATTTTGCTGATGTCACTCACTATTAGTCTTTCTTTTGTTAATATGACACTATGTTTTTCAATTTAAAATTTAAAATACATATAATCTATTATACCACTTTGTAACTTTTAGGCAATGCATCAGAAATGCTAGAAAAAAAATGTACTATATTATATAAAATTCTAAATTTATTCTCAGTAGCTTATATGAATATCTATACATGTATTGCTGTAAGATGTTTGTATATCTTTTAGACATAAGATGCTGAGAATAGATTTAGAAATTCATATAACTGTCATTACATATATAACAGAAATGACATTTAGAAAACAGAAATAATCAATTACTAGTAATAGTCAGAACATGAATGATATTCATTTAAGCTAAAGATTTTGGTTTACCAAAATTTAGTGTTTAAGTTTGACAACATTTAAGTTAAACCAATAATTAACTGATTTTTCTTCCCTTTGGATCAAAGAAGCTTTTTGTATATTTCTATGTAGATACATTTTTTTAAAGGATATAGGATTTAGTTTAAAAGTCTTAAGGGAAGCTTGGTTAGCTTAGTCAGTTAGGAGTCTGACTCTTGATTTCTGTTCAGGTCATGGTCTCATGGCTGTGAAATCTAGCCCCTAGTCAAACTCCACAGTCAGCGTGGAGCCTGTTTAAGATTCTCTCTCTCTTCCTTTGCCCCTCCCATCCCTACTCATATGCATATTCTCTCTCTAAGCAATGAAATGGAATAAAAAATAAAAGTCTTGAATAAAATTACATACACAAAAATACTAAAATAACTTTCACTCAATTGTGAAATTAGTTCCCACATCCCATTCTTGTACTTCATTTGCTAGTGAAAAGAATTATTTCCAAAATATGTGGATATTACCACAACTACCATAAAACTCATTACACAAGAACTAACAAAAACCACTATCTAAAACATACAAAACTTATAAAAATATCTTTTTTTTTTTTAAGATTTTAAGATTTTTTACAAAGTTGTGACACAGAGAGAGACAGAGAACAAGCAGAGGGAGTGGTGGACGGAGGCAGAAGCAGGCTCCTGGCTGAGCAAGGAGCCCAGTGCGAAACTGGATCCCAGGACCCTGGGAACTTGACCCGAGCAAAGGCAGGAGCTTAATGAACGGAACCGACAGGTGTCCTAAAACTTATAAAAATATCTTATTATTGCATCAAATTCAACAGCCTATCTCAGATATTATGTAAAGTAAAAGAGACAATTAAAAACAACAAAACTTTTCTCAAACTTAACCATAGAGTTGTTACTTTATTTAAAAAAAAAAATGATGGTACTGATTTGCAACTTACAAACTTTCACTCAGTCCACAAATTGCTAAGAAATTATCAAACCGCAACGTGTACACACACTATTTTTATTATAAAGCTGCTATCGCTATAAATGGCTAGTCTATATACTTTGTCTTTTTTCATTTTCAAGGAATATGGTTATTCCCTCTCACATTTCAGCTGTCGTTCCTGAGAATGACCTTAGCTTTCCTCATTCTAATATAATGCATACATAAATATGAAGTACTTTTGGAAAGCAATATAGATATAAAACTTTTGAAAAACATCAATGTAAGTAGTTTTGTTCATTGGGTTAAAATCCATTTATAAAGTAATTCATTGCATAGCCTTTCTTTTCAGAAAACTTAAACTGATACTTCACTTGGAAATTCTCCTAAAGTATATAGAATAATGCATCAACATAATTTTAGTAGTGGTTTATTTAAAAATGTATCATCTATGTCTGTCTTTATGTAGGTGATCTCCTAATTCATTCAAGGCAGATTTGACGTTCTATATTTTTGCTAAAACTATTTATATAAGTGAACTTTAAGCACAATTCATTTTAAAATTAGGAGTATGAATATTAATATATATCCATCCTTCCCAGGAAATTGTGACCTTGAATTTGATGGCTGATTATCACATAATTATTTTCCTGCTTTTATGGTATCATATAATTTTATGGATTTTGAAATATGTACTACAAGTAATGTCTTCCTCTCCTACCCTATTTTAAGAGTTATTTCTTATAACATTCTTGTTAACTTCATGGAAATTCAAATTCACTACTTATAAGTGTTTTCCTATAAAGTAGACTAATTTCTCCCACATAAGTTGAAGACAAAGAAATTCATTTTCTGAACACCAAATGCTTAGTTTTAGACCTTGACATCAAGACATAAAGCCTTTATTTTTTTTAATATTTTTTGGCTAAATAGGATTAGCTGGAATTATTTCTAGGTAGTAAACTTAAAGTTCATATTTTTTTTCTATTGATAACATCAAAGAAATCAATGAAATTATTGTTTTAATTACACTAATGAGATCATAAGTAATTTTTTTTTGGGTAGGTGAAGTAAGTTATTAATTCAAGTGGTTTACTAACACATTATACTGTATCAAATAATATGTAGAATTATTTATCAGGGTTTTAAAGAGTCTAAAAACCATCTAATACAGTTGTTTTCTTAAAGAGGAGAACATTCCATACTGTTTCTTAAGAGATGCAATTTGAGTCTTCACTTACATCAATTAAATTAAGAGAAGCTCAATCTTTTCCAGGGAAAATTATCT
Source organism: Mustela nigripes (assembly GCF_022355385.1). Lineage (NCBI taxonomy): Eukaryota > Metazoa > Chordata > Mammalia > Carnivora > Mustelidae > Mustela > Mustela nigripes. The sequence continues at coordinate 253,749,914 of NC_081557.1, read as the reverse complement.
CCAAAGATAAAGCACTTGTTCCTTGAAGAGCTATTCTCCGGGGTTAAACATTGTATACCAACCATTTATTTTGAATGAGTTGATATCATGCCTTTTTTTTAATAGAACATCATCCTAAATATCTGGAGTGCTTTTGTTTTTAAAAGTGAACTTGTCCAACTACTTAATTTTTTTTTCATAACATAATTTCCAATGTTCTTCTTAAGATAAACATTATGATGTTAATGTCCCTCTTAAAATTTGAGGTACATAATTAGAAGGCAAATCCTTCTGTGGTCTGATGGCCCATGTAGTCCTGTGGCCTAAAATTACAACAGCTCCTTCTTTAAAAAACAGCCAAAACACCTTTTTTAATATTTTCATAAAACAGATAAGGATATAGCACCTAATTTTTATTTTCTTATTTCCAGTTTTGAATTACATACAAGACTTCCTTCCTATCCTTATGGAAATTGTTCTTCTGGGTTCAATATATAATTTTATTCTTTAGATAATATAAAAAAGATCAGTGCCTACAAATTTTAACATGCTCCCTTTGACAAGGAGAATATAAAAACAAACAATGGTAATTAAAAATATGTCCCTTCCTAAAGCAGTAAATAAAGCCTTACACTAAAGAAAGAGCAGCTAATCTGATCACAAATTATAATGCATAATGTCACCCTCTCAGGGTCATCCCCAGCTATAGAGTTCCTTATTCTGTGATACTCCCTTGTAAGTACTGATGATTTGCACACTTGATTCACTGTATTTCTCTTCATTTCTATTCCTGATATCATTCAGAGTGACTTTGATGTCCCTTCAAATGACTCTTCCCTAGCCCTGTTATCACAATAAACAATTCATTTTTTATGACCAGGTTCAGCCCATCTCAGTCACTACCTACAAAATCAGTCTCTTATCAGCATTGTGTAAAGCTTTTTTTCTTCCCAATAAAATCCACATTTCTTTTCTGCAACAAGAAAATAATATTTTTACTTGTTCAACTATTCCCACTATGTCAAATGACCATATCTTAGAAGAGATGTCTTTAATTTTATGCAAATCTATACCAATAACTCCTATAATTTTGAAATGTTTTCCTCATAGATTTTCATACTTTCTGCCAAATATATTTCTAAGTACTTTTTTTTTCTGTTTTGTTGCTAATGTAACTTTTTTCTTCAATTATCCTTTTAAATGATTAATTCAATTATATATAAAAGGAGATTTTTGTATACCAATTTTATATCCTGCTAGATTATTTAGTATTTTATCCCCTTTATTACAGTTTTATCACCCAGTTTCTTGGTAATTTAGGTATTTTATTTTTATTTTTTTAAGATTTTACTTATTTATTTGAGAGAGAGAGAGTGAGAAAGAGCATGAGAGAGGAGAAGGTCAGAGGGAGAAGCAGACCACCCACAGAGCCAGAAGCCTGATGTGGGACTCAATCCCAGGACTCCAGGATCATGACCTGAGCTGAAGGCGGTTGCTTAATCAGTGGAGACCCAGGCGCCCCGGTATATTACTTTTTTTTTTTTTTTTTAAGATTTTATTTATTTATTTGACAGACAGAGATCACAAGTAGGCAGAGAGGCAGGCAGAGAGGAAGAGAGGAGGAAGCAGGCTCGCCACCGAGCAGAGAGCCCAAGTGGGGCTCAACCCCAGGACCCTGAGATCATGACCTGAGCTGAAGGCAGAGGCTTTAAACCACTGAGCCCCCCAGCGCCCCCCCAGGTATATTACTTTTAAATTAAAATGTCTTTATTTCTTCTTTTCTATTTCTTGTGACTCTATCTTTTGCTTTTCTAATTGCATTGGCTGCAATGGTATAGAATAGGAATAGTACTTTTGCCTTATTTTTTTACTCTAATCGGAATGCTCTTAGAGTCATCTTGTCAAGGAAGATGTGGCTTACAAGACAGCTGCACAATATGCTAGATGACAGGTGACTAGATATATAAGTAGATGGTAAGCAAATATGCAGGTAGATGTGACACAGTCAAGAATATTTGTTAAATTCTTGTTGGACATAATGAAGATAACCACATGATTTTTTTCTTTAAATATATTTAATGGTGAAACATGTTGCTGACTGTCCTTATATTTAATAATTCTTGTATTTGGGGATTAAATTCTACTTTTTTATATACACTTTAAAATTATTTTTAGATTCTTTTTGTTAATATGTTAATATTTGCATCAATAAATCAATGTCCAGCATGTTTATTAAAATAATATTTTGATCATACTTATTTTTATATGCTCCACACAAAGTACATGGGACATTATGATCTGGCTTTTCACATTTTGATTTTTTTTTAAGATTTCATTTATTTATTTGACAGAGAGAGATCACAAGTAGCCAGAGCAGCAGGCAGAGAGAGAAGGAGAAGCAGGCTCCCCACTGAGTGGAAAGCCCGATACAGGGCTCAATCCCAGGATCCTAGACCATGACCTGAACCAAAGGAAGAGGCTTAACCCTCTGAGCCACCCAGGTGCCCCACATTTTGATATTTTATCTGTGAAGACATGTAGGTTGAAGTCACTGTTAAAAGACCCCAAATAGCCAAAGAAATGTTGAAAAAGAAAGCCAAAGTTGGTGGCATCACAATTCCAGACTTCAAGTTCTGTTACAAAGCTGTCATCATCAAGAAAGTATGGTACTAGCACAAAAACAGACACACAGATCAATGGAACAGATTAGAGAGCCCAGAAATAGGCATATATATATATATCCCCTTATAAGGGTAGATAAAATATTTTCTATGCCTTTAATGGAAATTCATTGAACTTCCTTTCTTTGGGAGACTTATTTTTGACAAATTATATTTTCTTTGGAAATTTTCTACATCATCTAGGATAGCATCAGCAAAACACAGATTTTTCTCCCCTCAGGGAAATATCTGGCCATACTCATTTCTTTGTGACTTTTCTATACCTGCTTTCACACTAAAAGTGCAGTGTTGGATAGTTGAGACAGCAATGACTCACATAGCTGAAAATAATACTATGTGGACTTTTCTATAAAAAGTTTTCTAACCCTGACAGAGGTTAATAATTATTTCCCTAATATTGAGCAAATAAATGTCTGTTTTCAAAATTTTTATTTGCTTTGGGGGTTATTCTCCCCTTGACTTTTATGTTGTGTGTATATGCCTTCTTTCTCATTTTTAAAAAGAATTTGATCACAAAACTGAACCAGGAAGAAATAGAAAACCTGAATAGACCCATAACCAGTAAGGAGATTGAAGCAGTCATCAAAAATCTCCCAACAAACAAGAGCCCAGGGCCAGATAACTTCCCAAGGGAATTCTACCAAAAATTTAAAGAATTAATACCTATTCTCCTGAAACTGTTCCAAAAAATAGAAATGGAAGGAAAACTTCTAAACTCATTTTATGAGGCCAACATTAGATTGACCCCAAAACCAGAAAAAGACCCGATCAAAAAGGAGATTTATAGAACAACATACTTGATGAACACGGATGCAAAACTTCTCACCAAAATACCAGCCAATAGGATCATTCACCACGACCAAGTGGGATTTATTTGTGGGTTCCAAGTTTGGTTCAACATCCACAAATCAATCAATGTGATATAATACATTAATAAAAGAAAGAACAAGAACCATATAATACTCTCAGTAGATGCTGAATAAGCATTTGACAAAGTACAGCTTCCTTTCTTGATCAAAACTCTTCACAGTGTAGGCATAGAAGGTACATACTTCAATACCATCAAAGCCATCTATGAAAAGCCAACAGTGAATATCATTCCTAATTGAGAAAAACTAAAAGTTTTTTCCCTAAGGTCAGGAACACAGCAGGGATGTCCATTATTACCAGTGCCACTCAACATAGTACTAGAAGTCCTAGCCTCAGCAATCAGACAACCACAACAACAGCAACAAACAAGCAAACAAAAGCCATCTGAATTGGCAAAGAAGGAGTCAAATTCTTACTCTTTGCAGCTGATATGATAATTTATGTGGAAAACCCAAAGACTCCACCCAAAGATGCTAGAACTCATACAGGAACTCACTAAGGTGTCAGGATATAAAAACAATACACAGAAATCAGTTGCAGTTCTATACATCAACAACAAGACAAAAGAAAGAGAAATTAAGGAGCCAATCCCATTTACAATTGCACCCAAAACCATAAGATATATAGGAATAAACCAAAGAGGCAAAGAATCTGTACTCAGAAAATTATAAAGTTCTCATGAACGAAATTGAGGCAGGCACACAGATATGGAAAAGTGTTCTATGCTCATGGATTGGAAGAAAAAACAGTGTTAAAATGTATGCTACCTAAAGCAGTCTACACACTTAATGCAATCCCTATCAAAATGTCATCATTTTTTTTCAAAAAAATGGAAAAAAAATTCTAAAATCTATATGGAACCAAAAAGACCCCAAATAGCCAAAGAAATGTTGAAAAAGAAAGCCAAAGTTGGTGGCATCACAATTCCAGACTTCAAGTTCTATTACAAAGCTGTCATCATCAAGAAAGTATGGTACTAGCACAAAAACAGACACACAGATCAATGGAACAGATTAGAGAGCCCAGAAATAGGCCCTCAACTCTATGGCCAACTAATTTTTGACAAAGCAGGAAAGAATGTCCAATGGAAAAAAGACAGTCTCTTTAACAAATGGTGTTGGGAAAATTGGAGAGCCACATGTAGAAGAACCATTTCCTTACACTACAGACAAAAATAGACTCAAAATGGATGGATGAAATCAATGTGAGACAGGAATCCATCAAAATCTTTGTGGAGAACACAGGCAGCAGCCTCTTCAACCTCAGCCACAGCAACTGCTTCCTAGGAACAAATGCAAAGGAAGCAAGGGCAACGGTGGACTATTGGGACTTCATCAAGATCAAAAGCTTTTGCACAGCAAAGGAAACAGTTAAAAAAACCAAAAGACCATCTATATAATGGGAGAAGATACTTCCAAAGGACATATCCCATAAGAGACTAATATCCAAAATTTATAAAGAACTTCTCAAACTCAATACCCAAAGAATAAATAATCCAAGGAAGAAATTGATAGAAGACATGAACAGACATTTCTGCACAGAAGAACATCCAGGTGTCCAACAGACACATGAAAAAGTGCACAACATCACTCAGCATCAGGGAAATACAAATCAAAACCACAATGAGCTATCACCTCACATCATCAGAATGGCTGAATTTAACAAGTCAGGAAACCGCAGATGTTGGTGAGGATGCAAATAAAGGGGAACCTTCCTACACTGTTGGTGGGAATGCAAACTGGTGTAGTCACTCTGGAAAAAAGTATGGAGCTTCCTCAAAAAGTTGAAAATAGAACTGCCCTATGACCCACCGATTGCACTACTGGGTATTTACCCTAAAGATACAAATGTAATGATCCAAAGGGCACATGCACCCAAATGTTTATAGCAGTAATGTCCACAATAGCCAAACTATGTAAAGAATCTAGATGTCCACCAACAGATAAATGGATAAAGAAGATGTGATACACACACACACACACACACACACACACACACACACAATGGAATACTATGCAGCCATCAAAAGAAATGAATGCTTGCTATTTACAATGACATGGATGGAACTAGAGGGTATTATGCTGAAGGAAATAAGTCAATCAGAGAAAGACAATTATTATACAATCTGTCTTATATGAGGAATTTGATAGGCAAGGCAGGGGTATGTGGAGGGTAGAGAAGGGAAAAAATGGAACAAGATGGGATCAGGAGGGAGACAAACCATAAAAACTCTTAATCTCACAAAACAAACTGAGGGTTGCTTGGGGGTTGTGGGTAGGGATATGGTGGCTGGGTTATGGATATTTGGTGAGTGTTGTGAAATGTGTAAGCCTGATGATTCACAGACTTGTACCCCTGGGGCAAATAATATATTATATGTTAATTAAAAAAGTTTGATCAGTTTTTTTTACTATTTTATAATTAAGTAATTTATGCTTTTAAAATTATTATTACTGCTTCTATTTCTTTACAAATACACTTTTTTATAAATAGGATTTTCATTATTATTACTTTTAGAAACTATCGGTTTTGTTTTGTTTTCTTTGTATTTCCTCTTAAGCCTATGTGCCATATTACAATGTGTTAAAAACAAACAAACAAACAAAACACACACACATGCAGAAGGCTCTTTTATTTTTGTAATAATTTCAATATTTCATTTGTGGTCTGAGTTTTATTTGTATTGTTTTGTTTTTATTTTATGAAATTGTTAAACTCTTGACTGTGATCCTGTATATTGTCAAACTTCTTGAAAGAGCTATGTGGACTTCAGGTGCCAGTGTATTTTATGTGACCAGGGGGCAAGGGCTTTGGGACCTGAGTGTACTTTGCCTGACGGGAGGATTATTAGTGTCCATTTTTTTTAATTGTTTGCATTTGTCTACTATATGTTTACCATTTTCTATTACCATTGCCTGTTTTATATGTTGTTATATAAACAGAATATATTTGGGATTTATATATCAGAGCAGTCAAAGAAATAGAATTGATGTGATGATATGAAATAAAAGGCATATTATAGAAATTAGATTGAGCATCTATAAGGAACTTGTAAAGATGTCTGTGGAAGGGTTTTGCCTCTTTGTCAGGTGGTGAGCATGAAGTCATTGAAGTTTAGGAGTAATAGTAATCAGAAAGGAAAGTGGAACATGTAGTGGGAAGGTATGAAGATCAACTAGCTTCTACAAGGAAAATTTGAACCAATGAGGGCAAACTGAAGCTCAGTTATGAGTCTCAAGGAGTCCAACCTCAATGATGTGGATGACCCTCCAAAAACCCTGACTCCCTTTTGCATGAAGATATATATAACATTTGGAACAGAACAAAGAAAAGTAAAGGAAGAGATCTAATGGGATCTGAGGGAGCTCAGACCCAGCTGCCACCCTGTGCCAATAAAGGGAGTCAGAATCTTGTGCTCCACACCTACCTTCAGACCATTATGGTTAAGGCTTCACTTTACCTTCCAAATAGAAAATATTTTACTGGTAGCAAATCATAATCTTGGTGCATACAGTGAAATATACTTTCAGTTTACTTAAATTAATACAGTTGAAAAAAGAAAAAAATATTTACATGGATGTGCACACACACACAAACATGTTGTGCAGCACAAATTTTGTTGACTACTGTAATTTGTAAAAATCCAAAGCATATGTTAATTGTCACAAACATTTACAATATAACTAGCTAATAATCTTAGAATTTGACAGTCTTTTTCTGATCAGCTGTAGATGATTCACTTTCATTGAAGTATAATATGTATAGGAAACACTAGAATCAATATATAGACATAATTTAATGAGACTGTTCACAGCTTTTTAAAGTTAATTATACTTTTTTTTTACTTTAAAATAAAATCTGGTTAAAAAATATAAATGTGGATCAGTGTATTCTAAAATAGGTAATGCCTATCATAGAATGTATGTGGGACTTGTAGAGTAAAATGTATTCTTTGTTGTATGTCAATTAATCTGCTAGAGAGATATAATTATCCCTATTACTTACAGATTTAAATATTAAATTTTAAAGAGATTAAATAGTTCACAATGTAAGTGGAAGAGACAGAATCTAAGCCCCAGTTATCCTTACTTCAAAAGCATGTTTCTTCTATTATGCTGCCCTGATTCAGTACAAAACAGATGAAGGCAGAGGAGAGTTAGCTCATAGTCACCATTTGGGTTTGAAGATTGAAAGAATACATTTTGAGAAATAAATTTATCAATAAACTATAAAATAACAGATAAATAAAGTAATATTTGAGACAGTTAAAATGATAAATACCCAATAGTGCAATTGCTGGGTCATAGGGCAGTTCTATTTTCAACATTTTGAGGAACCTCCATGCTGTTTTCCAGAGTGATC
>NC_081557.1:253728997-253741922 GCF_022355385.1 Mustela nigripes | reverse complement strand
CATAGTGCAATTGCTGGGTCATAGGGCAGTTCTATTTTCAACATTTTGAGGAACCTCCATGCTGTTTTCCAGAGTGATCTCCCTGATATGAGGAAGTGGTGATACAACATGGAGGCTTAAGTGGGTAGAAGAAGAATAAATGAAACAAGATGGGATTGGGAGGGAGACAAACCATAAGTGACTCTTAATCTCACAAAACAAACTGAGGGTTGCCGGGGGCAGGGGGTTTGGGAGAAGGGGGTGGGATTATGGACATTGGGGAGGGTATGTGATTTGGTGAGTGCTGTGAAGTGTGTAAACCTGGTGATTCACAGACCTGTACCCCTGGGGATAAAAATATATGTTTATCAAAAATAAAAAATTAAAAAAAAATGATAAAATTATAACCAACTTTTATAGAAGTTTTGAGATTATTTCAGGTACTGAGAATGTATTTTTATATTTTGGGGCCATTCAGTTTTGTCTCAGATGATGAGATTTTATTCACAAGAAATTTAAAACTCCACAGCCACAGAATATTAGTGAGTCAATAAGATATGTGGAAAATTCTAGCATAACTTTTAGAAAGATATTAAATATAAAGAAAATAAGAAAAAAAACACATTATAGAGCAATATATTAAACTAAAAATTTTCAATAAAGAAAGTAATTCTTATTATTGAAACAAAAATTTGCTCACTCATCTAATATGTGGAAATCCTGTATTTTTACCATTTATATCATTAAGAGTTTGAACTTATAAGTGAACATAAAATTATTTCTAAATCATTATTTTATCACTCCCTCTTTGATTAGAAACCCAAAATTCATAATTCTTCTACATGAACTTTATGGACAAAATCCTTGTCCTTTGAAATCTTATAAACCAACTTGTTGGTACATTATGGTTGAAGAAGAAGAACATCAATTTATTGGAAACTTAGTGTCAAAGGTACTTTAGTCTTTCGATCATTCCTATGGAGATATGTCAAATCTGCTTTCAAATACAAAATGTAATTTGGAGAATGGTGTCAAGATCCATGATGCCGGAATAATCTCCTCTATCTACTCCTGGAAATAAGAGCTTGTCTCAGAAGAAGAGGAACAGTGTTGGCAAGAGTTTGGAACCAGACACAATTTTCTGAGTGGTAGTTTGACTCTTCACAATTACATGACAATGGAGAAGTTAGAAGATCAAACTAAAATTCTGTCTTTATCTGTAAATAAGAATGGTATCAAGTATCTGACAATGATTAATTGTTCCAAGATAGATTAACAAACTTAAATAAATCCTGTGTTATGTCCCAACTAAGTAAAAAGATTTGTGTGTCTGTAGCCAACTTGAATCAGAGAAGCCTAACCTGATCACCTTAGGTAAAGTGGTCCCAAACATAGTTTTCTGTTTTACTTTTATCACTAGAACTAACTCTAACTAAAAGTATCTTATTAATATGTTTATAGGCTCATAGTGACCACTTCTGTATCCTGAATACCTTGAACTCTTTCCAGAATATACTAAACCCTTGATTTTTCTTGTCAAAGGAATATATGAGATAAATGTGGGAAAATGTTCTGAAAGTTACAAAGCGTCAAGCAATTACCTTGACATGTTTTAAAATAGTATTAGTATGTTAAATATCATAATACATATAATTATTTCCTGAGAATATAGGTTTAATAGTGTATTAAACCCAACACTATAGGAAGGAAATATAAAAAAAGATGGTTAATATTTTTTTCTGATTATTGTTCTTAATCCAGTACTTTATCAGACAGTGTTTCCCTCCAGCACTATTTTTCAGTTGAATTTTAGAACCTTTTGGATTGTAAGTGGGTACACAGCTGTTAACTAAAAACTACATTTCTCAGCATATCATGGAGTTACTTGTTACTATATGACCAAATATTTGTCAGTGTAATATGAGTAGAAGTTATTGTGTTACTTTTATTTCTCAACTTTAAAAGAAGTGGAGATAGCCTTATTTTCTTTTGCCTTTAAATCTGGATTTCAATGCAGTATGTTAATAAGAAATGGAGAAGCCATTAGCCATCTTGTATCTAGATAAATGAAGCCATGTGCTAGGTCAGAGAAATGATATAAAATAGATATTAAGCTTCTAACATTGTGAAGGTGGTTTTTTTTTTTAATATTTTATTTATTTGACAGAGAGAAATCACAACTAGGTAGAGAGGCAGGCAGAGAGAGAGGGGGAAGCAGGCTCCCTGCGGAGCAGAGAGCCCGATGTGGGGCTCGATCCCAGGACCCTGAGATCATGACCCCAGCCAAAGGCAGAGGCCTTAAACCACTGAGCCACTCAGACGCCCCTTGTGAAGATGTTTTATGAGAATTGTTTTATTGGAGTAGTAAGTTGAAAATTAAAAAAAAAAAATCATTACCTTTTTTTTAAGTCATCTCATTACAGTCTACAACTTATTTCTTAACTAAATACACATGTGGGACACCTGGGTGACTCACTCACGAAGTGTTTGTCTGGGGTTCAGATCATGGTCTCAGGGTCCTGAGGTCAAGACCCACATCGGGTTCCCTGCTCAGCGGGAAGCCTGCTTCCCCCTCTCCCAACTCTACCTGTTTATATTCCCTCTCTCGCTGTGTCTCTCTCTGTCAAATAAATAAATAAAATATTAAAAAAAATACATGTGTACTTTTCAGGTCATCTTCCCCTGTTATAGTCTATACCAGAGCTCTTTTGAAGAAATTTCTGTAGTAAAAGAAATGTTCAGTATCAGTGTTGTCCAATACAGCATCTACTAGCTTCATATGGCTATAAAGCATTTCAAATGTGGTTAGTGCAACCGAGAAACTGAATTTTTATTTTATTTTAATTTGCATTTAAATTTAATAAGCCAATTGTGGCTAGTAACCACCATATCAGATAGCTTAGTTCTAGACCTTGCAATTTCTGAAAAATGTACTTCTTTGATAATCTCAATTCCAGGCATGCTATCTTTAATCACGCTATTCTTCACTTCCTAAAGGACTTTTCTAAAACATTAATGTCATGAGAGTCAAAATATAAACAGAGGAATGATTCTAGAATTATAAGCTAACACTGATTGGATCCTTGATTGTTGGGTCCGTTATCAAAGGAACGAGACTGAGACAAAGTTACGCAAAGCCTTATTCTATGCCAAGCATTAGAAGTCAGACTGACCAGCCAGGGCCGCCTCCAAAGAGAGCGACGCCCCTTGGTCTTACAGGCTAGTTTTTATAGGGCACAATCGCAAACATCTACATATGTGGCTTTGGCTGATTGGATGTCTCCTACCTGTGTGTTTTAGTAACGGTTACCAGGAACCGATACTAGTAACTGTTGAGGCGTCTATTAAACAGCAAAATGGCCTTGTTTTAGGTATGTGTTTTAGTAATAGTTACTGGAACTGATATAAACAAAATGGCCTTGTTTTAGGTGTGTTTTAGTAACAGTTACCTTGTTTTAGGTGTTGTGTTTTAGTAACAGTTACCTGGAACCGAGAGCAGTAACATCTGAGGCTTTTATTTTTTTATTTTTTTTTAAGATTTATTTATTTGTCAGAGAGAGAGAGAGAGAGCACACAAGCAGGGGGAATCAGCAGGCAGAGCAGGCAGAGGGAGAAGCAGGCTCCCCGCCGAGCAAGGAGCCCTATGCGGGACTCGATCTCAGAACTCCGGGATCATGACCTGAGCCAAAGGCAGTGGCCCAACCAACTGAGCCACCCAGGTGCCCTACTGATGAGGCTTTTATTAAACAACAAAATGTCTACCTAGGTAACATGAAGTCACCGGGGCTAAGTAGGCCCAGGCAGGCCCTAGAGTTAACATGTTCTAATGTGGAATCGGCCCCAACATTGATTGAATCCTCAATTGAAAACAAATGTGTTATATAGGTTATTATAACATGCATTATTTAGATAATTGTAGATACTTGGATATAGATTCTATATTACATAACATTTTATCATTATTAAATTTCTTCAGTGCAATAATTTAATTGTGATTATGTAGAAGTATATACTTGTTCCTAGTATATAAAAAATTTAAAGCCAATAAACAAAGAGGTAGCATCTTTAAGGTGCTAAAAGAAGAAAAGATCCTGATCCTAGAGCTCTATGTATAAAAAATTATCCTTAAAAAGTGAAGGCAGTTTTTACTTTTCACCCTGGGATATAAAGAAATGGAAGGAGTGTCTCTTCCACCTTTCAACAAAATAATCCATGGTTCATTTGAAATTTCTGATTTCTTTACCCTCTAACTCATTACAGAGTTGAGGTAGGAGAGAACAAACAATGGACCCAAAAATCTAAGAAGAAACAGCATCTTCGGAAAGAGAGGAGATTCGAACACATGTCCATCTGTGATAGTAGCTACAACAGGATACCATAAGAATAGTTCTGTTAGAAAAACAGAGAAACTAGAAAAGTCTGTGCTAGGGATACTGAGATAGTGTGAAATCCCTGGAGATGCAAAATTGGGGAGTTTACATCCCTTTGTAGGCTCTTTGCCATGAATCCACCAACTAGACAGAAAAAAGATCACAAAGAGCCCCCATAAATGTCCATTTTGGTGCAGACTTGGGCGTGGTAATAGTGGTAGACAAGAAACTCTCTATTCCTGCTCTTTAACAGGAATTTTTGCAGTGAAGGGATGTCCCTCTTTTTTTTTTTTCTTTCTTTTTTTCTTTCTTTCTTTTTTTTTTTTTTTTCTCTGTGGAATGAAAGTCCTAATAGTGGGGAAAATGACAACACAGTTGGCCTTGAGATGTGAGTACTCATCACAGGAGGAAAGGGGAATCTAAACCCAATTCAAGAAGGAAATACAGGACTAAGTTGGGAGAACAATACTCAACGCAGGGAAGGAACAGAAGAAGAAAGCCTACACTGTCTAAACTGTGGGTTCAGTGCTAGCCCAAGACTGAGACTTCATCAGAACCCCAGCAGACTGAATCCCAGTCCCACCCCTGGTTCCAACCAAACCCTTCACCCAAGCTGATACTCTTTAAATACCAAAAGTGTTGGGAGAGGGACAGGAGGAGAACCAGAGCTTGCAAAGAAGCATTCTGTGAGGAACACACAAAGAAAAATTACATATCTTTAAAAAGAAGCATGCTCACGTAAATTACATTCCACTCTAGACACAGGCTACCTCTATAGGAATGTAAAAGCTGAGGTGCCCTAAGAATAAACATAACTCCAACACTAAATCAAAAACTCAGTGCAACTGCTAACCTGACTAATAAAAATCGCTACATGAAAATCCTAACAGAAGGAAAGGTGTGCCTATTTTCAGGCCTTAAAAAAAAAAAAAAATGCCTAAATCTCTATTGTCCTATACAAAACTTAGACATTTTAGTAAGTGATTTCCTGATGATCAGTGGGGTAAAGGAACTATTTATAGTAAAAGAAAAAAAAAATAGAGCCCGCATAATAAATATCACAAATTAAGAGTATTTTCAAGAGTTTATTTTGTGCAAGGTTTCCATTTTTGTTATTTAGAAAATATTAACACTTCTGGGGAAAATTAATCTGGTCAATGATACAGATTTGGAGGAGGGGGTTATTTTATTTTATATATGTTGAAAATGAAGACATCCACATGAGTGACTTTTAAAGAGATGAGAATGAAAGACAAGTGGGGATGACAAGCTTTTGATTTCTGAAATCATGAATTCCAATGGTCTGGGTATTTGATTTGGTTTTAACCTAATTTCCACCCCCATGAAAACTGCAGACATTTTATTTTACACTAGCACATCCCCCCCCAATTGCCTTGAGATTGGGGAAAAAAAAAAAAAAACCTGACATTCCTTGCATTCCTTGTATGTTTCTTACGTTGAATTGTTTTTCCTTCTGCAAGTGGGTAATAGAGTACACCATCCAAATTTCTGCCCAATGAGAGGAACTTTTTTTATAGCTCTCTGCCTGGGCAAGCTCCAAATGGATGCAATTCATTTTTCTTTCTCCCTCCCTTCCTTTCCTTTCATTTTCCTCCTTCCTTCCTTCCTTCCTTCCTTCCACTCTTTCTCTATTTCTTTTTCACATTCTTAGTGAAACTATCACTTAAAAAAGCTTACATTTTTCTTCTCTATATGCTGGTCAGGGAGAAAAATATATATCCCTAACTGTGGAACTGTGGTTCTGCTGCCTCCAGAACCCCCCAAAAGACTGATAGGGTTTGTAATTACACCGAAGTGGCAAAAAGAATCAGATGCAATAATTCATCTTTTACATTTTTAGTAATGTCTCTGTAGCCCTCAGAGCACTGGACCCCTAAAACCACTGATGCGGCAGGACCCCAAAACTTTATAATATTTTTTTTCCTCTTTCTCAAAGGCATTTGCATTACCAAGGCCTTCACTGTGTTGTCGCTTTTTGACAGTCTGATTAATACGACAACACTGACATAAAGCAACAAGGTGATATTGCACAGATCTGCCCAGATGCCAATTCCCTTTGAACTATACTATAGCAGAAGCCAGTGGCAACTTAACACACCACAGATTAATAAATGTATTTTACATACCTGAGGCTATAGTAATGTGAGTTAACAAAGACAGGACAGTTGGATTGCAGCTGCAATAGGAAACAATATGATTGTTTTGTGATAGTTTGCTGATGCCCTTCAGAATCTATCAGGTTTTTTCCAGTAACAGGTTGGTGAATTAAATAGAGGACGTAGGTCCCACCATCCTGCAACCTTTAAATTTATTCTCTTATGATTTAATCCTTTATCTTCTCCTAATCTTTTTCTGCCTTCTGATGTGGGATGTTGGAATCTTTCTATATTTTACGAAGGACATGTTATGGCTTTGAAACTTAAATTTTAATAGATGATCAGTTATTCTTAGTCTTTTTCTTTTCCCCAAAACATTGGTTTTTTAAGTATCTAATGCCATAATTGTCATATCTTACTTCTTTCTCAAATGCTTTATATCATTTACTGTCAGGGGAATTCCTTTCCACTGGTACATTTTCCAGATCATCACTAGTGAAAATTTAACAAACACACCACAATTTCATGTTCTACTTATCATCCCTGATGAGACCTTATTGCCAGCTAGACACCAGATAAATTGTTTAAAAAGCTCATTCTAGAGTCTGTTTTCTAACTGCTTTCTTCTGACCTGGAACTAACAGTCACAAATCTGGTTTCTCTTGAAACAGCCTTTGAAGACATTTGAGGTCAAAAACATTAAAAGAGTAAAATAATGGGCAGAGTAAGGTGAACTACAATGCAGTTGAAAAAAGATCTTACTCTTTGATGGGAAGTTCTGGAGGTGGGATAGGCCTTCAGTCTTGTGTCTAATTTGGGTGAGAGACCATGCCATATATACCCACAACCACAAATCACTGGAAGTTTCTAGAAGGGGACATGAACTTAGGGACTTTATTTTATTTTTTTTTTAAGAGGGAGAGTATTCTAGATTATACATGTAGGCCCAGTGTAAGTACAGGGGTTCTTTAAGATTTTTTATTTATTTATTTGACAGACAGAAATCACAAGTAGGCAGAGAAGCAGATAGAGAGAGTGGGGGAAGCAGGCTCCCTACTGAGCAGAAAGCCCCATGCGGGCCTTGATCCCAGGACCCTGAGATCATGACCTGAGCTGAAGGCAGAGGCTTTAAACCACTGAACCACCACTGGAAGTTTCTAGACGGGGACAAGAACTTAGGGAGGTGGCCTCTTCATCCTCAATACTGGAAGGGGGGACTTGGGTGCCTCACCTATTAGACATTAGACAACACGTAGTCCTTCTCACTTTGTAATGTTGCAGGACTTCTAGGTAATTATCATGATCCAAAAAATACATCATTCATATATTTGAGAAAAAATGATGAAGTTTGATGGTGAATATACTAGCAGTGGAAGGACGACTGGTGTTAAAAGGTTTAGATTAGAATGTAAGGTAGAACATAGAGGTCTGTGTTTTATTATATCATTTCCCTATAGTGCTTTTATATTTTTATGTTAGTTTTTCTATAACA
Source organism: Mustela nigripes (assembly GCF_022355385.1). Taxonomy (NCBI): domain Eukaryota; kingdom Metazoa; phylum Chordata; class Mammalia; order Carnivora; family Mustelidae; genus Mustela; species Mustela nigripes. The sequence goes on along the minus strand of NC_081557.1, from coordinate 253,733,964 downwards.
TGGTTTCAGTGTAGAGAATACATATAAATAATGTATATTATACATGTATATATAATGTCTTAATAATTTACCTAATCATTAGCATCAGTCACATTTTACAGTTCACTGTCTACCCTTCTTAACTTACAACATCCACATGATTCTGTTGAAAATATTTACAATTCTCTATTTTAATTTCCATCCATGTTTTCTCCTATTCATCTACATAAATTCAACTATTTACCTTTACTTTTTGTGCACTTGAGCAATTGAACATTATCAATGAAAAAATAAATAACAGAAAAGACTTACTTCATATAGATTTTGTGATCTTCAAAGTAAATAGCCACTATTATTACTGTGAAATTCTCTATTTAGGTATTTTCCTCCTAGGAAGAAATTTTTTTTTGGCTCTCCCTTATCTACTAAGAAACTAGAAGCCATGAGATGTGAAATCTCTGCTATTTCTACCACTAACTCTATAACCTCCTGCGTATATCTGCTTCTTCACTTTTCTTTAAAGTATCGAGTGTGTTCCTATATATATTAGGCCAGCTCTCCCGTACTTGCTTTCAAGTTCACCACCTCACACCTGCTCAAAGACATTTTCCCTTGTATTATGGTCTTTCTGCTTTATATCTTTAACTGCATCTTTTCTGCTAGATCTTTATTCTCTGAATAAAAATGTTTTATAAAATTTTACCGTTTTTAATGAGGGACGGAGAGAACAAGAATAAAAAGAAAGGAAGCAAAGAAGTGAAATGTCATTTTAATTTCACGAAACTATATTTAAAAAAAAAAAAAAAAAAGCTCCACACTTGTTTTCATTTCTTCACCTATGCTTTATAGTCCAACCAGTCTGATCTGGTTTCTGCCTCTATGCCTTTATTGAAATTGATCCTGCTAAATCAACAACCACTTCAGCATTAGCAAAAATGACACTTTTTTCTTCTTCAAGGTCTTAGCAGCATTTGTCAGAGTTGACTAAACATTATTTCTTGAAACAATCTCCTGCCTTACCTAATAACTAATAAAAATTTCATGTTTTACACTATTTTTGTTGAAACATAGATGGAAACCTTATGTGCCTGTTCATACTAGATAGAGAATATTTGCTATGATTTTGAAGAAATCAGAGGAACCATGAGATAAAGCAATGCAAACCCATTTTTAGATTTAATTCAATCAAGCATTTATAGAGAAAATGCTTTGTGTTGGTCGCTGTCTTTTGTTGCTAGATACAGAGATGACCTACCTCCTGTCCGGGTACTTACAGGGTTTGCAGACTAAAAGTATCATTTATGGTTCAGTCATGAGATAGACACCACATAGTAATTTGGACAGAGGATATTTGTCATGAGTACTTTTTAATTAGAACTGGAGAGTGATAGTAAATATGGGAAGAAAACAAACAAAAAATATGCCTAGGGCTATGGAAGAGTACTTTAGGAAGGATGAACGTAAAAAGTATACCTCCTTCCCAAGGTTCCAATTTATTATAGAAGGTGGAGTTAAAGTCCTTTAGATGTCACATAAGTTTCCTAAGCTACATGGCTGGAACTGATCCACAGTTGCCTACCAAGCACAGTCATCTGGGGGTACACACATGCCAATGTTATTGGACAGGAATGCACAGAAAGCCAGGACATTGAGTATCTGCTCACCAGGTCTGTATGGCAAGAGGAGACAACCTTCCAGGTTGTGGTTAGGCTGAGTCTAGAGGACAGGTACTCATTGGGATTTGGAGCTTTAGGAGTTTACTATGCAATAGGGCCATGAAAGGTCTAGGAGATGTGGCAGATGCCTTGGAAAGATCATTACGAGATGGTCACTGGGCCAGGACAAGGCAGAGAATACAAAGGGGTTCACTATATTGGATCCGACAGTAGTATCATTCATACATTTTAAAGGACTGCACAATTATGCCTGGTACAGAGAATCACTGAAATACATTTACACATATGTTACTGAAAGCTGTGCAGCAGAAGCAAGAACAAATAAAACAGCAGTACACAGGAGCCAAAAGCAATTCCCCTTCCTGCTTTGAACCAGTAAAATGTAATATAGTCTTTACAGCAATGCAGAAATGTCCATCATTGCAGAGCAGGAAATGAAGAAAATATTTGTAACATTGTGGCAAAGTTGATAACTGACACAAGAAATAGTTAATTACATTGAATAGAAGATATTATGAGTAGTTAATAAGATAGTCTTTGCAGCTATATTTATCTCAAATTTTATTCCATTCTCACTATCTTCATTTTTCTGTTTCAAGTTATGGTTGAACCATCAAACATATAACTTTTTAAAAAATTAATTTATTTATTAGAGAGAGAAAGCATGAGTGGCAAAAGCACAGAGGGAGAGAATCTTCAAGCAGATTCCCTGCTGAACATGGAGCCTGATGCAGGCTTGACCTCATGACCCATGAGATCATGACCTGAGCCAAAATCCACAGTTGTAGGCTTAATCAACTGAGCCACCCAGGTGCTCTAACTTAGTAGTTTTATAAATTTTAATATTTTTACACTCAATGGATTTCTATTACTTGATTGTAAGATCAACTGCTAATTTAAAATAATACAATTTACCATCATATCTTACATTTTTAAGTGCTTTGTGGAGAGACTATAAATTATATCATCTGATGTATTTTCATAATTGCATGTTTATAATGCTTTCTGTCATGGAATTTTGAATTTTGATCTGTATGTTTTTTTGCTGATATTCTTCCTCTACATGATTATTCACTTTATTATTATAAAAGATGCTATATTACCTACTTTTTGGAATTCTTAAAGAGACAAGACAGTTACCTTAGGGCATGAAAAACAAATTGGCTTGTAAAATATTGCATTATAAGATTTTTTAAAAAAACATTTTATTTATTTATTTGAGAGAGAGACAGTGAGAGAGAGCATGAGCAAGGAGAAGGTCAGAGGGAGAAGCAGACTCCTGGTGGAGCTGGGAGCCGGATGCAGGACTCGATCCCGGGACTCCGGGATCATGACCTGAGCTGAAGGCAGTCATCCAAACAAATGAGCCATCCAGGCATCCCTAAGATTTTTTTCTTTTTTTCTCTCAGAACTTTGAAGATGTTTTCTATTGCTATCTGATAGTAACTATTGTTATAGATAACAAGTCCTAATTTGTAAACTATGTTTCTCTCTTAGGATTTTTTTAATTTTTTCTTTAAGGTTAGAACTATATATTCATATTTAATTAGGCAATTAATTTATTGACTGACTACTTCAGTACTAGGGTATGGTTGGCTTTATGCTTTGTCGATTAAGATTTGTGAGCAGCTAATCATGGGAAAAAATAAATAAAGGAAGAAAAAGAGTAGTGGAAACAAAATGAGGCATTCCTAATACCACAATATTCAATTAATTTGAAAAAATAATGGAAATGCTATGGCCCATGGTTTATCTTTGTGCTTTTTGAGACCCCTTAAAGAAAGTGACCATATAGGGGCACCTGGGTGGCTCAGTGGGTTAAGCTGCTGCTTTTGGCTCAGGTCATGATTTCAGGGTCCTGGGATCAAGCCCTGCATCGGGCTCTTTGCTCAGCGGGGAGCTTCTTTCTCTCTTTTTCTGCCTGCCTCTCTGCCTACTTGTGATCTCTCTCTCTCTGTCAAATCAATAAATAAAATCTTAAAAAAAGAAAAAAAAGAAAAAAAAATGACCATATAGAAAACTGCCACAATAACGTGGAGGAGAATTATGGCTCAAGTGGAACATTATAAGGTGGGTGGAGCTTTTCTAAGTAGCCCTTGAATCTCACATGGTAAGGACAAAATGAAGGATTTCCTTCATGGTCCAAAATACTGCCAGAAAACACTTGACTTGAAAAACAATAGATATTACATGGGGTTGGACTTGATGAAGGTTAAGATGCATATCCTAGATTAGGAGACAGAAAAAGGACAATAGCCAATAATCATTGTCTTAACAAAAGTAATAGTCAGCGTGAGGGCTTGATCCAGAAATTATCACAATGACCTGAATACTTCTAAACCTCTAGGGAAGTTAAGATATCCAGCAAATATTAGTTATTTTTATTTATTTTTAATTTTAATTTAAACTTAATTTTATTTAATTTTTATTTTTGCTGTCCTTGACAAGTTTTGGTATGAAGGTCACACTTGTCTTAGAAAATAAGTTAATTAGATTATTCACTTCTTTGTCATTTTACTATAACTTTTGTTTTTCAAAAATTTATCTGTTCTTTCTTTGAAAATTTTAATGCTTTTTTGAGAGTTTTTATTCTAAATTTTGACTTCTCTGGTTTGTTGGCAGTGATATTTTAACACTGTTTATGGTGGGGTTTTTTTGGTATAGCTATTTTTTAAGATTTTAATATTTCAAATGAAACCATCCATTAACTTTACATTTTATTGGTCTTTTAATTTTTTATTAAGACCTTTGCCCACAGGTAATAAACACATAGTTATATATCTTTATCTTAAAATATTAGAATTTCTATATCTTTTAAACAATGTAAATGTATTTATTGCACGAGTATGGGGGTTCTGGATTAATAAGAGTAAACCATCAGAATCTTTTGAAGAGTTCACCATTTGTAATCCATAAATCACTCAGCAATTACAATGTTTTTACCAGATAAGACTATATATACAGTGTTCATTAGCCAATTATAGCCACTTTTACTACTGTAAATTTAATTAACAATAAATTATATTGACTCTTCTTATGGTCTACCTTGGAGGAACATTTCTATTCTGAACTTTAGTTGACAAATTAATAAACAAAATATACTTACAATAGCATTTTATAAATTGCATCTACATTGAATACTGTTCCATTGACAAGACCCAATAAGATGATTATTAAATTTTTTGTAATGTTGACTTCAGCTAGCCGGAGATCAGCTAGATAGCTTATCTAAAGATTGCAAACACCTGAAAATCCATCGGCAGATCGAAGAGAAGAAGAACAGCAATTCTGGAAACAGAAAAACAACCACTT
>NC_081557.1:253716447-253725997 GCF_022355385.1 Mustela nigripes | reverse complement strand
TATGGGATTGGGAGGGAGACAAACCATAAGTGACTCTTAATCTCACAAAACAAACTGAGGGTTGCTGGGGGGAGGGGGTTTGGGAGAAGGGTGTGGGATTATGGACATTGGGGAGGGTTTGTGCTTTGGTGAGTGCTGTGAAGTGTGTAAACCTGGTGATTCACAGACCTGTACCCCTGGGGATAAAAATATATGTTTATAAAAAAAAAAAGAACCAGTAGAGTACCTGTTAAATAAAGCTTCAAGAAAACTAAAAAAAATATTGTATAGACATGCATATGTAAGTGATAAGGCCACAAAAAGGAGAAAAGAATCATAATCATATACTTCATGAAGTTGTTACCCAGGCCATTGTTAGAGATGTTCTATTTCTTGGGATGATTGTTCAGTATGTAGGTGACCACTGTATTACCTGAGTAAGTAAAAGATACAAAATAGAGAAATAAAAAAAAAATTTTTGTAATGTTGCTTCCATATATTTGTATCTTATATAAAGAGAAATAAAAATATATTGACTGAAGACTTATGTCATATACCATATCAGTTAGTCTTTGTTCAAAGAAAAGTGAAAATCCTGAATGATAGAAAAAGTAATTTATTGACACAGATATTGACATGACATAAGTGATTTATTGTAAGGATTAGAATTTAGAGCAATTTTAGGAACCGATAGAAAGATCTTTGTAAGTCTGTTTCATCTGCAACTAGTATGAGACCAATGTGTCTATAGATCAGAGTAGCTGGCAATTAGGAAGAAAAGCTAGACATTGGTCTAGCAAACTAGGTCTACAAAAATAGTCTACGAAAAGCTAGGGCAAACTGAACCACATAATTGAAATTAAAATAACATAAACTGTCTAACTGATCAGGAGATGGGATAGTCAATTATTTGCTTATATGTTTTACTATTGGCCCAGTATTCTTTCTATTCTGCATTATTTTTAAATTATGTAATCTTAAATTCTCATTATCCAATAATGGGCAGAAAGCATAATATATTCAACTACTGGTAAATCATATCTAGATTTGGCTTTTAGATGCCATTGAGTGATAGTAAATATAAAAATAACACAAATTAAAATTGATATGCTATTATCTTAAATTATGTAATATTGGTTAATTTTTAAATGGAATATACCAAAGTGAAATAGATTGATAAATCACTCAAAATAAGCAATAATGAAGATTATATTTTAATTTGCCTAATTTGATAATTCTTTTAGAACAAAGGGAAATATGATTGTGATTATTTTACAAATAGCTAAAGGGAATATATGTCCCATTTCAGAAAACAAATTAGTGAAAACAAAGCAAAAATACAGTAAGAGACTTCCTTCTTAGCTCTAATAATTTTTTTCATCTATAATGAAATCTTTGACCTCACTTTCCAATGGCTTGTTTTTTTCTCTTTGGTGAGGAAGTAAAATAAGAACTTTATACAACACACTTATAAACTTAAAAATAATATTGTATAATGTCTAGATTATAATTAAGATAAATTGTGTTACAGAGTATCATATGCATTTGATTTTTATTGATTTTTTTTCTTTGCATCAAGACACAGAGAATTAGATACTATATTTGGGCTAATTTCTCTTGTTTCATTTTTACCTACAAATGAAATACTTGGAATTTGAAGAAGTTGCAGAATTTTGCTACCATTATATTATTGAGAGGCATGAGATATCAGAACATATTCTGTGATGTGGTATTACTACTGGAAGATAATAACTGATATGAAGTTATTATCTTCATATAAGAGTAACACCACAGAATATTTGACTATAACAAATATTATCCTTAATGTTTAAGCAGCTAATTTATAGGAATGTATTGGGTTCCTACTATAGAACATGTATGTGAAAGACAGCCTTCCTATAAATGTTCGGCTCTAGGGGGATAGTTTTCTAGACTCTGCTCTACATTCCTGGAGTTAGGACCATTAACAGCACTTCCTGGTACCCATATTTACCTTACTTCCCCTTAGAGAATGTTAATAAGAAGCACCAAATTCTATCAGTATCTTATTTCCCTGGGATTCAGTGTGCAGTTTGGTGCCACTATCAAATACTTGATATATGCGTTTGTTGTGATTCTTATAATATCCTCATTTATTTTAAAAAATTATCCACATCAGGAAAGAGATGAAATTTGAGGGATGATAGCAAATTTTAAACCATTTAATCAAGTCATATTTCATACTGCAGCTGTTGTTGTAGATGTGGTTCTTGGAATAAATCAGTATGGATATTTCACCAAGGGTGACTGCTTGAAGAGAAAATATTTTCAAATGGTGCTTTTACATAGAAAACATAATATTGCATTGATATGAAAATATCAACATTAATATCATATCAACACTAATCCTCTGGCTCAGTGCTCCAATTTAATTACACCGACTTTGAGAAGTTCTCAGTCTCACAGGAAGCCATGCTGATTTCCTGTACTGAGAAAGTCCTGATAAAATCTGCTATTGCTTTAGATGCCTTGTATAGAAACAAACTTAATGAAGAATGGGAGATTATTATGGTCAATATGCATCTTATTTAAATTTCTGATGATCCCCTGGGGTATGTGGTGATAGAGTGCCAAAGGTGTAGGAAAAGTCCTGTTACCAGTGGCTTCTGCAAAAGCAAAAATTGAACTAGACAAAATTAAGAAAGACTTTACTTACTCAAGGTGATTGCAGTGAGAGAGAGGCCAGACCCCAGTCAGATATTAGCTCTTCTGAAACAAAATTCAGGAGGACTTTTAAGAGATGAGGTGAGCTAGTGGGAAAGGACAGAGGACATTGATTTCAGGGAGGATGGTCAATGAGAGGTGCCGAGTACATTGAGTTATTCCTCAGTTGGCAAATATTTGTCTCTATGATCTGTGTTTGCGAATTGGCCACCACTAAACATAGACTTCTGTTCTATCACAGAAGGGTATATGTTTATAGTTCAAAGGGATAGGTTTCTCAATGCCTTGAGAAAGACATTCCTGGGTCATGATACTGGTGAGATTAAAAATAATAATAATAATAATAATAAATCTCAAAACAAATCTCAGAGGAGCAGAGAAATAATTCATTTTTACAAGTTTGCTAAAATAAGTGAGCTCAGAGCTTAGAGTCTGTAAAGAGTCTATCTAAAGTTTAGTCAGGCTGAGAGAAATGCTAAAGTGATCGTGGTCACTTACTTTTGATTTTGAAGGTAATACAGTTAGTTAATTGAACTATTTCCTGGAAAGCCTAAATGACTGAATGTCATAATGGGAGCCAAAAAAAGATGGCTACTCTAACTTGTCTGACTGCATTGGTAACAGCTCTTCCTCTTTATGGTATAAAAGATGCAACAGCACAGGAAAGATTTACAATAAATGAGGATATTGTATATGTACCATGGCAATTCGTGCACTGGGAATCATAAGGTCCATAAATGTTATTGAAACAAATTATCCTTAGTTTGGAAAATAATTTCTTCTTTCTCTCCTCATCCCTCTGCCCCCAGAAAGTTTCCTGACTTGTTGGCTGGCTCTGACACTACAGAAAAACTTGCTATGAGACATAAAGACATTCCCTGATACAAGCTTCTCATTATGAACTGGATTTCCAACTAGCTATATAAAGTTTAAAACAGCATCTTATAATTAAAATAAAATGGTGTATTTGAAATAAGGTCAAGTTGGTTCCAAAAGCACAATTAAATAGCATGTGTGGTGTGTATGCGTGTATCTATGTTTGATATATGCGTTTGTTGTGATTCTTATAATATCCTCATTTATTTTAAAAAATTATCCACATCAGGAAAGAGATGAAATTTGAGGGATGATAGCAAATTTTAAACCATTTTTAGTTAATTGAACTTTCGTGGAGAGCCGTTGCCTCCCCCCATCATGTTCATATAAGGATTTCCCTTTCCAGTTTTTTTTTTTTTTTTTATGAAAATCAGATACTACTGTTTGCTTTATAGTGTTAAATAAAAGTGGCCTCAAGGACAGTGGAAAAGTGAAAACTACTCATGGCTAATTCAAAAGAAACCATTTGGTTTAAGTTGGGAATCTATTCAGACTTAGAGGCACTGGGCAGAGAATGGAAAGAGGCATATTTGGGATATGGGTGACACGTTTTTGAGAAGTAGAAAGTAAAATGACATTGAAAGAAGGGCCCTGCTATAAACTGAATGCTTGAATTCCCCTAAAATTCATATGTTAAAACATAATCTGTACTGTGATGATATTTGGGTATGGGGATTTTGAGAAGTAATTAGAGGATGAGGGCAGCGCTCTTATGAATGGGGTTAGTGCCCTTATGATGAAGCCTTGGAGAACTCCCTCGCCCCTTCTGCCATGTGAGGACACAACTAGAAGGGGGCCTTCTGTGAACCAAGAGTGTGTTCTCACCACACAAAATCTACTAGGGTGTGGATCATGGACTTCCTAGCCTCTAGAACTATGAATGATACATTTCTGTGGGTTACAATCTGCTCAATCTATGTTATACCATTATACCAGCCTGAATGTTCTAAGACAGACCTAGAATGAGAGAGGGTTCTGCCCAATGCAAATATTAGAGAGGTTTTCCTAGTCTGGAGGTCAGAACAGTGCACTTAAAACCCTTTCCTTAGTCACACTAGAATCTGTAGGATTGAATCATAAACAGTGACCACAGAGCCAAAAATGGGAGATTACGATGGCATCAGCAAAATTAACTTTTGCCTTATCAAGGCTGCTGAATAGTTAATTTACCTGTATTACAATTACATTTCAGTTCCTAATAACATATCTCAGGGAAGTCAGCCAGCTGCCTAGAGACAAGTTATCCATATTAGAGCCAATGCATAATGGAAGGATTTATTCATTTTAGAGGCAGAATCCCAGGAGGCTGTTGAGAAATTTCTATTTTTCAACTCCCTGGAGATGACTTAATAACTTCCTATTTCTAAGCTTGATTTCAGATTCCCTGGCCAGTCTGAGATAAATGCATTATTGTTCAAGCAAGTTTCTTTTCCAGATATTCAAGAATTAATTACTGTTGTTTGCAACTAAATATCACTAATATTATACAATTTAGAAGAAAAGAAGACACTAAATTCCAGATGTATTAAGACAAAAATAGTAATATTTGACAGATTGATTACCTGTCACAGTGGATAAGAATAATAAAGATTAATGTTCAGGTTACTTGGCCACCAGAGGGACCATCACTTTATTCACTGAGATCCGAAATAATGACTTTTTTTTTCCCCTAAATAATCTGGGTGGTATGACTATTAGAGAGGTCCTGAGACCTAGTTAGACAGAAGGTTCTATATGGCTTCTGGCTGTAAGCACCTCTTTAGGTTCTGAATCAGGAGTGCGATATGGGGAACCTAGAGCCCCTGGAAGATGGCCTGCCTAGTGGACTTAGTCATGTCCACTTAGACTTATTTGACCTTGATGCCTGAGGACAGTTGTGTTGGAGGAAATGTGCATGCCCCTGCTTGAGCAGAGTATCCAGGTATCCAGGTTTCCTGGAATAGGCCCCTGGGACCTCGGCTATATAGGAATAGGCAGAGCCACCGTCAAAACATTTGGGGGACATACCCCATCATCGAGGGCCAACCCAGGACCTGAAACAGAAGTTTCTCTTTCAGAAACACCTGAAGCCAGATCTCTTGGGATCTCTAAAGCTAGTCCAGGTTTGACCAGGGGTACAGTGCATGAAAACCAGCTGGGAATCATGATTACAACACAGGCCCACATTCTTTAAAGAAAACAGGATTACATGGAGTCTGACTGTAACCATCTTTGCAGCCTCATCAGCGATGCCTTATGGAACTGCTGGCCCCGGGCTTGAAGACCCGGATGGCAAGAGCAGGCCCTTTCCTCACAGGCCTAAAGGGCCTGGTGTTCGCTGGTAGGTGGGAGCACTAGAGTGAAGTTCCCATGTGGGTGCTTAGGGACTTGGCATCCATAGATCAAGTACAGAGGAAGGGTGAAGGTTTAATAATGATATAACTACTTCTTCTACTCCTCCTTCTAATAAAAATAATGACCTTAATAACAAATGATAATAATTCACATTGATTGACCATTTTGTGTCAGGCACTGGTCTTCATCCTTACCAGTATTAATTAATTCAGTTCCTACAAAAGTCCAGCATGATAGCAATAAATGTGTCCTTTTAAAGATAAGGAAATTGAGATACAAAAAGATTGTTTAATATATATATATAAAGTTACACAATATCCAGTGGTGGAGCAAGGATATAAACCCAAACTGACTTCAGAGACCATACTCTCTTATTTTAATAAATCCAGTTTCAATATCCTGAGATGTTGGTAGCTAGTTTACATTCATTACACAGCTGTTTCTACATGTGTAAAACTAACAAACGACTCTATAGTAGATGTATATTTTGGAAGTTTGTCCAAATGTGAATGATTGAGTGAAGGAATGCACACTATATTTAAGAGTTTGAGATTTAGAGAAAGACTTTCGGAGGTCAAATAGGGACAAATACTAATCCTTTACTAAATCTGAACGCATGGATTAAATACGGTATGTTATATTTGGCAGCTATTAAACAAATAAATTACTCTTCTGAGGAGATACTTTCCTTCAAGCTTACTGAAAAAACTCAAAATAGATGATATTTCTATTGAAGAATAAAAAGAGGGAGAAAACAAGGCTTTCTACATATTCTGAATTAAATGAAAATCAGATATCCTAGTTAAGAAGAATGATTCGTGTGCTTTTTTTTTTTTACTTAAACCTTTCATTTTGAGATAATTATAGATTCACCTGTAGTTGTGAGAAATTTACAGAGGAATCTTATGATTGTTTACACAGTTTCTCCAATGGTGACATCTTGTCAGATGATAGTGCAATACCGCAAGCCACAACTTTGACATTGATATGGTTACATATAGAACATTTACATCACTACAAAGATCCCTCTTTAAGCCCTGTAAGCCACACCCACTTCTCTTCCACTCACACTACTCTCTTAACCCCTCTTAATCACTAATTTGATCTCTATGTGTATACTTTCGTCATTTCAACAATGTTATATAATTTGAAACGAAGTATTTACCTTTCAATGTTTTTTTTTTTTTTTTTTTTTTCCACTCAGCATGACTCTCTGGAGATTTAGCCTCGTTATTATGTGTATCAATAGTTCCATGATGATGATGATGATGATGATGATTTGCTGAGTAGTATTCAATGACATGGGTATACCATGTTGACTAACAATTTACCTGTTGAAGGACAGTTAGGTTGTTTCCAACTTTGGACTATTTCAAAGAATGCTGCTATAAACATTGATGTACAAGTTTTTGTACAAACTTAGGTCTTAATTTTTCTGAAACAAATGTCCAGAAGTGCAATTGCTGGTTTCTATGGTAGTTGCATGTTTAGTTTTCCTTCTTTTCCTTTTTTTTTTTTAAATAAATTGTCAAGCTCTTTTTCCAGAGTGCCTGCATTGTTTCACAGTCCAATCATCAGTATGTGGGACTGAGTTTCTCTACTACTTTGCTACATTTCATGTTATCAGTATTTTTTTATTTAAGCAATAAATAATTTTCTACTAAAATTTTAACATTTATATATTGTTATGAGATTTGATTTTATTTGAAATTCTTTTTTTTTCTTTTTTTAATTGGCTTTTTCTGATACTGCTCTGGAAGAGAAAAGTGAACTGTAGACTGTTACTACCAAATAGTGTAGGTAAAAGTAAGTCCAGGTCCCTATTATGCCTTTACTATCAAGACAGTGAGAGTGTAGTATTACACTACAGGGTAGGAGTAGGACTTTCCACACACTGTGTGGTCTCCACTGACATTGCAGAGAGCATGACCTCATTACTGCTGGGCAGTGGTGAATATCCTGACTGTCCATTTCCTATTGGAAGACATTTTCTTCTGCCACCCAGAGAGGAAGGAAGGTACTACTGCCAATGGGGGTGAAATTCCAAGATCCCCATGTAATCCACTGATTTCAGGGGTGAAAGTCCTGGCTCCCTTGCATTTTCTGACACTATCTCTGCAGAGTATCAGTCCTCCTCATCACTGTATTGAAAGGGTAAAGATTTAGGACCTTGATTCAGTCCTTGCTTGTGTGGTTAGTGACAAGGCCTGTGGTTTATTTTGTTTCGTATTGTTTTCTGTAGCATTGGACAAGAGTAGAGCAACAATTGTTCAAAGTGTTCTGTATTTCCCTATTCCTTTGTCTAGAAAGAGTTGATGTGTGTTGCTACTTTTTGCCCATGTCCATTGGCTCTTCTGGGTTGTCAGGTGCTCCAACTACAAGTCTTAAAAAAAAATGAAGCTAAAAGAAAGCTTATGGAGCTTAATCACCATCGGATTCCTCAGGGCTCAATTTCCCTAGCTGATCTGCCTTCTCTCTACTCTTCAGGATCTTATTTATTTATTTATTTTAAAATTTTATTTATTTATTTATTTGAAGGAGGGGAAGAGAGAGAGAGATCCAGAACAAGAGCAGGGAGAAACAGAGGGGGAGGGAGAAGCAGACTCTCCACTGAACACTGAGCACAGATCCCAACCAGGAGGAGGATCTCCATTCCAGGATCCTGGGATCATGACCTGAGCAGAAGATACCCACTTAACTAACTGAGCCACCCAGGTGCCCCTCTACTTTTCAGAGTATCCATATGCCTGTTCTATATGGAGCATCTGGGATTTCCAGTCGTACATAGTGGGAGGAATAGGGAAAAGTGTGTCTGCTCCACCTTCTCAGAAGCAGAGGTTATAGTTTTTGAACACGTGACAAAGGAAGTACCGTAGTTTTTCAAAAATTAACAAATGCAAGAAAGGAGAACCATGAGTGATGTGAAGAAGGCCCAAAGTGGGAAGTTCTGGAACAGAATTGAGATAACATTTGTTGAGTGTCTCATTTAAACATTACATAATTTAAAAAGAAGCCTTGGGCTCTTCAGAAAACTTTGTTTCTCTTGGTTATATAATTTTATGGCTGGTAATTTCAGCCTAGAAAAAACGGATGGTATTTTCTTATCCAAGTCTTGAGAAATTGCTTTCTTTTTAAAAATTTCATTACATCTTAGCGTCTCTTATTAGATAAGGAAGTGATTATGCACTTGTCCTTATTCTTAAGAATGACTTTTAATAGATAAATGTATTCATGTTTTTCAGATTAATAACAGGTGAACTTTATGGGAGGTCACATATAGATATAGGTATGAACTTGTCTTCAAAATATTGTGAATACTCAGACCTCGAATAGCCAAAGGGATATTGAAAAAGAAAGCCAACGTTGGTGGTATCACAACTCCGGATTTCAAGCTCTATTACAAAACTGTCATCATCATACAGCATGGTACTGGCACAAAAACAGACACATAGATCAATGGAACAGAATAGAGATCCCAGAAATAGACCCTCAACTCTATGGTCAACTAATCTTCGACAAAGCAGGAAAGAATGTCCAATGGAAAAAAGACAGCCTCTTCAATAAATGGTGCTGGGAAAACTGGATAGCCACATGCAGAAAAATGAAATTGGACCATTTCCTTACACCACACACAAAAATAGACTCAAAATGGATGAAG
>NC_081557.1:253528871-253713447 GCF_022355385.1 Mustela nigripes | reverse complement strand
GTTTGGACATTGGGGAGGGTATGTGCTTTGGTGAGTGCTGTGAAGTGTGTAAACCTAGTGATTCACAGGGCGCCTGGGTGGCTCAGTGGGTTAAGCCGCTGCCTTCGGCTCAGGTCATGATCTCAGAGTTCTGGGATCGAGTCCCGCATCGGGCTCTCTGCTCGGCAGAGAGCCTGCTTCCCTCTCTCTCTCTCTCTGGCTGCCTCTCTGTCTACTTGTGATTTCTTCTCTGTCAAATTAATAAATAAAATCTTTAAAAAAAAAAAAAACCTAGTGATTCACAGACCTGTACCCCTGGGGACCAAAAATATATGTTTATAAAAAATAAAAAGTTTAAAAAATATATTGTGAATACTCAAATATTTCTAAAATTCCTATAATATTGACATATTTTCTTAGACATTGGGGGCAAATACAAAAAAAAATTATGAAAATAAATATAATCCTTTGGCGAAAATACAAATTATCTTTCTTTCACCTTCTGATAATATCACTAAATGTTGGTATGGGTTACATTTTGTCATATGTATAGAGCAGAGTTTAACTGAGAAGTAACTAAAAAAAATAACAGATTATCTATGACATATTTATGAAGTTTTTTCTTTGACTTTTACTTGTGATACCATATATCAATGCTGTCAACTGTTTTCAGGAAGATAGTAAGATTTTCTAAGAAACTGAGACTGAGATTGATATTTTCCCTCACCTTATTCCTGCTAGAGATAAGGGTGGTCAGAGCTATATAAAGTTGTTCAGTATCTGTAATAGATGGTACAATAGGTGTACACTGATGGAAGAAGGAACTTCTCTAAGAAGAGCTCCTCTCAGGAAAAGCTGAGAGGTTTACTAACAAGCCAAAATTGGGACAAACCATTTTATAATTCATTAACAGAGATGCAGGTGCTTTACCTCTTAAGAACAAATCTGATATAGATATGCAATAATAAATAACATTTACATAATATTTATTAAAATTATATGATATTTATTTCTAAATTTCAACAAATTAGAATATAGGGAATATTACATTATGCCCTTTGAGCAAATTACATTTATAAGATTATGGACATATATATGCATTTAGATTTTAATTTATAAAATATAATATGCAAAATTATAAATAAACACACACCCAGAGTTGTTAACAAGAATTAAGAGTTTTCCTCCAGAAAAGTAACTTCAGACAGGGCAAAGTATAATCACTTTTCTCAAACCACATAAAGTAACCAAGTATTTTATTGGGAACCAAGTACTCTAATACTTGTTCTTTAAGTGTTATCATGTTTTTATAATGAAGTCAAATAGAATAAAATAGGCTTTTAAGATAAGTGGTTTATGGGTATAATAACTTTATTCATTTTTAATGTCAAATTTACTCAAAAAACTACTTTGAAAATCCTAAAGAAATTAAAAAAGCTATAAATTCTGAAAGAATTTTAGATACCTAATGAGGTATAGTACTAAAGTTTCTGAATTGATTACACAAACAATTTTTATAATAGACTTTACAAACTGGAACTAAATTCTGTCAGATTCAAATATTATGTTAATAACCAACAGATGTTTTCATGCTCTATGCAACAAGAACATCAATTTATATCCTGCGTTTTGGGACTATGAATTAATATCTAGCAGAACAAGCTTTATAAAAATGAAAAGTGTAATATCCAGCAAAGACAAAATTACCTACTTTCTTGAAACACCATTCATGAGAATTTCCTCCAAATTATGACTTATTACTTATAGAATGTTCTCTAAATTTTGTAGATTACTACTACCCAACTGGTTTTTACTCAATAAAATCAAAATACTGTTAATACAACACAAAGTAAATGTAGATAATCAGTGTAGCTACAAATATTGTAGAATGAATATTAAAAACAATTTAACACTTTGAGATGTCTGGTGGCCCAGTCTGTTAAACATCTGCCTTTGGCTCAGGTCATGATCTCAGGATCCTGGGATCGACCCTACATCAGGCTCTCTGCTCAGAAGGGAGCCCGCTTTGCCCTCTCTTTCTGCCTGCTTTCTTCTTTGCCTACTTGAGATCTCTGTCTGTCAATCCATAAATGAAAAAAAAATTAAAAACAAACAATCAATTTAACATTTTAAACTTTTGTTTATGTTCCTGTTATGAAACTTAAAATCTTAACTGAACCATTTAAGAATAATCTCATTCTCAAAGTAGAACACCTATCTAGAACATGATCATTTCTGTAAGAAACCAATATTTTGTTTAGTCCACATTAAAAAGCGTTGATTATTATAAAAATAACTTGTGGATTTTTAACATATATAAATCTAAAAAATTCCAGAATAATAGTTTTAGTTGACATAAAGAAATGTAATACTGAAACTTCTAAATTGATTATATAGACTATTTTTATCATAAAGTTTACAAACCAGAACTAAATTCATCTGACCAAAATGGAGTGATGGGAAATGGATTTATCTTCCTATTTCAAAGAGCTAAATAGTAAAAACAGATATAAAATGTATGTCAGCCACTTTTAGGACACTGAATCTCAGATAATGAGAACAGTGATCCCTGAGACATGAGAAACAAAAGAGCCAAACCCTACGATTATCCCACCTTACCTCCTGGAGAAAACTCTTCCTTTGTAACTTAGGAAGAAGAACACAGGTGGAGCTCAGATTTGTCTTTGAAGGGAATAAAGAGAACTTAGAGATTGAAGACAGGAGGAAACTATAATTCATGTGGATAGAATATCAAACATGAGGGAGGTAAAAGGGAGTGAAGGAGAGAGACAGAAGGAGAGAGAACATGAGAACTTGAGAGAGAATGCACACACTCTGGAGGTCTGAGAATGGACCGCTGTGATCTTTAGCTTCCTAAGATATAAAAGAGAGGAAATTACATGAGAAAGAGGAAGGCGCCTTCCAAAAAGACTGCAAGGAGCAATGCACCAGCATTATACAGTAAAGGAAATAATTCCTTTTCTACCATTCAAAGTGAAAAACCTCATAATTCCTAAGGATATTGGATAGTGTTTAGAATGCTTTTGTATCTATGCTGGATGAAATTAGCCTGACATTAAATGCTGTTCTGGTCCTGCCTAATAAATCTTATCCACCACACTTCAACACAATCAAACTATCCGTGTCCTAGATTAAAGCTCAAAAATGTTGATAGGAATAAAAAATTTTAGTGCACAAAAGGTAAAATTTTTAAGGTAAAAATTTACCAAAGAAACAAAAGAGAAGGAAAACAAGGTATATACTGAGGAAGAAATTTCATCAAGTCAGACCCAGAAATGTTACATGGAGTTACCAGAATTAGAAGACAGTAACTGTCAGGAACCCAAGGAAAGATTATGCATGTCAAATAAGGATACCAAATATTTTAAAAAGACCCAAATTGAAATTTTATATATGAAAACAATAATATCTATGATAAAAATTCAGTGATAGCGTCAACAGCTTCATAGACATCATAGGAGGACAGAGATGCGATCTGAAAGACAAAAATTATCTGAAATGACACAAGAGAAATGACAAATAGACAATTTTTTAAAAATTTTAAATAACATCAAAGATCTAAGGAGCAATTTCTAAAGGCCTAATATGTGTGTAATGGATATTCACCAAAGAAAGGGAGCCATGAGAAATATTTGAAGAAAAAAAAAATGATGAAAACATGTATCTTCAGATAATGAAACTCCATAAATCTCAAACATGAGAAACCTGAGGAAAACTTTACCAGGGCACATAATTGTTAAATTACTTAAAATCGGTGATCAAGGAAAAATCTTAAAGCAGCCAGAGAAAAAAGACTCATTATTCACACACAAAAAAACAAAGATTAAAATGGCAGATTTCTTGCAAAACACACACACACACACACACACACACACCCCACAGGAGGCAGCATAGCACCATATATTTATTTATTTGTTTTTTAAAAAGATTTTACTTTATTTTATTTATTTGACAGACAGAGATCACAAGTAGGTGGAAAGACAGGCAGAGAGACAGAGGAGGAAGCAGGCTCCCTGCTGAGCAGAGAGCCCATTGTGGGGCTTGATCCCAGGACTCTGAGATCATGACCTGAGCTGAAGGTAGAGGCTTTAACCCACTGAGCCACCCAGGCACCCCTGCAGAGCACCATATATTTAAAGTAATACAAAGGTAAGTAAGTGAGTAGAAACTATTAAACTAAAATTCAATACCCAGCACAGATATCTTTTTAAAAAAGTTGAAATAAATACATTTTTTCAGTTATGAAAAGATGAAAAGATAAACTGCCAAAAGACTTGTACTATAACAAATGTTAAAGAAAACCTTCCCATCAAAGGAAAAAGGCTACTTTATGCAAACCTATATATAAAAAGGAAAGAACAGTGAGAATGGTCACTGCGTGGGTATAAATATAACATGTTTATCTTACTATCCAAATCTTTGTGTAATTGCAAGATGGCAATAAAGAAAGCCAGGAAGAATGAGAAGGAAGTATATATCATTGTAAGTTTATTTTTTTGTAACACTCATGATAAATACTGTAATATCATTGAATTTAAACTGAAAAGTTAGAGAATAAAAAAAATAAAAATTATAGTACAAGTGAATTTTATCTTGTTGAAAGCTGAATGTATTTCTACTTCTATAAATTTAAAATATTTGTACTAGCAATAGCTCAGAATATTTTGGAAAGAAAACTCTGAATTTAAATTAGAGGTCAGAAAAAATACAATGCTGGGATTTACATATATACAAAAGTCACTGGACTTTTAAAAGTTATACCATTTCCTAGATATTTGTGGTAGCTAAAGTGATTTAAATGGATCACAAGGACAGTACTTTGAAGAACTTTGTATGGAACAATTTTAGACAGATGATTTTGCAGGAAATTTTTATAAATGATAGAACACATATAATAATATCAAATGAAAATGAAGGCTTTGGGCGCCTGGGTGGCTCAGTGGGTTAAGCCGCTGCCTTCGGCTCAGGTCATGATCTCAGAGTCCTGGGATCGAGTCCCGCATCGGGCGCTCTGCTCAGCGGAGAGCCTGCTTCCCTCTCTCTCTCTCTCTGGCTGCCTCTCCGTCTACTTGTGATTTCTCTCTGTCAAATTAATAAATAAAATCTTTAAAAAAAAAAAAAGAAAATGAAAGCTTTAGGATTTTGTTTGTTGTTTGTTTTGGTCAGTCTTTCTCCATCTGGCACTGATATTGTTCTTTTGTACTCTTGAGTATTCCAGACACAACAAACTACTTACAAAAATATTCTAAACACATCATATTTTTTTTTCTTTCTCTTGTCCATTTTGAATATTTAGAAGTCTTTTTTTCTGTTCCACCAAAACTATGATTACATCTCATCCTTGATTTCTCAAAAAACAGTAATCTAATGTGTTCCTATCATCATCATGTTGTATAAATAACATGTTTACCACTTGTGTAGCACATATACTGTTCCAGTCAAGTACTAAACAATTTTACATAAATTAACTGCTCAAACCCTACTACAACCCTAAGTTTTGTATAAGGGAACTGACACAGGTCTTCAGAGTAAGTTGTTAAATGCCATATAATTTTTACATGCAGAACTAGGATCTGGACCGGTTTGGCCCCAAAGTGTGTGCTGTTAATAACAAAACTCTGCTGGGTCTATAGTTAAATATAAAACCAACAATGCCAGAACTATTGCCTGGTGTTTAATAACTGTTAAATATTCTTAGAGGGGAGGGGGAAATATATAGGTGGAAAGAAAGGAGAACTGTATTAAAGCTGCCATCTTCTTTCTCTAATTTCCTTGTACTAAGAGATTTAATATTATTTTAAAAATTGTCTTATAGAGTGATTTATTTTTTCTGAAAACTACACCAGTTAATGGTGTACTTCAGTGTATGATATATGTTAGTTTTGACTGTGAACAACAGCACAGACTCAAAGTAACATTGACTTAAAGAAGAATTTTGTCTCTCTCTGATTTAAAATTTAGAGGTAGCCCATCCATAACCTATTCAGAGATGCCAAGTTCTTCTCTCTTTTTGGCTTGACTTTCAAGGATTTTATTCATAGTACAAAGATTTCTACCTCCAGAAATGTCAGCATTTAGGCTCCTAGAAAGAAGAGAGAGAAAGGAAAGCACAAGGGAGGGAGGGAGAAAAGGAGGGAGAGGGGTGAGCGAGTGAAAGAGGGCGGTAGGGAGGAAGGAAGGAACGGGGAGGATAAAAAGGAGGCTCGTTTTTGAGGGTATGGATTAGAGATAACTGTGAGATTTTCATAGGACACTTTTGCTTATACTGTACTGGCAAAGATCAGTTACATGATGACATCTAGCCATAAGTACAAGGAAGCTTTGAACATACAGTGTTGATCTTGAAAAGCCTGATTGTCAACCTAAGAATCAGGATTCTGTTACTCAGGATGAAAGTGAAAATGTATATTGGGAGGAAATTGACCAGTCGGTCCCAACCCTACTATAATTATAATTCGTAATAGCAAACTTAAGGTAATTTCAGTTATTAATAGTGATGAAGTTTTATTTTCTTTATAAAGCACTGATTTAAAGCATTTCTTTAAGATGGCTAAATTAATATCTTATGTAAGAAGGTAAACAGACAATTGAGATAGTAAGAAAGAGTAAGTTATGCAGTCCATTAAAAATACTACCTTAACTGGTGATGCAACATGGGGGCTTAAGTGGGTAGGAGAAGAATAAATGAAACAAGATGGGATTGGGAGGGAGACAAACCATAAGTGACTCTTAATCTCACAAAACAAACTGAGGGTTGCTGTGGGGAGGGGGTTTGGGAGAAGGGGGGTGGGATTATGGACATTGGGGAGGGTATGTGCTTTGGTGAGTGCTGTGAAGTGTGTAAACCTGGCGATTCACAGACCTGTACCCCTGGAGATAAAAATATATGTTTATAAAAAATAAAAAAATTAAAAAAAATACTACCTTAAAAAATAAAAAAATAGTACCTTAAGAGAATTATGTTTTTTAATAATTTGTCATATCTAGCTGAGCCACCTAAAACTCAGCAAATTTTCAGGTAATTTTAGAATGGTATTAAATATTTGTTCAGATTCTAATGCTTATTTTATTTTTAATTAAATGGATCAATAACTCTATCAATAACTCATTTACTCAGTATTTATGATACTTACTTTTTTTATTAACATATACTGTATTATTTATTTGTCCCAGGGATACAAGTCTGTGAATCTGCAATGATTACTTTTATGTGTCATCTTGGCTCCAGCTATAGTCACCTGGTTTTTCAGTTAAACACTAATTTAGGAATTGCTTTGAAGATATTTTTTATAATACACAAAGTTGATGTTTTAACATATGTTTTAATATATAACATCTATAATTAGTTGTTTTTAAACATTAATCTAGGAAGCGCTTTGACTATTTTTTTTATAATACACAGAGTTGATGTTCTAACCTATAACATTTATAATTAGTTGATTTTAAAAAGCTACTACTTAACTATGTGGGTAAACCTCACGCAATCAATTGAAAGTCCTTAGGGGCAAAACTGAGGCTTCCAGCAGAGATTCTGCTTCAAGATGGCAGCAGGTGAGTGGTAAAGCATGGAGTAGTCTGGCAACTCCGCTGAGAGAGGGCTCTGGGTGAGTTTTGAGGTGGAGTCCTGCCATGGAATCCAGCCCATAAGATGGTGAAGGAAATTAAGGAGAGTGATTAGGAAAGAGAAAAAGAGGATGGAGAAGAGGGGGTCCTCACCATTTTGGAAGAACTCTGGGAAGGACAAAGGTTTAGAGTTCCCTTAATTCATGGTTAGGATGTCACTTTTGTGAGAAGAAATCTCAACAAAGGTTTGCCCAGTGGTATTGCTGTGTACAAAAATGGCAACTTCGCCAGGAAAGCACAGTCTGAGGGTCCTGCTAAGTGAGGATCTGAGAGAAGAGGTTCTGTGGGGAGCTAAGGTTGGTGGGAGTGGGCTAGGACTCCACTAACACATGACAAGAGGCTTGGTGGAAGAGTAATGTGTTAGGAAGAGAGGGTTCCACTTCTTTGGGGATGGAAGTAAACATTCTCCCACAAGGAATCTCAGAAAAACCATCAAAAATGCAAAGTAGAGTATGCAGCTTTGGTTTCCGTATGTACTGTGAGCTTGGATTCAGCCAAACTTGAGTCCTAATAGGCTTGTGTCTTGATATTGGGGAAAATTCTTCATTTCTTTGAACTTCTATAAATTGGAGGTGATTTTACTCCTTACATTACTAGATAATTCACAGTCAGTTGACTAGCACCACGCCCTGGCACACTGTAAGCAGTTTAAAAATGTTACTTGTTACAACTGAACAAAGCAGTCTGTATAGTTTACATTCAATTCAGCTATAATTTATATACTCTGCAGTTAATTACTTTGAACCCAAATTTTCAGCATACATTTAAAATTTACATAGTCTCTCGGGTGCCTGGGTGGCTCAGTGGGTTAAAACCTCTGCCTTGGGCTCCCATCGGGCTCTCTCTGCTCAGCAGGGAGCCTGCTTCCCTTCCTCTCTCTGCCTGCCTCTCTGCCTACTTGTGGTCTCTCTCTGTCAAATAATAAATAAAATCTTAAAAAAAATTTAGCCACCTGGGTGCCCACCTACTGGAGGGTTTCTAGCCTGCTGGCCTTTCCTATTGGTTTGATACCTGCTAGCTAGCCCTTAACATTGTGTGTCAATCCCTTCAAATAAATCTCATTGTAAATATTCTATGGCCTTTATGTTTTTGGAGAAATTTGATAAATATGCAAAGTTTTAGATTTGTACTATTATGTATTATTTATTTATACAAATAGTTAGATAAAAATAATGTGGGAAAAATCTGTTACTTTATTTTTTCTATGCCTTAATGTACCAGATTGTGAAAATTGATCTGTATGTTTAATCAGAAGTATAGCAATGAATTAAGTGTAATGTGTTTAGATTTCAGATGACAAACAGTATTATTTAAGCATTGTGTTGTTATGAGATCCAGAATGTGTATTTTATCCTTGAATGTCATCAAAAAGAGTATGCTTTTCTTTATGATATATTAGAGGTAGTATAAAGTAATGTTAGATTCAATAGATTACATGTCTTGTTCATTGGAGATATGGCTATTTCACTATGTGGTACATTGAGTTTAATAAATGATACAGATCAGATAGAGTCAATGTATCTGAATCAGAAAGTACTATATCTTATTCATAGAGTGCATAACTAGTTCAAGTGTGATCATGCATAATTCATCTTTAGATATCAATATACTTTGGTTTATGGGTAATTATTAATATTCTAGTTTGTAAAATATTCTCCTTACCTTTTTCTTTTTAAATTTCACGTTTGTATTCTTTTTGTGACATCTCAGGTGATATCTTGTCTCATTTATTTACATAGAAAACAAACACTATTTTTTCTTTTTTATCTGCTAGCATTCTATTTACCTCACTAACAACATGTCGAAAACCAGAGATGCAAATTGAGGAAATCATTAATTCAAGACTTTACTGAAAATATTTTAATTTGAGAACAAGTCATGGAATATTTTAAATAAACTGTAAAATAGAAAGGTTCATTAGAACCTAACCATATATTAGTCAATATAAAATCCAAGGAAAGTACAATTAGATCCTCTGAGAAACAAAAAAGTACATAAATAACAAAATAATCTTGCCACTCATTGAACTCACTGAAAAGGATGTGCTTATCAAGCATTCTGAAAAAAAAATTGTTAGCAGGGGCTGGTATTACTTATCCTTGCTGGAGATCAACAATACCTTGGGTGGATGAAGGTATTAAAAGAGTACTTATGTTAAAAAAAAAGAAATCTATCAAAAGGTCTCTGCTAGATAAGTTCTTAAAAAAGAACTTACTATGGCAGAGGAGAGTGAGAATGTAATGTTTAAGCAACAGTAGGACAATTCACTTGTATAGTATAAGCAATAATGCAAAATGATTCAAATATGATTTAAAAGTCATTAGAACCTAATGGCATTGATGTCTATTACTCATAAGCCTAGACATTAGATAAAATGGCAATAAATAGAAAGTTTATGGTATGTATTTACAGTATTATTGATTTTTCTATTCTAATTAACATAGAAAGCTATCACATAGGGGCATTGTCCTACTTTAAATGCAAGGGATTTCTATGAATAAAAACAAAAATGAAGTCGACAGATGTAGCATTCAGGCCACACTGCTATTTCTTGGAATAACAATTACCAGCATTCATATAGCAATTTTTTTGTGTGAATATAATCTATCCATACATGATCACATTCAAGTCTCACCCTCGAGAAGCGATTTTAGTATAGTTTTATCGATGAGGCATTTTGGGTGGCTGTGGACATAACCGCTTCATGGATTCCCTAGCAATTCAAAACCTGCTAAACACTTTACATACATAATCTTATTCGATGCTTTCAATATTTATGCAATTAGGTATTTTAACATACATTTTACAATTGAGAAAATACAAGGTCTAAAAATTTTCCAGCTGTTCTTTATCTACACAATCATGGAGTTAATATGCAAACCCAGTTCTAATGGTTTTGTAACTCCATGCTTGTTTCCAGTCACATGGAGGACATTAAGGAAGGCAGAACTGCATTCACTCCAGTACTATGTATACGCAGTGGGTCAGTGCTAATCAAACAGTCCTCTGTCTAATAAAATGCTCATACATTCTTACAAATTTTAAGGCTGATGCAAAATAGTAGAAGTATCTCATTGAAGTGATATTCTAATTTAACACAGAGGAGCTGAAATTAGAACCGGAAAATCAGGCCTTTGTTCACTCAAACTGGGCAGTTCCCAACTAGATTGAGAGTAGCATGAGACAGGTTGCTAAGTGGGGGAATTGGGGGAAAAATTCCCCAATTACTTTACTGCCATTCATTGCATGTCAGATTTTAAATCCTTGTTCCCAAAATAATTATTTGATGTTAGATGTCTTTTATCTCGTGAACGGATGGATGAGTGGATGGATGGATGAGGGAATGAATGAACAATAAATAAGTGATGAAAATAAATAGAATAGGGATCAGGAAATGACATTCTATGATGTATTTCTAAAAGTAGACCATTGAGGCACCTGGGTGACTCAGTCAGTTAAGTGTCTGCCTTCAGCTTAGGTCATGATCCCAAGGTCCTGGGATCAGGATGTGTTGGGCTCCCTGATTAGTGGGAAGCCTTCTCCCTCTCCCTCTGGTGCTCCCCCTGCTTATGCTTGCTCTCTCTCTCTTTCTATCCCTAAAGAAATGAAATCTCAAAAAAAAAAAAAAGTACACCATTGTTTCAAACAACTTGAATATGACCCATAATGAAATACGCATTTTATTTATTTATTTATTTATTTATTTATTTATTTTATTTTTTATTTTTTATTTTTTATAAACATATATTTTTATCCCCAGGGGTACAGGTCTGTGAATCACCAGGTTTACACACTTCACAGCACTCACCAAAGCACACACCCTCCCCAATGTCCATAATCCCACCCCCTTCTCCCAAACCCCTTCCCCCCAGCAACCCTCAGTTTGTTTTGTGAGATTAAGAGTCACTTATTTAATTTTTTTAAGATTTTAGTTATTTATGTGACAGAGAGAGAGATCACATGTAGGCAGATAGGCAGGCAGAGAGGGAAGCAGGCTCTCTGCTCAGCGGGGCTCAATGCCAGGACCCCGAGATCGTGACCTGAGCCAAAGACAGTGACTTAACCCACTGAGCCAGGCACCCACATAATCC
Organism: Mustela nigripes; assembly: GCF_022355385.1. Classification (NCBI taxonomy): domain Eukaryota; kingdom Metazoa; phylum Chordata; class Mammalia; order Carnivora; family Mustelidae; genus Mustela; species Mustela nigripes. The sequence goes on along the minus strand of NC_081557.1, from coordinate 253,701,733 downwards.
AGGCGCCCCTGGATTATGCATTTTAAATAGAAATTATCTTTATATTATGTTCTCTGTATATGATCACTTTAGGGGGGGGGGAGTGTAGTATCACTTTAAAAATATTCCTGGATTAAATTTTGTAAAAGTTCACAAAAGGAGCATTGGGTTACATGGAAATTATATCTGCTCAAGGACTTAGAGCTCAAAGGTAACTTGGCTAATGCTGAAAGGAATGATGCTCTGGGGGAAAAAAAAAGAATTCTAATAAAAATGGAAATGATGACCTACTACATTCCTATGCTTCTTCAGGCTACTGATCATCCTGCCATTGTATGCACCACCACTTTGTCATTTATCATTGTAGGGTAGGCTGGAGAGCATTTTCAAAAGACTAACAACTCTTGATACAGAGAAAGTTATAAGCCTTATTTGCAAAACTTCTCTCCCATCTGCAAAGCATACTGGCATTTTTCCATGAGGCAGGCATACAAGCGACATTCTGTGTCACAACTTACCCAATCTAAAACAGCCTATAAAATTAAACTTCTGTAACTTTTCTTTTTAAATAAAGAAGAAATTAATGTGATTAGAACACTGATAATTAATTATGATAGGTTTTGTTTTGTTTACAATCCTTGAAAATTAATATGAGCAATGAGCTATACCAGTTTTCTGAACACTAAAAGATTTTTAGAAATTACATGGCAACACTTCAGGGTTCCCGATTTTCTGAAATGCAAATTATAAGTGAGCTTTTAAATTCTGTCCCTTCTTTTCTTTTTTTTTTTTTAATATTTTATTTATTTATTTGACAGAGAGAGAGATCACAAGTAGGCAGAGAGGCAGGCAGAGAGAGAGGGGGAAGCAGGCTCCCTGCTGAGCAGAGAGCCAGATGCAGGGCTGGATCTCAGGACCCTGGAATCATGACCTGAGCCAAAGGCAGAGGCTTTAACCCACTGAGCCACCCAGGCGCCCCGTGTTCCTTATTTTCTCATTATGAGGAAATTGTGAAGTTAGTTGAAATTGTGAAGTTAGTTAAAAATTCTGTTTTGGAATGAATTTCTGTTTTAACAATATCTTGGCTAATAGTTATTTTGTGCTTCCCATATAAGCTTTTAATTGGATAAGAGTAGTGTGATATAAGCACCAGTTTTATAACAGGAATTATATTTTAAAAAATTGTTAGTTTGAAAACCCTTCAATATTTTTCACAGCTTGGTCTGGCTCATGCCTGATCTTATATAAGCAGAGTTACAAGTGGCATATGCTGAGGGATTTAAAGGACTCTATTAAAGGGATATTCTCTAATGCCTACATTTATATCACTCTAATTCATATGGAATTTCAAAGACTATTCAGCATGCAAATTTGTAACGATTTTGTTTAAATAGTGATAAAAATTATTTTTCGCTATATCGGAAGGTTGTTGGGAAGTGTACCGAAAGCTCCTCCTATAGCCAAAGAAATAGAAAGGTTACCAGACAAGGGAAAGGGGAAGAAGTTCGATGAGCAAAGTAAAAAGTGAAAGAGAAAAACTCCACAAAAAACCCACCTATTAAATAATATGCACACACACATATATACATGTGTATAATTTAATTTTGTTATATATTTGGATCTCCTTATTGCATTCATTAGCCAGATCTATTATTGAACAAGAGATAAGTAAGGCCAGAAATTTTAATTTGAACTGCACATATTCTTGCTAAAAGTGAAATGGTCTCTTCCATTTTTTATTACGAACATCAAGAGTCTCTACTGAAATTTTCAGGCAGATAATAAAAAAAGGAAAATATGTGAGTATTGTTTATTGGACATTTTATTATAAGTGTTATTTGAAATGCAAGTCTCAGATACGTTTGTGTTTAAAAACCACATTTTGGGGGCACCTGGATGGCTCTTTGGGTAAAGCCTCTGCTTTCAGCTCAGGTCATGATCTCAGGGTCCTGGGATTGAGCCCCACATCAGACTCTCTGCTCAGCAGGGAGCCTGCTTCCCTCTCTCTCTGCCTGCCTCTCTGCCTACTTGTGATCTCTCTCTGTCAAATAAATAAATAAAATAAAATTAAGAAAAAGAAACTATTACAAGCAAAGCTACTATAAATACTGAATTTCCAGTCTTTGTGTGAACATATCTGTTTGTTGTGGTGGTGATGAATACCCAGTAAGGGAATCGCTGGATGAATATTAAGTATATATTTAAGTTCTTAAGATGCTATCAGATCATGTTCCAAAGTGCTTGTACCACTTTATGTTCCACTAACAGTACACGGGAGTTCAAGCTGCTCTACCTCCTCGCAAACATTGTAGGTCAGTGTTTTTAATTTTAGTTTCCTTCCTTCCTTCCTTCCTCTCTCTCTCTTTTCTTCTCATTCTTTTCCTTTCTCTTTTCCTTTCTCACTTCTTCTCTTTTCTTTTCTTTTCTTTTCTTTTTTTTCTTTTCTTTTCTTTCCTAGAGAGAGAGAATACATATGAAAGTGGGGTGGAGAACGGGGCTGAGGGAGAGGGAGAGAGAAAGACTTACTTCGGCTCTGCACCCAGAGCACAGCCCAACACAGGACTCCATCTCCAGACTCTGAGATCATGACCTGAGCCAAAATCAAGAGTCAGGTGCTTAACCAGCTGAGCCATTGGGGCCCCCGATTTTAGCTTTCTAAAAGGGTTTTGATTTTAATTTTATTTAATTTTAATTAAATATATATTTTAATGAATCTTAATTTTAATTAATTTTAAGTTTAAATTAATCTTATTTTAATTTATAATTCATTTTAATATGTATTTTAATTTTAATTAATATATATTTATATATATAAATATATATATTTGCCTCTGCATGGTATATTATATATATATATAATATATATATATATATTTGCCTCTGCATGGTATATATAGAAACAAATAAGTGCCTTTTCATTCACTTAATAAAGTGTATATATTTATATACATATATAAATATATATATATATTTGCCTCTGCATTGTATATATTGTGTGTGTGTATATATATATATATATATATATATATTTGCCTTTGCATGGCATATACAGAGACTAATAAGTGCCTTTTTATTCATGAATACCAGAATTTCCTGAATACCAGAAGCCTTCTGATGCCTTATGATGAAATCCAATCTACCAGTTTGCACAGACTGCAGATTTATGATTTTTGACAGATCACAAGTAGGCAGAGAGGCAGGCAGAGAGAGAGAGGAAGAAGCAGGCTCCCCGCCGAGCAGAGAGCCCGATGCGGGGCTCGATCCCAGGACCCTGGGATCATGACCTGAGCCAAAGGCAGAGGCTTTAACCCACTGAGCCACCCAGGTGCCCCCAGACTGCGGATTTAAATTCAAAATTCATTCTAACATCCCTTTTGTTTCCTTTTTGATCCATAGATCCAAGTGTGTTTATTTAGTTTAATTAGAAGTGTTTTATCTAGTTTCCATATACTTGGCAATTTTTCAGTGCAATTTCTGTGATTTATTGCTAATTTCTAATGCTATGTCTAATTTAATCAAATTATGATCACAGAACACACATTTATAACTTGAATTCTTTCAAATTCATTAAGGCTTATTTTATGTTCCAGAATATAGTAAAGTTCTGCATGTACTTGGAAATAATTTGTTTTTTTTGCTGTTGTTTGTTGGTATCTTCTGTAAACTCAATTAAGCCAAGTTGTTTAATAGTATTCAAGTCTTACAGAACCCTGTTGATTTTTTGCTTGTTCTATGTATTATTGAGAGAGGGCTATTAAAATCTCCAACTGTAATTTTGAATTCAATGATTTCTCCTTGTAGTTTTACCAGATTTTGCCTCATGTATTTTGAAGTTTAGCTGTTATGACATAAATGTTAAATTATTCTATCTTTTTAGTGAATTGAGTCCTTCATTATTATTCTATGAACTGCTTTATCCCTGGTAATATTTCATTTTCTCTCTGAAAACTACTATATCTGATATTAATGTAGCCATTTTAGCTTTCTTAGTTTTAGCATGTTAAGATTTTACTTTACTCTATTTGTATTTTCATATTTAAAGTGCTTTTTGGTAAGTATGTAAAGCTAGACTATTGGTTCTTATCTAATCTGACAACATCTGACTTCTAAATGAGGTGTTTTGATCATTTACATTTAATATAACTATTGGTATGGTTATGCTTAAATCTAGTTTCTATTTTTATCTTTTTTTCATTTTTCATATTTCCTTCCTTTAACAATAAATTGAACATTTGGCATCCCTTTTTAACTCATTCATAGGCTTACTCATTATAATTCTTTGTTGTATTAGCCGTTGATTTACAGTTGAAGTATACATCTTTGGCTTTTCTCAGCCTACTGATAAGTTATATTATACTATGTCACATATAGTGTGGTTTCATCCCTCACCCCGTCCTACAACCTCTGTGCTATTATCATACATTTTATTCACACATGTTCATTTTTGTGATATTTGTGTTTGATTTCTGCTGGAGAGATTCACCCATTTCCTGCATATCATTTATCATGTTCATTTGTATTACATTCATTTTCATTAATGTATATTGCTCCAATATATCACTATGGCAAAATCTATTTATTCATAAACCAGATGAATATCTAGGTGCTTTACAGTTTTTGTTATTTACAAAACTGTCATGTCATGTCTTTTGGTTAACATATAAACAAATTTTGATTTAGAATATACCAAAAAGGGAAATTTCTGAGCTACGTATGTTCATATAGTTGAACTTTGTAGATATAGCTAAATAGTTTTCCAAACTAATTGATCCAATTTACTCTCTCAAAAGATCTGTAGGAAATTGCCAATCTATGGAAATCCTCAGTAATATCTATCATTGATTGTTTTCTTTTAGCCATTATGATAACTACATGGTAATATCTCAGTATGGTTTCACTTTTATGAAATAAGTGACTAAATATCCTTTTGAAGTGAGTATTCATGTATATTGATCACTTATTGTTTTTCTCATAAATTTGTAGAAATTTAGTAGTTAATTTTCATTTATTTAGTTTTTTAATAAATAGAAATTCTTTTTTTTCTTTTTTATTTATTTTCAGTGTTCCAGAATTCATAATAAATAGAAATTCTTAATATTAATTTTCTCTCAGTTATTATTTGTCTCTTTATCTAGCACTTCTTGGACCCTTGTAAAAGAATATATAGCTACCCCAAAGTTATGTAAAATTTTCTGTTCACATGTAGAAACTTAATTTTTATGACTCATTTTGATATTCAATCAGAAATTGTTTCTTATGCATCAAGAGAGTATATCCATTGTTTTACATATGAATATACAATTGACAAATGATAATAAAATCCAACAAATAATTGAATAATAATTGAAAAATAAGCAATCACTCTCTACACTGAAAGTTCACATTTGTCATAACTCAGGGATTAATAATGGATCAGGGATTGTTACTGGATGGATCCATTGTTCTAATTTGATATCTTCCAGTGGACAATTTCTCAATTCATTGGCAAATAGCATATTATAATTGTAATAGTTTATGACATGACTTTATATATGTAGTCCAAATTTCACATATATTTGAAGGAGGGATTACTGTCTTTCTACCTGACACGCATACCATTCTTCTAAGCATTGTGATATGACAGAAGTTTACATAATACCTTTTCAATGTAATCTATAGTTATTTTTAAGAGTTTTTTTTTGTATTGCTTTTCAATTCTTTTTGCATGTCTAATTGTTTTTGTTTGAATGATGGATATGTATATACATTTTATAGAGTCTCTAAGTGACATTCATTCAGAGAGGACTCACCCTGCTATTTATTAAGTAGATATTACCTTAAAATAATCATGAGTTCAGGTAATGTTCTCTCTAATTTACATGCCATTTTCTTGTGTCTAGAATTACACATGTCAACTGAATCTTATTTTCAGTGGCTCTTTTTGCAATCAAGTTCCAACCTCCATTTTCTGTTTTCTCAGTCCCACAAGCTGCTTGATAACATTTAGTCTGTTTTCAGAGGTGTTTACCTTAGCTGTTTGCTTCTAATGTTCTTATTTTCTGGTTTGATAGATTTCTTTAGGGGAAATGTTGGGGGTGTAGCACCTATCCAGTCATCAACTTCTCTACTCTGACACCACAAAACCACCAAAAGTTCTGTCGTTTTCTCCATTCTTTAGCAGCAGTCCTGTACCAGGCATAGTGCACATTTTTTAACCTCTTGAATTTTCCAGATTTCACAAATTTTTATGAAAGAAAAGGCTGCAGAAGCATAGCCTACTTTTCTTTAATTCTTCACTCGGCAAACTTTTTGCTCTTCTAGTTTTTACTGTTTTCATAGTTCTCTTAGATCTTTAACAAGGGGATTTTAATATTTTATCCAACTTTATTATTATTTCCAGCAGCAGAACTAGAATGTACTACTAGAACTAGTAGTACTAGAATGCCACGAGCTATTATGTCCTATAGTAACTTACACTGTTGACAGATGTACTGACAGATTGCATATGAAGAATGGGTATATAATTTACATTTACTCTAGCATTTTAGTAGTAAAAAAGTGTCCTTTTTTACTGCATCAATATTAACAGAAGTTTGTTTTTGTTTTTGATGATGGATTTTATATAGCTACAATTTATTTATGCCATACTGTACTCATTGATGCATAATTTTATGGTTAAACTGGTTACTATTCAGCCAAGATTCACACGAGAGAATCCTAAAATATTTTTGTAATTATCATATACATATATTAGTCTATAAGAGAAATATTTAATTTCAATAATATTGTGCTTTAGGGATTCATTAGGAGATAATGCTAAGATCAATATTTTCCCCAGAAAATAGGTAAAAATAATAATTCAGGAAACATTTAGAATCTTTGGAAAACTAGCTACAATTATAACTAATAACAATTTGACTTCACGATATTTATAAATCAGATATTATTTCCACAAATATTAGAATAATAAAACATAACTGGCTTTCAAAATTCTTTATTATCCCCACAACAGTTTTCTGTAAAACATTGTATAAAACATATGTAAGCAAGGCTTTTCTATCTAAATTTTTATTTGTAGTTTTATTGGTAGTATAATAGAAAATGTTTTCTAGGACTGTAATCCAATGCATAGCGTTGCTGAATTATTGGAGTAGGGTTTTATTTGTTTGCACCAAGATATGCCTGGGAGCAATTACTCAACTCATAGTTTATGGAGACTTTCAGTTGACCAAAATAATAGGTGCTCTGAAAAATATAATATCCTCTAGCCTTAAAAAATATTTCGCTTGTTTCTTAGCATTTGAACACTATGTTACAGACAAGTTTTTCATTAAATCTGTAGAGTCAATATGACCAAAGCATCTGATCTTTCCTTGAGCTCTTTTTAAAACTGTTTTCTGCTCAATGTGACTTTACTTCAGGTTTAGGAGTGATGTTTCTGTGTCATACAGAGAGATTTTTTTTTTTTTATACTTTCTTTCTTATTAAGACTGACAAGTTACCGGGAAAGTTATCGCAACCAAACAAAAGTATCACTCTGTTTACTTTAGAGAGTTCTTTTTCTTTGATCATTTTGGATGATGCACCCGAATTTATTTCTGTTCCACACCTGAGAATTTGCTCATTTGATCTTATTTTTTGAAGGTTTCTTTTTTTTTTTTTGTAAGATTCTTCATCTGTTCATTTCATTGCTGTTTCCACAAATATACCATGACTTTCAGAGTTTTCCCATTTACTTTCAACCTTTGCAAAGAGATTTTTTGTCCTAAGAAAAACCTTTGTGAAATCCTAAATATTGAGTTATAACGTATCCCATCTTATATAATTTCAAGAAATCTGAATCTTTTCATCTTTACACCTGATGTTACACAATTGGAATTTTATTATCTAGTGAATTATAATTCTACTGAGACTGAGTTACTTAAATTATTAACTATTATTCAAAATGTTTTATAGTACCCTGCAAGTTACTCACTATACATTATAAATAACATGGTTAATTTTGTTAGTAATCTTTAAAAAAACTTGAGGAGTCTAGTTTTAGTGTGGTTTCAACTAAAAAATGGTTCAGTCTTACAAATATTACAGTTTATATTAAAGTAGTATATATTTTCTTAAAATACTGATTTTTTAAAATGTTTTTTCAAATTTGCATCTTCTTTTATAGAGAAACATTCCACTTATTCAGAATATGGATACAGTTTGCCCAAACTTGTGCTGAATTAATATATTGAAGCTTGTGCTAAATTAATATACTTAAGTTTCTCTATGTATCAATTACATATTCCAGAAAGGTTTTGATTTTTTCCACAAAAAAGTACTACTTAGTGAATAAGATATACATTATAGTTCGCATTATTATTAGAAATTCTGTATACATGTGAGTTCATTTTGCAAACATTAATTGAACACTCATACTTCTGGAACTCTGCTCTGCACTTTCCATTAGAAGTTTGTTAAATAAGAACAGTCATTTTAAATAGGTAATTCACTAGATGAGGAGAAAAACAAGTTAGTCCATGAATATATCATACTCTCAGCTGGATAAAAACAACTTAGAAATGTGCACTAGCACTATGGGGAGCAAAGAAGAATGAAAGGAAATAATAATAATAATAATAATAACAACATAATAATAATAGCAACGACAACACAACATCAACAACAACAATAATAAAGGTTAGTTTTCTAAATCATATATTTGTATTTAAAAGCTTATGTTTCTTTTTTTTTAATATTTTATTTATTTATTTATTTGACAGACAGATAGCAAGTAGGCAGAGAGGTAGGCAGAGGGAGGGGGGAAGTAGGTTCCTGCTGAGCAGAGAGCCAGATGCGAGGCTCGATTCCAGGACCCTGAAGATCATGACCTGAGCCAAAGGCAGAGGCTTTAACCCACTGAGCCACCTAGGTGCCCGAAGCTTATGATTCTTTTAGGAACTACATTTAAGGGTAGAGATGTTGGCCTATAATATATACAGTAAAAAGACAGATCTAAAAAAGTATATTTGAGAAAATGGGTCTAACATAATTGCTAATTTTAATTTAATGACTAACATACTTAATACTGGCAAAAATATTTTTTCTGCCACTGGCATTTCTATAAACTTAAATATATACTTGATATATAAAATATTGTTCGATATTGTCTGTTATTTAATTTGGGAAACAAATTCTCAAGTGGATATTCTCATTTTGCAAATTTGCAAAATGCAATGGTAAAGTTAATTTTCCAGTTATAATCAAAAGAAAAGCACAGTCAAGACTCTCATCATTATGATGTTCTCTGCTCTCTTGACAGTTCATCTTTATGCATTATCAAAAAATAAAATAAAGTGATTTACTACTCCGGTCAAAAGATGTGCTTTCCTAATCAATGATAAAATTTGGCAACAGCCTTATATTTAGGCAGAGAAATTGGACATTGCACAAAGCCACAACCTACAAGTACCTAACTTACACTGCAGGAAGTAACAATTAGCATTCACTCTATGACATTAGGTTCACTATGTAAAAATTGAAATGCTCCTGGGATAGCTAATGCTATTTATTCTAGGGAGCATATGGTTCCTAGTGTTTGTAGTACTGTTGGATAAATCTGCTTTTATTTGTCTGCTTTTTTACTGGTACTCTGTACAACAACATTTGTGGCAATAGACAGATGGACTTATGCTGAAATTCTGGACACCTGTCACAAGCACAAATGTTAGATTGTCAAAAACTTAGATGAACTTCAAGTCTAAAGATTCTCTAGTCTGGTAACTCTTGTTTGACTTCTCATTAAAACATCCTTGAAAACTTGCCAAAGTAAAAACAATTTTTTTTTTCACAGCAATAGAAAAAAGAGCCTGACATGCTGAAATATGGGAATAATTGTCACATAATACAGTGTTACTGGAATAGGCAAAGCAATAAAGGATATAAGCACATATTTTGCATCCAGTATCAGAAAGGAGAAAAATGCATAATGAGAAAGTTAAGGAAAAACAACACCCCACATCTCTTTCCTATCGCCCTAGGTTTGGAAATGCAAAGCTTACATTTACTTGAATCCAGTTTACTTATTTTATATGAATAGATTTCTGACTCACCAGAATAATTTCTCATTGCCCAAACTCTGCTTCCTGAGTGTCTATTTAGAAAATACAAATGCCAATCTCTACCATGTCAGCAACTAAAACAAAATCTATGATTGTACATAATAGCAAGAAATGGAAACTAAAAGATTCCTGGAAGCTGCATACTTTTTGGACAGTTGTTTTGCTGTCCTGTATCTAAGCTATGAAGAATAATTGCAAACGATTCTCACAATCTGGGAAAAATGTAATGGAGCAGGAGATATTCTCATGACATCCACGTTTAAAACCATGGTAAGTTAACTCTGACTAGATTACTGTTAGGGACTGCACACAAAAACACGAGTTACAGTTTTAGATAAGAAGAATTCTCTTAGAGAAAGGGCATGATCAGAAGGGGATTAAGGACCACCCATGATGCTAGAAAAAATTCTCTCCTTTCATGGGTAAATAAGCATAAAGAGAAAAGAAAATAAGACAAAGATCATTTTTGTATCAATAAAATGTTATAAAATTGGGAGCGCCTGGGTGGCTCAGTGGATTAAAGCCTCTGCCTTGGTTCACTCATGGTCAGGGTCCTGGGATGACCTCCGCATTTAGCTCTCTGCTCAGCGAGGAGCCTGTTTCCCTTCTCTCTCTGCCTACTTGTGATCTCTGTCAAATAAATAAATAAATAAAATTTTTAACAAAATAAAAAAAAATAAAATAACATTTTAAAAATAGAAAGAAGACACTAATTTTAAGACTTTTATTTTTTTTTTTAAGATTTTATTTATTTATTTGACAGACAGAGATCACAGGTAGGCATAGAGGCAGGCAGAGAGAGAAAGAGAGAGTGAGAAACAGGCTTCCCGCTGAGCAGAGAGCCTGATGTGGGGCTCGATCCCAGGACCCTGGGATCAGACCTGAGCCGAAGGCAGAGGCTTCAACCCACTGAGCCACCCAGGCGCCCCTAATTTTAAGACTTTTAAAGGAGCTCTTTTTCTGAATGTTACTGCAATCAGAAACCAAATAAGATAACAGAAACTTTTCTGCTTCTCCCTCTCTGCAAAAAAAAAAAAAATAAAAAAAAAATAAAAAAAAATATGTATATATATATATATATATATATATATAATGCCCCTTATAAATAAGAATTCATGGGGTGGCTTGGTGGCTCAGTCAGTTAAGCATCTGCCTCTAGCTCAGGTCATAATCCAGGAGTCCTGTGATGGAGCCCTGCATCAAGTCCCAAATGGGGGCCCTCTGCTTCTCCGTCTCCTTCTGCTTGCAGTTTTCTCTGCTTGTGTGCTCTCTCTTTCTGTCAAATAAATAAATAAAAGCTTTAAAAACAAAAAAGAATTCATTATAGTGTAGACAGGTTGAAAAGGCAAAAGAAAAGCCTGAGAAGAAATGAGAACAAATAATAATAAGAAAAGTCAGCAGTCTAAAGTTTTAGTAGCATGATTGAATTCTATATTACAAATCAACAGAAAGCAAACTTAAAGCCAGAAAAAGTGAAATCTGTATTTCACTTAAAAGATATTCTGTGACACAATAGAGAATGAAAATGTGGTCAAAATTATGAGTGATGATAATTGATATGTATACACAAAATAGAAATCTAACTTTCGAGTAAGAGACATCAACAAATAATTACATCAAACAGAAGGTGGGGAAGTAATAATTATATTTTTTATTGGAGAAAAATAAAATAATGAGCTAAAAAGGCAAACAAGGCAAGGAAAATTAATTGAATTGTAAATGACAAAAACATACTCATATCCTTATTCTATATCATTCTTATCTACATGTCTTAAACCATTCACTTAAATTCCCCCTGAAACAAACAAACAAACAAACAAACAAAAAATCAAAGCAAGGAATTTATGGGTAGCTCAATTGGTTAAGCATCTGTTTTTGGCTCAGGTCGGGATCCCAGGGTCTTGGATTGAGTCTCCCATGGGTTTCCTTGGTCAGCGGGGAGTCTGCTACTCCCTCTGCCTGCTGCTTCCCCTGCTTGTGTTAGCTCACTCTCTCTCTCATTCTGACAAATAAATAAATAAAATCTTTAAAAAAGATATCAAAGCAATAATTCACTTACTTGATCTTAGCCAAAAAGCCGAGAAGAGATCAAAACAATCACTCAGAAAGGAAGATGATAGCATCAAGAAAGTAGGAAACAAATCTAGTAAAGGAAGTGTACATAAACAAAACTAAAATGCTACTTTTATTAGTAATACTGCAAACTATTGGAATGCAATAAAAATATTCAACTGAATTCTTCAGTTTCCTGTTAAGAAAGAGAGACCACACTGAATTTGATTGCTCTCAAAATGTTTACGGGGTGAGAAGAATATTTAGAAGCAGCACAGGAATGAATAAAGAATCCTAGAAAGACTATAGGCAGAAAGCTGTTACTACACAGTTTTGAAGAGGTAACAGGAAAGAGGAGAGAGAGATCATCTGGCTCTGAGTACGTTGGAGTTTTTAACATGAAATGGACCACCAGAAACAATCTGTGACTTCTGACTAAAGCACACAGGATTGAGCAAGTAAGACAAACCTGCAAGAAAGAATGAGATGGAAGAAATACCTAACCCACTCAATTCCCTTTCTCTAGTATCTATCTTAGTTTTGAGCAGCAGCTTTCACTCCTTTTCAGCCCATTTCTATAAGCCCATTTACAATGTAACCCATATGTTTATGTGTTTTGAGTTCAGCAGGAAAGAAAGCTTTGCAATGGATTCCGACTGTCTGGCAAAGTGGTGGGACACCGGGGCCCAGGATACAGCAGATGGTGGATGAAGTGCCTCTGACAAAAAGGAACGCTACAGGCAAATTATCATGCATACCCCCAAGGATTTTGGAGCAAATATAGGCCATCTGATGCAGGTTATTTTTTTAATAGCTCTGCATTAATATTGTGCCTGGTAAACACTGATAAAACTGGTAAAACCATGTTTTAACATGGGCCTCCAGAATACCAGGACCTAGCTGTCCATCTTGGACTCAAAATGTCTGAGCCATCAAGCCATGAATCTAAGTGCTTTAGCAGCACTCCATTGTCAGGTTAAAATCGTGAATAATAGGTTCTAGAAGAGAACATATATTGGAGGCATAACTAAATTGCATAAGGAAGTGTCTCCTGTCTCAGATGCTCATGGAACATCCCTGTGATTGCTTGATTAAGGGACAAAATGAAATCATCTAGTTTACAGATAATGCTAATAAGCATGCTGGTATAACACGAAAGTAAGTGACTGCAAGAAAATCCTCCAAAAAGATAAACTCTAGGGCACCTGGGTGGCTCAGTGGATTAAGCCTCTGCCTTCAGCTCAGATCATGATCTCAGGGTCCTGGGATCAAGTCCCGCATCGGGCTCTCTGCTTGGAAGGGAGCCTGCCTCCTCTCTCTGTCCGCCTACTTGTGATCTCTCTCTCTGTCAAATAAACAAACAAAATCTTTAAATAAAATAAAACTAAACTCTAAACTACATGCTTGATTGCTGATTTATCTAGAGGGAGAGATGAGAAATATAAATCTACATTGACTCATGAAATATGGCTAATACTTTGACAAATGGTCAAGAACTTGGAAAAAGCAAGATTGGAAATTTAGTGAGATGGAGGCCTGGGGAAGAACTATGTTCACCAGCATCTAGCAAATAGATTTTTTTTTTCTTTCCCCCCAAAATTGCACTCCAAGATAAATTATAGACCAAAGAGTCTCTCCAATACCAGATGATCAAGATAACCTATTTTATAGGTGTCAGCAATCTTCCCCAGTTACTCTTTTCTTTATAAATTAACTCATTACAGTACCTTAATGACATTAAGGAGGAGATTATGAGTTCAACAAAAATTTCCATTCAACAAGGCTGAGCTAGTCATAGCTAAAAGTAAAATTCTCCGTGAGTCCCTAATATGGCAACATTTCTCAGGGAAAACCGCAAGTCACATGAAAGCAAGTTGATGGAATTAAACCGTTTCCATCATGACAAATTTTACTTTTATCAGAAGATGCTTGTCTTTTTAAATTCTTGTTTTTTAAATATTTTATTTATTTATTTGACAGAGATCACAAGTAGGCAGAGAGGCAGGCAGAGAGAGAGGGAAGCAGGCTCCCTGCTGAGCAGAGAGCCTGATGCAGGGCTTGATCCCAGGACGCTGGGATCATGACCTGAGCCGAAGGCAGAGGCTTTAACCCACTGAGCCACCCAGGCACCCCTAAATTCTTTTTTATAACTAATAGTTAGCATGTCAGTTTCTCATATGCTTCAGCTCTGATCTTGCAGACCATCATTCCCTAAGTTCCATCCACATATGTGTAAACCCTTATTCTTTTGTCCCCTTTATTCCCATACATGTAGGAGTTGGTTTTTCTAATGAAACAGAGACTGAAATACCACACATGTCCCATGTAGTAGAAACGTGGAATTAAAATTCTCATATAGATTTGCAGTATAAATGGAGCTAGAGAGTATTATGCTAAGTGAAATAAGTCCGTCAGAGAAAGACAATACCATATGATTTCACTCATGTGGAATTTAAGATGTAAAACAAATGAATAAAGGAAAGAAAGAGACAAAAGAAACAGACTCTTAACTAGAGGGAACAAACCGATGTTTATGAGAGGAAAGATGGGTGGGGGTGAGTGAAATAAGTGATGGGGATTAAAGAGGGTTCTTACTCAGATGAGCACTGACTAATGCATAAAATTGTTGAATCACTGTATTGTACACTTGAGACTAACATGACAATACTGCATGTTCACTACACTGGAATTAAAATTAAAAAAAACAATAAAATTAAAAAAAATTCTCATGAATATCTAAATTTATTATTACTAAATATGTTTGTTTAACACATTGATAAAATAGCAAATCGGTTCATGTAAGTTACATATTTTTTCACAGAATATAATTTAAATTACCATTTAATTTAAATTAATGTAAAGTATTTGCCCAACCAATCAGACCAGGCTCTCTTTCATATCTGATTGGGTGCTCTTGGATACTTCCAGTTCCACATGTACACTTCCTTCTCTAGCCCTATCCAGTAAAAAGGAAGGAGGAGTTGGGAATGATTGAATACATAGAAGTTGTGTTGTAATATACACATTATTAATTTCAGAGCAATATTGAATGATTAAATTTACTTTTCTGTGTGTTAAGATTCATACTTTGTAGATTATGGAATAATGGGCAAGGATAGGGAGATGCGTAAAGCTTTAAGTTTTGACATTTTCCCCCCTAGAATTCTCATGTCAGGTAATTGTCCATTTAAGGAGATTCTGATCCTTCAGAGTGGAGGCAAAACAGTGGAAACAATGCCAACTCACCAACTCACACTGCTGAGGAAGGGCTCCAAAATGAGAGCAAGATGAGTTATATAACCTCACATGCCCAGGAAGTGTAGAAAATGGACCTTGACCAAAAAGCTCAGGGAGGCCATTATTAGTATCATGTCAGTAACATGATCCTTCCCACATGCAGGTCCCTTATTTCTTTTGTTTTTGCCACAACAACACTGATATAAATTAAAAAACTTTATTTACTTAAAGTACATTATTTTGGTTCTCTTTTAAATAATCCAGTGTAAATTCTTTGCCAAACTTCTAGCAAGCATCATGAGAAAATAAGAATGTAAATTCTTGTACACTCCTGTAGACAGTCTTTTGTCTGACACCTAAGTTTGCTTACAAACTCTGGAAGTAAATCAGTGATAATTAAGAAGCTTAAGAGACAAATCTAACCAGGATGATTTCTAAGCATACTAAATATATAAACAGCCTTTCAGATCCGCACTCTTGATTTTTCTGGGTGTACTTTGAGATCAATTGTTTTTCAGTGGGAAATAGTAAATCTGTTATATATAAGTCTTGGCTGATTTACCCAATTTATAACCAGGCCAACATAAGTCACTCACCAGACTGTGCCAGTTGTATAAAAATACAGTAAAGTGAAAACTTGTGGAGATTACAGATGACTTAAGAGATTTCCAAAAAATGGTGTATTGTTTGGTATTGTTTATGGGTGAACAAACTACAAAATGCGATTTTTTTCTGGGATAATCAGCAGTCAAGAGCAGTTCTATTCCAAGTTCCAAGAGCAGAACTGTTTAAAGCATTTCCACAGTACAATCTGATATTTATTTTCAGGCAATCCTCTTAAAAAAATTACTAGGGAGTTGAAATGGCTTCAACATTCCTCCTTAGGCAAACCTGGAAGTTTATAATATCTGGCACAATTCTGAGCGAACTTCGAAATTATCATCTGTGCACTGGTGAGACATTGTTAGGAGTGCTAAACAGGATTATGAATTATATAAGTAATAGTCAGGGTTGGTGCTTTTGAGTTGTTATTTGTTTCCTGAAGAAATGACTTTAGAAAAATTTCTCAACTCAAAAGGTCTTTTGCTCAAGACTAATTTCTTTATTGGCTTTTTTTTTACAGATCCTAACAGTAACCAATATATTTCTTCCCTTTGCCCTTCATTTGGAACATGGATGATGTGTTCATGTATGATATTTATGTTGCTAACAAGAATTTTCCCATTTCCCATTTCATTAGCCTGGACTGCTCCAAGTCTTCTTATCCACCTCCTCCCATTCATGTGATGTATCTTACTTTCACAGTTTTAGCTATCGTTATTATTAGAAATTAATATGTAACAATAGTTCAGTCCAAAATCTTTGAGTATTTCTTTTTACCTTTTCTTTCTTACACATCTATTATCAATTTGTCAGGAAATTTGGTGGGCTTTAACTTCAGAATATATTTCTAATTGGCCACCATCGTTGGCACAGCATAGATCTGCTCCAAGTCACCATCATCTCTCACCTGTATTGGTAATGGCCTCCTCACTGGTCTTCTTACATCAGCATTACCTGCCTTCATTCTAGCCTCAACACAACTTTAGTGATTTTGTAAAAGTGTATGGAACTTTTTTTGTACTAAAGCCAGCAATGCTTCAATTTTCTCTTAGAGAAAAGTCAAATTCCATATAAGTTCCAATGTCATCTCACACGTCCTGTCCCACCATCTTCTTTCTTATTTGACCTCATTCCCTGTTGCTTGACTATAACTACCACTCTTCTCATGCCATCTTGGCTTCATGGCTGGCTCCTTAGACATGTCAGATGCTCTATTTCCATAGGGCTTTTGCTCTCAGAATACATTATCTAAAACTTTGCTCCCTCATCTCTGTTCAGTTTTATTCAGAATTTACATTTATTCAGTGAAAACTTTTCTATCCTTCATATTTAATACTAAATAATTCCCACACTCAATATTTCTTTTGAAATGTATTAAACCTTCCATATCTGTTTTTTACAGAACACTTATCACTACATAGCATCATTTATATTTTACTTTTTTTTTTTTGCCTTACCTTTTTCACTCATATATAAGCTCCATCAGAAGAAATCAGTTGTTTCTTGTGTTCAATGTTATATCCCTAAGGATTGAAAGAGTGTCTGGCACAAAATTATGTTAAATGAGTATCTATCAATGAATAATTTAATGAAATGGATTTTTTTTTAAAAATCCTGACTCAATGAAATTAAAATGTATTTCCTATTTGATGATGACGTGCAAAATTAAGAGCTATTAATAAGGATACCAAAAATTCACAATTAGACAATGTATGGCTACCTACAAAGCATTTTAATAACATAGACCATATGAAACAGCTTAAGCTCCAGTGTAGTTTGCAGATTTCTTCACTCAAAATTATCCGTTTGAGGTTTTAAAATTATTTTAAAAAATATCCTTGTTTTTCTTCTTGGCAAAAACTGCAGCAATTACATTATTTTTAACAATAAAATTAACAGTATAATTCAAATTAGTTTATACATCATTTGCATAAAAGAGATTTTCTTATGAATACCATGATCAACCATTGAAGTGTTGATATTTAATATAGACCTTCATCATTAGGTTTAGTTAAAGGCTATTCATTATAAGGGCACACAGTTTAAGAGAGAAAATTACGCCTACATTTAGCCACATGATAGAATATTTTTCTAAGTTTTACGGGAAGATAGAATATTTGCATTTGTATGCAATAGAAAATCTGTAGAGCAAAAATACAAGTAGTAGCCTTTGGAGATTATCATAATGGTTTTACTATTTAAAAGCAAGAATAGGAGTTTAGTGTATCTTCATAAAAGTGGTTCTGAGTTACTTAAAGCTCTTGTTAGCTGATAGAGCTCCTTGAGGAGAATCACACTGTCAATGGAAAGACAGGTGATTCACAGACCTGTACCCCTGGGGATAAAAATATATGTTTATAAAAAATAAAAAATTAAAAAAAAAAAAAAAAAAACACAGAGAAGGAAGATAACCCATTTGGTTGGATTCACTGATTCTTTTTACTTTGGAAAATGATATGTTGAAGTAGGCATTGGGCTGCTCAAATGTTGTTTCTGACAGACACCTACTGTCTACTGCTGTTGAAAAATGTCCTCAATCAGCTTTGTAGAGTTTGTGTTCTGTTTTTTGAACTGGAATAAATCATGCATTTTTACTTTTTTCCATGTGTCTGTCTTTCATCTTAAAATAAGAGAAATCAGCAGATTTGAACTTCATATCAAAGAAAATTATATTCAAACCTTGATTTTACTGTATAATATTATATAATTTGCATTAAAATAAGTATGATCGACGGTGTACTGTAAAGCATAACATTGTATACTTTTTGATATGATAAAACAAAACTTCAAAGAATATTTTAGGATTCATTTTTAATGTAAATTATCAAGAACAATCATGACATTTTTGAAACAACAAAATAAATTCCAATAAGAAATATTTTCCTCATTGCCAAAAACTAGCTGTGCTGGATTTCTCTCAAGATATGTCACTATTTTGGCCTGTTTAAAATGTTTAGTCTTGGACTCAAAAGCCCTTGGTGTATAAAAATATATAGTTAGTAATTTCCTTTTCCATAGGGAGAGTCAGTTTTTATTACCAACTATTATAAGGAATTTCTGTAAGATTTCAAGAAAAATATCTGGGAATATAGCATAAGGTTTTGCTTGTTGCTTTGTTTTAACTTAGTGCAACAGAGAACGAGTGAAATTCACATAATATGATCTATCTTTGCACAAAATATTCGTTTATGCCATAAATAATTAATATTTATTGTCCTAGATACTGTAAAATTAATTTACCACTTAAAATTTCTTTAAGTAATGAGATAGCATTGACATTTGAAATAAAATATTATTTAAATTACTTTTGTCTATCCTTTCTGTAAAAAAAAAGATAAGCTTTTCTTAGTGATGCATAGCAGTTCTTAACAAAAGATTAGTTAGGGGCAGTGGGTTAAAGCTTCTGCCTTCAGCTCAGGTCATGATCCCAGGGTCCTGGGATCAAGCCCCGCATCAGGCTCTCTTCTTAGTGGGGAGCCTGCTTCCTCCTCTCTCTCTGCCTGCCTCTCTGCCTACTTGTGATCTGTCAAAAAAAAAAAAAAAAAATTAAAAAAAAAAAAAAAAAAAAAAAAAGCTTAGTTAAATCTTGAATGGAGCCAGGAACTAGAAAACTACAATAGGTGAGAAAATACAGATGCATTTTCTGTTGTCCTCTCCTCTTTGTGAAAATATGCCTCATTCTTCATAAATATTGTAAATTGTTTTTTTCTGCCTTTTTTTGGATAATGATTGCTCTATTTTCAAAATTTATTTAATATAATGCTAATCACATCAAAAAGTGAGTAAATATTGTTGATCAAAATTCTGAATTTCAGAGAAAGAGAATATGATTGTTCTACTTGAATAATGTTTCTAGAAATGGCCAAATTGGCTTGAGGCAGAGAAGAAAATGTATAAACTTTATACATGTTTTGTCAAGGGTTTATCTCCATAGATCTGAAGGAATCAAATTTGATAAAAGAGATCTTAGTGTCATATAAATCACAAAGCAATTTTAACATTTTTAAATTAAAACATTATTGTTCAAAAAAGTATACTTTAGAAACAAAGATGAAGTCAACATGTTAAATTTCATATGTTATGCTGTGTAGATAAAAGGAGGACTTAAAGAAGGAATGTTTTTATGCTTCTAGACTTATGAATCTTGGAATTTTGAAATACCAACATCAATACTTACAATTTCAATAGAAAACAACCATTCAAAAACGCAAACACATCTTCACAGATTACAGTGAGGATTAAACCCTCAAAAGGTCCATATTGGAACCCTGGCTCCTATTTTACTAGTAGTATTCCCATGGACATGTTACAAAACTTTGTTATTTTCAGTAGATATTTTCCCCTTAAAATAACAATAAAAACTACTTAAGTGCATAAGCTTTTTGGGAAAATTAGCTCATGAAATCAGCACCTTAATGGGTTTCTGTAATGTTGAATTACTTCTATGCAATTTGTAAATAAGGAATGATGTCAATGTAAGAAGGAATTTATCAATACTACATTTTCCTTAACAGAGAGAGGGAGAAGCAGACTTCTCACTGAGTGGGGAGCCCAGCATGGAGCTCTAGCCCAGGACCCTGAGATCATGACCTAAGCCAAAGGCAGACACTTAACTGTCTAGCCACCCAGGCACCCATTCCCTAACATTTTAAAATATATGTTTTTCCCTCCAGGTAAAACTAGTCACACTCAAAGTCAAATACACAATGGGAAACAGCAAACTATAACACAATGCAATACTTTACATGATACCCAATCATCTCGTGCTCTTTTTGTTCCTCAGTTTAGCCCATATTCTCTCCTGGATATGCTTATTTGATAGTTCCACCAGCTTTGAGCACTCCTTATCTCTCCATGACTTAACAAACACAGCCCTTCCTTTCACCCTTTGTATCAAGACTCTCCCCTCTTTTATTCATTTTAATGTAAAGTATTATATCTACTGTAGCTTTTTGTTACTTCTTAGGAATGTAAACTGTCTTATATATGCCTTAGTATAATTAGTAGAGTTTTTTATAATTGTTGGTTCTCTGATTACAAAAATGCTTATGATTTGAATTTTCTGTTCTTTTTATTTTTAATGCACTATTGTACAGAATCTGAGGATTTGCTAACCTCATATATCACATTACAGCAGAAATAATATGTCAAATAATGCTCAGGATATAAAGAACATTCAAGAAATATTAGTTATTGTTATTATTGTGTTCTTTATTTCAAAGGCTAGTCCTAAATCAAAAGGATAAGTAAAAATAAATAAATAAATATTAATCTAGTCAACAAAGATTAACTGATTGTTTTGTTGTTGTTGTTTGTTTGTTTGTTTTAAAGATTTTGTTTATTTATTTATTTGACAGACAGAGACCACAAGTAGGCAGAGAGGCAGGCAGAGAGAGAGGAGGAAGCAGGCCCCCTGCAGGGCTTGATCTCAGGACCCTGGGATCATGACCTGAGCCGAAGGCAGAGGCTTTAACCCACTGAGCCACTCAGACACCCCCAACTGATTGTGTTTTAACATAAAGACATTTTGTGTATGATGTGGGTATAAAGATGAATAGGACATTAACTGTGCATATAGTAAGCTCACAAATATATAAGATATCATGATATTGACGGCCATTATAAAAGCATGAAAAACTTCTATGGGTAAAACAATGTAGATTCCTACATTCTAGTCAGGTGGAAAGCCATGTGACAATTTATTGTGGAGCAGGTAATATCTGACAAAGCAGCAGAGTGTCTAGATTTGAAAGCTGAGATAAAATACTTTGTAAAATTTGAATTCTTGATAAGATAAATAGACTTTTTAATATAAACCCCATGTACAATATCTGGGACATATTTACATTAAAATGTATCTGGTGTTTATAGCAAATTTAAAGTGGTCTAGAGTCCTGGATTTTTATTTGCTAAATATGGCAACATTAGAAAACATTCCAGAAAAGGAAATATGTTTGCAAAGGAGTTTGGTATTGAAATAAAATAGGAGGTACAGAAGATTTAAAGTGTGATTGGAAGGAGAAGTATTTTATATACAATGATTAAATAAATCATGAAATTATGATTTGGATTTGTCAGCTCTGGGTCTAGCAGAGATTCAGGTATGAAGGTGGACTCAGGGTCTTATAGAGTTTCCCTCCATAAATATGAATAAAAAGTAGAGAAAATGCACTTTTTTGGCATTGTTATACTCCAAAGAGAAGTAAGGGAGGGGACCAAGTCCTGTTCACCACAGTTCCCCCCCAAAAAGTCAATAAACAGATACTAACAAGTTCACAAGGATCCAGATGCAAATGACATAAACCTAGAAATTTAGATATTAATATCCACAGGAAAAAATTATAACTAGACATGGACCTATACAAAGTTGGATTATTAACCGTGAATACCACATTAAGATGAGACTGTTATTACTACTACTATGTACGATTAAAATTTTCAACCCACATTGACACTAGTTTTCTTTTTCTCTTGTCTGGGAAAACGTTACTTGTTTCCATTTCTGGACCAACAGCAAACTTACCAAGTAACTGAAATACCCATTTTTTTGTAATCTATTCTTTGCTTCTCAACTCTAGAGTTGATTATCATATGGAAATATTAGCAGAGAATACTCTGAGAATTAAAATGAAATTCAGTAAAATGATCTGGCAAAACATGGCATTCTAAGGAAAAATAGATTAATGCTATTAACCTTAAGTTTATTTGAAATAGGCATCTCTATACAGGTAACTATTATACACACATATGCATTCCTTAGAGATGAAAGAATGATATGTAACATTAATGTAAACATGAAAACCACCTCATTGGTTATGGACCTTGATCATTTCATTATTGTGCAAATTGACTTTAATGATTCTCAAATACATAAGCTAGGAAAATATTTTCAACATATTTTCAATTCATTTGGAAAATGAAGATATCAAATTCTATGAGAAAACTGTAAAGTTGTGAAGTTTTTAGTGCTATTTTCTGTGCTATTTTGATCTATGTAGTATCCAGATGAACCTCAAGGTATGAAGGTTACAGATTATTCCTCAGTGAATGTCATTCAATTTATCCACAGCTTGTTCCTACTTGCTCTGTGTAACTTGACTTATGTGTCAACTTGCCTAGGCTTTTGTGCTCAGTTCTTAGTTCAAACACCAGTCTAAATGTTGCTGTGAAGTTTTTTTTTTTTTTTTGTAGATGTGACTAGCATTGATAAATTATTGATTTTAAACACAGAAGATTATTCTCCATAACGTAGGCAGATCTCTCCAGTCAAAGGAGTAAGGAAAACATATTTCCTAGAGTAGAAGGAGTTCTGCCTTGGTTTCCAGGCTGCTAGCTTGACCTACATACTTCAAACTCAAGACTAAGTATTCAAGTATAAACTGATGTTCTATGCTAAATTAAAGCAGAGAAAGTGCAGCAATTTCAAACCCAAGAATTAAATGAGATTAGTTGGAAATTTGAAATATTATACATTTTAAACATTGATGAGGCACTTAGTTCTCTGGGACTGGTAAACATGGAGGTACTCTATTATTTATTCTAGATTATTTGCTTAGGCAATGTGCTTATGTTTAATTAGATTTAAATACTTAAATTCTTTCCAAATAAAAGTCCAAAATATTCATTTCCAAAAATAATGCTTGTTATTATTTAATGTGTTGGTTTATCTGCCTAACTTATGTATGACATCCTGTGCCAAACAATTCTAACACGTACTTAAATTAATGTCAGTCAAGTACAAATATAAATGCATTTTCATTTCTTTCCTTTTCCTAAATTTTGGAAGATTTTAATTATATCGAAAAGTTAATAATTTTATTTTTAAAGGAAAAAAGAATAGACAAATATATTTCCCTTGAATCACTCTTTTTAGTCTTCTTGAATTTTCTTCTTAGCTAATATGGAAAGGAAAACCCTGGAATCCTTCTGGTAATGGAGTTTGTTAATTGCTTGGTTAATTGATTGTCCAGTATGGGTAATGTTATTACCAGTATTGTTATTGTTTTTACTAGATTTCATCTTTCAATAGCTTACCAAGAGAGTTATTCCTCATTTAAATTATAAATTAATCTGTATATAGGTAGAGACATGCCTTGGAAATATTGCAGGTTTGGGCTCCAGACCACTATAATAAAGTGAATATCACAAAAACTGAGTTATAAGAATTTTTTGGTTTTGTGACATACATAAAGGTTATGGTTATATTATACAGTAGTCCATTAAGTGTGCAGTAATATGTGTACAAATGTACATACCTTCATTTTAAGATACTTTATTGCTAAAAAATGCTAACCATCATCTGAACGTTCAGCAGGTTGTAATCACTGACCACAGATCTCCATAAAAAATATGGTAATAATGAAAAAGGGTAAAATATGAACTACCAAAATATGACACAGAGAAAAAAAATGGTGCTGATAGACTTGCTCAATGCAGGGTTGTCACAAACTTTCAATTTGGAAAAGATAGAAAAACACAATATCTGCAATGCACAACAATGTTAAGCAACAAAATGAGTTACACCTGTATAGGAATACATTCAAAAAGGATGTTTAAGAATTTAATTTTATATATGAAAAATTACTTTATAAATTATAGATTCAATAATTTATTAAATGCATTAATAAGTAAGTAGATTTAATAATTTATTAAAATTATGCATCAATAGAGCATTTTTTTCCTCTTAAAATTGATGGGAAAAATAAACATCTAGGGTATAATCTATTGATAAATCCTGATCCTAGATGAAATAATACATATTTAGAAACTGTGTATTGATGGGCATTAAGGTGGGCATGTGATGTGATGAGCACTGAGTTTTGTACACAACTAATGAATTGTTGAACATTACATCAAAACAACCAGTGATATACTTACTATATGCTGGCTAATTAAATAAATAAACAAACTATGAATTAGGTATAAAATAGGTCAATCTGAGTATTTTATCAATAATAGAGCAACATTAAAAAATTCAAGCGAAGATTACTCTTCTCATTACTAGAAAGTGTGAGAAAAACAGTTAAATATATCACAAGATATAAAATAAGCACTTATGTTGTTTATGTTTCTGAGTTTAATGTATATTTGAGATAATTACATAAGCATGTGGCTTCCTTAACATATTTCCAAACTGTTTGAAATTAAAGATATAGCAAACATAAATATACACATATGCTTTTCTATATATGTACATTATAGAGCATAGTTGTATTACTGTAAATCATAATAAAGAGATTTTAAATCTATGAAATTAAAACCTAAGCCAATTCACTTTTTATAATGCATGAGATTTGTCACTTAACCTTTCTATCACAATTTATATCTACTGAGAACTTAAGGTGAACCGCAAACTGTGCTTGAATGAGAACATCAAGGACAAGACAGACACACTCTCTGATTTGGGGTCAGTAATAATTACCAAACGAGATATAACATAATGAAGTTGTTCAAGAGTTCACAGAATTTGTTGTTGTTGTTGTTTTACTTAGCTTTTAGGATAAATAAGTTTCCAGAGAATGGAAAGGGGAGTAAGAATATCTTTGCACTTCATTTTTATTTAATAAAAAAATCTTCTCCTTTCTGTTAGAATATCTGAAAAATATGTATGAATTTTGTTCATGTGTGTTTATATACTGAAATATGGCCTTATATATGTAGTAATACATAAAGTATTATTTCCACTTCCAAGTGAGCTTAATATTTAGTAAAAAGGAAATGCAATGCTCTAATTTATAACAATATTATGTTCATTATTTTTATAATAATATTAAGACATCGATTTTATCATTTTACTTTAATTTGGAACTTACTACGTACCAAAGACTATGGAAAGTCTCCTATAAATTCCAGTTAATTTAATTAATTATAAAGCAATATCAACATAGAAATATGGAAGATGATGATTATTCTGGTGAGAAATGGGAATATTTTGCACATAGATAAAAACTAAAATTAGATATTGAGGATGGGGAGGGTTCTACCCAAATGGGGTAAATCATTTCAGAAAGGGAATATTTTGAGCAATGTGGGGAATTTGAAAATGAATGGTATATTCCAAAACTTGGTCAACAAAGATGTGACTGGAGCCTGGGCTTTAATGTTCTATAGATGGGTAAGAAGAGAGGATATGATAATAATAGTGATGATAGTAAGTTTGAAGACCAATTAAGCTTAATTCTAAAGATCATCACTTGGCTATTAGTTTCTTATGAATAGTAGGAGAAACCTAAAACTTTAGTTCAGAGGAGTAAGAAATTTTATGTTATAAATTGGTATCTAATACACAATGCTTAAGGGAAATTTAAAAAGACAAAACAAAACAAAACATAAGTATATCGAGGTATCCAGAGATGTGCATAAATGTTGACTGGTTGCTGTGCCTGGGTGGCTCTGTAGGTTAGGTGTATGCCTTTCACTCAGGTCATGGTTTCAGTTTCCTGGGATCGAGCCCCACTGGGCTTCCTGCTTAGTGGGGCATCTGCTTCTCTTTCTCCCTCTGCTCCTCCTTCCCATTGAGTATGCTTCAATACACAAATGGTACAAATATGTATTATATTAAATTAAAATGAAATCTATTAAACTTTTAAAATTGTTTTTATATTACAATGAAATTCACATTTTACCAAAAAAAATTAAAGTAAAAAGTCAAATTTCTCCTTAAAAAATTGAAATACGTCCTTATACTATATTTCAGGGCCAGCCAGATTGCTTGGCTATTTCCTTACAGACACTTAAACATATATGCTATGTATATATAAAAATCTATGTTATATATATGCTATACATTTGAAATCTATGTTGTGTATGTCCTATGTTGTGTGTATGTGTGTGTGTGCATATATTTTATCGTATTAGTGATACTAGTATTTAGCTTTCCAAGAAGACTTTTTAAAAATTTTTATATAAAACTAAACCTAGGGGCACCTGGGTGGCTCAGTGCCTTGGGCTTAGGTCATGATCTCAGGGTTCTGGGATTGAGTTCCGCATCGGGCTCTCTGCTCAGCAGGGAGCCTGCCTCCTTCTCCTGTCTCTCTCTGCCTACCTGTGATCTGTCTGTCAAATAAATAAATAAATAAATAATCTTTTAAAAATTAAAAAAAAAAACCTAAACCTAAATATATAGCTCAATGAAATTTCACAAACTGTTACAATAGCTACGAAACCAGGAATCAGATTCAGAAAGAGTACTGTGAGTACCCAAATAGCCTTCTCTTAGCCTTCAAGAAACAAACACCACTTTCTGCTATACAACCAATATTTTAGTTTCATACAGAATATATTTGACTGTTTTATACTTTACATAAATAAACTCATATAATGTAGTCTTTTTTATCTGGCTGCTTTAACTCACATTTATGTCCAAGATACATACATATTGTTGTATGTAGTTGTGAATCATTCATTCTCATTAATTTATGGTATGCCAGCAAGTGATTATACTGTAATTTATGTACCCATATTTGTCATTCTATTGTGCTGATATGAACACTTATATGTCTGTCATTAGAAAATCCATGTACCATGGGGCGCCTGGGTGGCTCTGTGTGTTAAGCCTCTGCCTTCAACTCAGGTCATGATCCCAGGGCCCTGGGATCAAGCCCCACATCAGGCTCTCTGCTCAGGGAGGAGACTGCTTCCCCCTTGCTCTCTGCCTGCCTCACTGCCTACTTGTGATCTCTGTCTGTCAAATAAATTTTTAAAATCTTATAAAAAAGAAAGAAAGAAAGAAAAGAAAAGAAAATCCATGTACCTATTTTGTAGGCTCTATATCTAGGAACGGAAATTCTGATTCATAGGGTTTGCATATGTTCAGCTTTAGTAGGTCATGCCAAACATTCTCCCAAACTGGTTTTACCAATTTACTTTCTTCACTGATAAATGAAAATTCTGGTAAAAGCACATCTTTGTTTTGTATATTTATATTTGTATTTTTAAAAAATATAGCCTTTCTGATGGGTCATAGTGATGTATAGTATATGCATCATTATATGCAAAGTCTAATATACATTGGACATTGTATTTTAGAGCAGCTTTTTGTTCACAGGAAATTTTGGAAGTACGTATAGAAATTTCCAAATAACCCTTGCCCTCACACTTGCATAGTACCCCCTTAATCTATATTTCCCACCAAAGTAGTATGTTTATTTATTTATCTGTACTGATAAATAATTATCACCCGGAGTTCAAAGTTTACATTGTGGTACCCTCTTCATGTACATTCTGAGTTTGGTCAAATGTATGAAATATCTTTACCATTTTGGTATCATTTTTACCCTAAAAATCCTCTGTACTCTGCCTATTCATCCCTTTTCTCCCCTAAACCCTTGACACCTCTGATCATTTTAATGACTCCATAGTCTTTTTCTTTTCCAGAATATCATATAGTTAGAATCATACAGTAGGTAGCCTTTTCAGATTGGCTTGATGTACCACAAATTGTTTATCCACTTAAGAACATCTTGGTTGTTTCAAAGTTTCAGCAATATAATAAAAGTCCTATAAATATCTATGTGCAGGTTTTTGTGTATACATATTTTTTCAACTCACTTGGGTAAAAACCAAGGAGAATGATTGCTACAGTCGATGGTAAGAGTATGTTTAGTTCAATGGGTAGATGACATGAACAGACATTTCTCTAAAGAAAACAAACAAATGGCTAATAGACCCATGGAAAAAAAATGTTCATTATCATTAGCCATCAGAGAGATTCAAATCAAAACCACACTGAGATACCAACTTACACCACTTAGAATGGCCAAAATCAACAAGACAGGAAACAACAAGTGTTGGAGAGGATATGGAGAAAGGGGACCCTCTTACACTATTGATGGGAATGCAAATTGGTGCAGCCACTTTGGAAAACAGTGTGGAGATTCCTTAAGAGATTACAAATAGAGATACCCTATGACCCTGCAAATGCACAACTGGGTATTTATACCAAAGATACAGATGTAGTGAAAAGAAGGGCCAACTGTACCCCAATGTTCATAGCAGCAATGGCCACAGTTGCCAAATTGTGGAAAGAACCATATATGCCCTTCAACAGACAAATGGATAAAGATATGGTCCATATATACAATGGAGTACTATGCCTTTATAAGAAAGGATGAATAGCTAATTTTTGTATCAACATTGATAGGACTGGAAGAGATTATGATGAGTGAAATAAGTCAAGCAGAGAGAGTCAATTATTCTATGGTTTCACTTACTTTGGAACATAAGGAACAACACGGAGGACATGGGAGATGGGGAGGAGAAGTGAGTTTGGAGAAATCTGAGGAAGAGATGAACCGTGAGAGACTGTGGACTCTAAGAAACAAACTGAGGGTTTTGGAGGTGACAGGAATGGGGATTGGGTGAGCCTGGGGTGGGTATTAGAGAGGGAACGTATTTATCACATGGAACACTGGGTGTGGTGCATAAACTATGAATCTTGGAACACTGAAAGAAAAATAAAATAAAATTACAATGTTAAATAAATTAAAAAATAAAATAAATAAAATAAAATGAAGAGTATATTTAGTTTTATAAGAAACCACCAAACTGTCTTTTAAAATAATTCCGCCATTTTGTATTCCCACCAGCTATATGTGGGAGTATTTTTTATTCCACATCCTTGCCAGCATTTGGTGGTGTCAGTGTTCTGGATTTTGGCCATTGTGATAGGTGTGTAATAATTTCCTGTTGTTTTGATTTGCATTTCTCTGATGACATATGATGTGGAGAACTCTTCATATGATTATATACCATCTGTATATCTTCTTTGGTAAGGGGTCTGCTAATGTCTTTGGCCCATATTTTAATTGTGTTTTATGTTTTCTTATTGTTGAGTTTTATGTTCTAATATGTTAGAAAAAGCTAAGACCAAAGGAAAGGTTCCTACAATTAAATAAAATACGTTTAACACTAGTTTGCACAAGGCTTAAAAAGATAACTAATCTGGAGTTATACCACTAACAAT
This sequence comes from Mustela nigripes, assembly GCF_022355385.1. Lineage (NCBI taxonomy): Eukaryota > Metazoa > Chordata > Mammalia > Carnivora > Mustelidae > Mustela > Mustela nigripes. Next base: position 253,671,820 of record NC_081557.1, on the reverse strand, counting down.
ATAGTGAGTCACTGGTATTTTTTATGTGAAAGAAATGAAAAGGTATTGAACGGTTTTAAATTAAGGTTACATAATCACACTTGCATTTTTGGAAAAATTACTTTGAAGCATGACTGAATTAAAGTCGTTTTGCAATTAGAGCAGTTAGAGTCAAGGAAACCATTATAGGTTTTTAACATAATTTTTCTGAGAGAGCACACTTTTTTTTTTTTTTTTAAAGATTTTATTTATTTATTTGACAGAGAGAAATCACAAGTAGACGGAGATGCAGGCAGAGAGAGAGAGGGAAGCAGGCTCCCTGCTGAGCAGAGAGCCCGATGCGGGACTCGATCCCAGGACCCTGAGATCATGACCTGAGCCGAAGGCAGCAGCTTAACCCACTGAGCCACCCAGGCGCCCGAGAGAGCACACTTTTACCTTCAAATTATTTTCACTCAGAATATTGAAACTATGGTTTATTGTTTTCCAGCATACAATCAGAAAGAGAAATATGCAATGACACTTTGAGTCCTGTTCCTTTTTTTCAGTTACTGATTTTCATTCCCTTCATGTATGAATATTGTTCTGCTTTTTCTCTCTGTCCCTTTCTATTTGATAATCTTCTCTTTTTAGTTATTTCAGGAACTTAAATTTGATAAAAAGAACAGAAACAAAAAAATGAGACATTTCAAGATTCAACTTACTAATAATTTCATCATGGAAAATTTGTGACAGGAAAATATCTCTGAATTTTTAAAAAATGCACTTTTTTAAAAGCAACTATTTACCAGTATTTTACACCTTTTGAATAAATTATAGGAATAATAATCATAGAGGTAGAGGAAAATAAGAAATCATCTACTACAATACTTACATTATAGGTAAGAACAATGGGGACCATAAATTTATAATGACCATTTGTCTCATATCCAACTTCTAAAATTATGGGTTTATGGATCTGCTAATATCATTACCTTATAGATAGTTGTTCAAGAATAAATATACATCTATTCTTAAACAAAAATGCTGACATTATTTAGTGCATTTTTTTCTCTAGTAAAAAAGAACTTTTTTTCTCTCTCTCTTTCTTTCTTTCTTTCTTTCTTTCTTTCTTTCTTTCTTTTTTTTCTCTACTGTTATCTCTGACTTCCTGGGAAGAACAGAGACCATGAAATGTGTCCTTAAATTTTGAGCATGTTTCAATAACATGCCAGCTCTAAGACTATTAATTTAATTCAACTTGAAGACAATTTTGAAGGCCTATTCCATCACTGACTCCCAAAGGTTAGACCTAGTTTAAACTTTGAGCAATGAACCTTTAGAGGGAGGGCATATTGAACTACAATTTGTCATTTTTTCAGGGGAAAAAAAGTACCTATTATAAGAAATAAATGGGAACTTAATTGTTTCATCTCATTTATGCTTAAGAGGACAGATTTCTATACTTCTGGAAAGTCTAGCTTGACAAATGACAGGAATTTATTATTACTGGGCTTGATAAAGTAAGAAACCATTAAATATTCTTGTTGGAATATATTCAGCATATGTATATCTTAACATTTTTGTTTATTTTAAATAGATAATTTCAACTATTAAGGCAGCTAATCTGGTAAGTTATATAAAGTAAAGCCTGTTTATGGAATTAAGCTAAATATTGACCCACACTTTTTTTATCTGATATACATTGGTAACTGTACCAATTTATTTATATGAATTTCACCCAAAAATATCTCAGAGAAGCTAATGCTTCTGTTTGTGTGTGATCATTTGAGTTGACAAAGTATTCTTACACTCATTTTCTTTTTCTCAGAAACCCTGGCATTTGTCTTCTCAAGGACATTAATGTCCCTATCTCAACTGGCATAAAAGGAAAGTGCATTTATAATTAGAGAAACTTTGCTTCTAATTACTGATCTGTTAGTTTTGGAAACAAAATTCAGTTCTTTCTGAGAGTGAAACACGTATTATATGCCAGTGTCTCATTGGAACTTTGTAATTAGTATGAAGAGAAGGGGAATAACAAAAAGAGCAAGAGCAGTAGGTGGTATATTACTGATCCAGACAAAGCATTGAACAACACAGCACATGCTTGTACACATGTACCTTCTTCAGACAGGGTATGTGGAATCATTGCAAGGTAGAAGAGTCTATTGTGAAATGGAAGGGAAAGGAAGTTTTACTTGTAGATCATTCTTTCTCCTATTTTTTTCTTTTTTTTCTTCCTTTTTTTAAAAATCTCATTTTTTACCCCCTAGGACATTAACTACACTGTTCTTCCTAGTTTTGTTATTCAGCCTGTCGAGTGAGACTAGGGAAACTGGTAGTATTAAGACCATGTTTGTTGCTCCAGTGCTTATCTCCTTTAAACAAGATCTTGAATCTCATGGCTAGTTAGGAAAGATCAAATTTGGGAAGGCACATTCAGAGTTTTCTAATCTTTCCTGGTTTTGAATATAATATCTAAGCAATATGTATATCTAGTACAATATGGACTCTCCTGATTGATATTTTGGTGCTCAAATATGAATAGTTCTATGAAGGATATACTTAGGAGTAGAATTTTGAGTCATGAGCTTTATACTCAGAATAACAGGACATGAGAATTCTCCTTGCTCCACATTTTCCAACACCTGGTATTACCATATTGATTTTCGTTTTATTGTTTAAGCATTTTTAGGCTTCTGTTATAACTTTAGTATTTCAGTGTGGCTTGAGTTTGCATTTCCTTGATGACATTATTTTGAGAACATTCTTTATGGGCTTCTGGCCATTTACCTGGCTTCCCTTATGAAGTATGATTTCAAAGTTTTCACCTATCTAGGAGGTTGAGGGAATGCCCGTTTTTTTGTTATGTAATTATATCACTTATATATTTCAACTGAATTTATTGTCAAATAAATATGTTGAAACTATATATCTCAGAACATAACTTGCATTTCCTCTCTCTTAATGATTTATTTTGATAAACAAAATTTGTTAAATTTTATATAATCCAAATCATTGATCTCTATCTTTGCAGTGATGTTCTGTTTAAGAAAATTACCACAGCAAGGTCATGAAAACAGTTTTCATTATATAATCTGGAAATGTTATTGTTTTGATCTATAATCTATCTGGAATTGATGTCTGTATTTACTGTAATTTCTATATCTAAATTATTTGGGTTCTTGGATATCCAACTAATACAGGGATGTTTATTAAAAAGAATATGCTGGGGCACCTGGGTGGCTCAGTGGCTTAAAGCCTCTGCTTTCGGCTTAGGCCATGGTCCTGGGGTCCTGGGATCTAGAGCCGCATCAGGATCTCTGCTCAGCAGGGAGTCTGCTTCCCCCTCTGTCTCTGTCTGCCTCTCTGCCTACTTGTGATCTCAGTCTGTCAAATAAATAAATAACATCTTAAAAAAAAAAAGAATATGCTAACTGGGAATAAGGGGAATATCCTCAACTTGATAAAAAACACATATAAAAGAAACTAAATGCTTTCCTGCTAAAATTAGGAATAAAGAAATGTTCTCTTCTCACCAGTCTTATTCAAAATCATACTACAAGTTCTTCCTTGTGCAATAAGACAAGGAAAGAGAAGAAAAGTATACAACTTCAGAAGAAGAAAATAAAAATGCCTTATTTATTTATCTGTTTTACAAATCCCATGATTGTCTATGTAGAAAGCTGCAAAGAATCAACAAAAAAACTTTCTGGAGTTAAGATGCAGTTGTATTAACTCCATTTTCTTCTTTGTTTTTAATTGCATTCTTGACGATCCAGGATGTTGCTGACTAGGGGTATGCTGTCTTCAGGGTTAGTCAAACCTTAGAGAAAATAGAGAGTTCTTTCATGTCCAACTTAATGGAGTCATGTCCAATCCAGGACTCACACTTACAATTACCTCAATGTGGCTTTTATACTACCAGAGGCAATATTCCTATCTGCTCTAATCATCCTAGTTTCACTTACTAGGACAACTAGAAGCAGCCATTATACTCTAAGGCCCATTGGAATTCAAATTAGCCAATCCTAAACCTTCCTACCTTGCTTTCTCTTGTCTTTTCCATGGAAACCACCATAAACCCTTCTGTTGATGTTTTCAACTTACTCTTTCTGTTTCTTCATGTGGCCTTGTATGGTGTGGCATGCCTCTCATTCTTGAAACTGTGAATTACAAATTCTCTTCTGAGTGAGTCATTAAAAGACATAAAAATAAATCTTAGATATAAATGTAATAAAATAAGCATAAGATCTATATAAGAAAAAATATAAAACCCTCATAATGAAACTTAGAAGAGATCTAAATATTTTGAGAGTGGTTTCACCTACATGGATAAAAAGACTCAATATTATCACAATGTAAGTTCTTCCCAACTTAATGAAGACCCAGAATAGCCAGCACAATATTGAAGGAGTAGAACAAATTGGAGGATTTACATTACCTGACTTTCAGACTTACTATAAAACTACAGTAATCAAGTCTATGTGGTATTGATGAAAATATATTACCAATAGATTAATGAAACAGAATTGAGACCCTGGTATTGATCCACACAAATACAGTCCACCAATCTTTGACAAAGCAGCAAAAGTAATATAATTAAGAAAGAATGATCATTTCAACAAATGGTGCTGAAAAAAACTGGATATCCATATGCAAGAAAAAGATGAATCTGGACACAAAGTTTATACTCCTCAAAAAATTAACTCAAAATGGATTATAGACCTAACTATAAAATAGAAAACAATAAACTCCTAGAAGACAACATAGAAAAAAATCTAGATGTCCTTGGATTTGGTGATGACTTCATAGGTACAAAACAAAAGCATGATACAGGAAATAAAAATTGTTAATTTGGAATTTGTTAAAACTAAAAACTTGTGCTTTGTGGAAGATTTGTGAAAATAATAAAAACTAATTGATTAATTTTAAAAATCAAGCCACAGACCTGGATAAAATATTTTCTTTTTTAAAAAATTAATTAATTAATTAATTGATTGATTGATTGATTTTTAATAAACATATAATGTATTTTTATCCCCAGGGGTACAGGTCTGTGAATTGCCAGGTTTAGGCACTTCACAGCAGTCACCATTGCACATACCCTCCTCAATGTCCATAACCCTACCCCCCTCTCCCAACCCCTCTACCCCCAGCAACACTCAGTTTGTTTTGTGAGATTGAGTCACTTATGGTTTGTCTCCCTCCCAATCCCACCTTGTTCCATTTAGTCTTCTCCTACCCCCTTAACCCCCCCATGTTGCATCTCCACTTCCCCATATCAAGGAGGTCATATGATAGTTGTCTTTCTCCGATTGACTTATTTCGCTAAGCATGATACCCTCTAGTTCTATCCACATCATCGCAAATGGCAAGATTCCATGGTCTACAAGGTTATATATGACTTGCCTCCAGAGTTCTAGCCTTTATCTCCTCTTGCTTTTCCTTTGCTCTCCTCAATCCAGCCACCCTGGCTCTTCTCTTTTCTGAAGACACATGTACGTTTTATGGTCTTTGCATTTACTGAAAACCCTGCTTATTCTGCTATTTTACCAGTTATGCACTTGCCTACCTTCTTCCTCCTTCCACTTTTATGCAAATCTGATATTCTAAACAAAGACTTCTCTAAATATCACTGCTTTTAAAATAATTTCAATGCCCCACAATACCTATGCCCTCTCTACTTCAATTTTCTGTTATTGTCAAATTATACCTATTTTCTTGAAAACATAATACTTCAAAAGTATCCCATTATAAATCATCTAATATGATTCCTTTCTCCAGTGTTCTTATCTTGAATTCCAAAGTTGCAAGTCTCATGTTGTATTTGTTCAATGGGAATGATTTATCAATCATTAAAAATCCCATTAACCTGGTTGTTGTATAACTCTTCAATATTATTTAAGCCAACTCTTGCCACCCCATTATTACTATGAAATTAACCTTGTGTTATTTGTTAAACTATTAGTTAATATAACAAAATAAATATAAATTTATATTTATTTAGTGATGAATAAAGATATCCAAAATATATTGTTAAATCAGTAATCCATGTATCAAAGTAATACATGTTTATAAACATGATTTTCTAAAAACAAAGGAATGAATGCACATGTACTTATATATAATGTAAAAGAAACTTTTCATAGTTGATCCTCTGGGAAACTGGTGCCTTATGACAAAAGAACTTTTAGTTGCAGTTTTCACATCTTTAATGAGTTTGTTTTTTTTATTATGCACAGAGAATAATTTTACATGATAAACTATTTATAAAAAGTAAGCAGTTATACAGAAAGCATTTCCATCATTTGGTTTATTGTGAGGGGAGAAAGTGTTGTACTTCAGATTTTTTTGAGCTACATGTCTGTAAGGTAGCTTCCCCTTTACCAAAACTTCCCCACCAGGAATGAAAGATATTAAATTGCTGGTATGTAATATAAGGTAATATTTCATTTCTCAATCAGTGCATTTTTCTTCATTCTAAATTAATTTCTAATCTATAACATTTTATAAAAATGGAATAATCTTTAGTATAAAAAAAGTCTAACCTAACAAAATATGTGAAATTACAAATGCTAAAGCTTCAGTATGTTATCCAGAAAATGAAATTATAAACACAATACTATTCATTGAACTCTCCCACAGAACAAGATTAATTTCAATAATGATTCTGCTTTAAACATCATCAGCACATGTAAGATTAATCATGTTTCAGTGAGTTGTATTCTTGGGATGTTTGATACATATTAATGTCCTCACAGTTGTGGTTATTTATCTTCATATTTAAAAGCTGTTGCAATCTTAGCATTAGTAATGTGCAAAGTCATTTCTCTACAAAGTCTCCAATTATACATAATGGAAACACTTTTTTTAATATGGGACATATATCTTAAAAGTATTATTTGCTCTTATGTAACATCTTTAAATGCTTTCCAAAAAGTTAATATGGTTAAAAATCAAACTTTATGTCTTTCATAATATGACAATCTCTAGAAAAGCAGAAGCACAAATGAAACTTCAAATATCACTTTTCATTTTGTTAATGGAGGTGTTAATACAGTACTTTCCCCTTATCCATGATTGCTCTGTCCATGGTTTCAGTTGCTTGCAGTCAGCTGCTCTCCAGATGCCCCTCCTTCTGGAAATATGTCAGAAGGTAGGTAGTAGATAAGGTGCTGTGCCATTCTCCACATTTCACCTCCTCAGTTAATCATCTCACATTATCACAAGAAGAAGGGTAGATGCATTACAAGATGTTTTGGGAAAAATATTTACATTCTCATAACTTTTACTACAGTATAATGTTATAATTACTCTATTTTATTATTAGTTACGGTTGTTAAACTCTTACTATGGCTGTCCCATAAACTTAATCATTCCTATGTGTGTATAGGGGGGAAAAACATAGGATATGTAGGGCTCACTACTATCTGTGGTTTCAGGCATCTGCTAGTGGTCTTAGAATGTATCTGCTGGGGATAAGGGAAATTACTGTATATTGAATTTGTCAAAATTGAAGTTAACTGTAAAAATTAAAATACAAAATTATTAGGTTGTTTAACCACATAAGTATAAAAATAAAATTTTATACAAATTCTTCCACCTTTTCACCTCAACTACCATAAAATATTGAAACCTTCGTCCATGCTTATTACCAAACAGACCATACTTTTGAGCTTCAAATCTATGTTATTACTGCATAACTATATTCTCCAACTGAATGTCTTATAAATACCTTAAACAAATGTGCCCCAAAGAGTGCCTTTGCTACCACTGTTCTTGTAATATTTGCAGTGGACATCAATGTCATACTACACAATATTTTTGTTCATACTTGAAATTTTTTTTTAAGATTTTATTTATTTATTTGACAGACAGAGATCACAAGTAGACAGAGAGGCAGGCAGAGAGAGAGAGAGAGAGAGAGGAGGAAGCAGGCTCCCCACTGAGCCGAGAGCCCCATGGGGGCTCGATCCCAGGACCCCGGGATCGTGACCTGAGCCGAAAGCAGAGGCTTTAACCCACTGAGCCACCCAGGCGCCCCCATACTTGAAATTTAAGGATTCTTTCTATATGACTTTCTTTTCTATAAACTTTACATACAATTCACATTTAGACTTTCTCCTAAATTTTTCTTGAATCATTCACTTTTTTTTCCCTTGCTAACTACTAAACTATATTAATATTGCATCTGTATTTGCCTGTGCCAAAGAAGTATTTCCTACCAGACTACCTATATCAGTTCTCACTTATCATTGTACTGAGAGTTCTTAAAAAATACAAAACATGTTTTCCAACTTCTTTAAAAAAAAAAAAAAACACTAAAACCAAACAAAAAACCCAAAGCATGTCTTCCAACTTCTTTCTTAAAATACTACAGGGACTCCCTGTTTTTCTTAGAAGATATTTCTAAAATGCTTAAACTGCCCTACAGGATTTTAAATGGTCATCTCTTTGTTTACCTTTATAGCCATGCCTACTATATTTCTATTTTATTTTTTGGCTCCCACAATTTCCTTCTCACAGTTCTTAGTCTTGATGTGAGTTCTATTTTTTTTAATAACTTCTTATACAACTTTTCCTTTACCTATGTCCTAAGTTAATGTAAACCTAACACTACATTTCACATCATTCCAATGTACTTCCCTTTAATCTTTCCTTTTTATGTCCATGTTTCAAATATTTTTCACATCACTGAAGTCATTTATTTTTGTTATCATTCTTCTACTTTAATATTAATATCGAATCAGTGACCATGTTTTTATGATCCAATCATCTTAACTCAAAACATTAATAATGTCTTTCAACTCATTTTCATTTCCAGTGCTATTACTGTCATCCAGTTCCCCTCATTTTACTGTTTAAATCTAATAGCCATATTCCTATTATTCTGTCAATCATTAAACTTCATTGGTGCAAAACTTTTCCCTATTTATGCCGGAAATAAAATAGTGAACAATATTGGTGTATGTCTCATGAAGTTGACATCCAAATGGAGGAGATGAACAAGTGGTGAATAAATAAACAAATAATGTACTGTACTGTACACTATGATCAGACCAATATAATGCAATACATAGAAACCTGATAAAACGAAAAACCTTATAAACCTTATAAAATTTATAAAATAAAATAGTTTGTTTATATTATTTTATTGAATCCTTTCCAGGAACATTCCTTGGTTTTAATTATTACTTTAATTTTGTACGGGACACAAACAAGAGTCAAGTGATTACATGATTTTCAAATGTCTTCTAGCAGATGACATGTTGATGACAATAATGGATATGGATCTAGATTATTTTTCTGGCCAGGACAAACATGCTTCCCTACCCCAAGTTAATCTCAATGCCCTTCTGTTTCCTTTCTATACTCCCTTGAGTTCAGGTAACTCTAAAAATACCAAGCTGTTAAGTTACACTTGATTTATATTTCTAAATATAGTTCACTGTTATTGTTGTGGTTGCTTATTTGTTTTGATTTTTTAGTGAGCATTTGGGGGTTTATTTACTGGACTCTCTTTGTATTATTTATTACCAAGATGGAGGTGATTTTTTTTTTAATAAATAAAAACATGCCAGTAAAGATAGGGCTAAATCTACAGGAAAATATCATATTAATAAATCTATAACACAGTGATACAGTAAAATAACAAAACATTCAATATGATACATTTGTTCCCTTCAAGTTCCCACATGGAGAAGTGTTCAGATTCTGGCTAAATTGCATTACTTATGGAAACAGGAATGGTGGGACAGTTAGTCTAAGCATGGGGTAGACATTGAGTATGTTATTTCTTGTAATTGACATTGTTTTAGCTTGGATTTCTTGTCATATTTCTGAAATAACTATTCAAAGTAATATTCTTGCCGCAGGAGGGGCCCTTTGTAAACTTATAATGCTATATCTGCACAAAAATTCTTCCTGAAAAAATTTGTATTTGTTCACATAACAAAAGTCAGAACATAAAGATAAGGAAGATTTTTTTTTTTTTTTAGTACAAATACAAAGAAAAACACAATATTGACATATGTCTATCTATGATTTGCATGAACTTTCTCAGATATTAATACCTCTGTTAAAACTATCACTTACAAACATAATATAGGGAGGTCTGGGTGGCTCAGTCAGTTAAACATCTGCCTTCAGCTCAGATCATGATCCCAGGGTCCTGGGATTGAGTCCTATATTGAGCTCCTTGCTTCGGCTTCTCCTTCAACCAGCCAGTTCCCCTGATCATGTTCTCTTTCTATATATACAAATAAATAAATAAAATCTTTAAAAGATTTGAAAAAGAAGACAGATTACAAAACAAAATATCTTAAAAACTATTAAGTGTGATAAATACATACCTATGTATTTATCTTTGAGATAGATAATAAAAGGAAAGGTTTAATAATATAACTTCATTTCATACTTAGATCTAATTATTGTCATATGTCAAAAAACTATATTTCTCTGATTTATTCTTAATACTTTTGAAAATATTTTCTAAGTCATATGGAATAATGCATATGAAATTACTATGTTTTTTATTTGTTTTGCTTTGCTTCAGCAACTCCTTTCTTCTTTTCTCACAATATACATTTGATCTTAGATCACATTTATCATTTCCTAGACATGAAAATTTTTACATTACTGACCTCCTTAATTCTCCATTTTTTTGCACAAATTCTGAGAATGATATGATAAAACAAAAACATTCTTCTTCCCAGTTCTGTATTGCTTATTTGCTGTGTGTCTGATACCACAAAAATACCCAATGTCCCACTTTTTTTTTGTCATCATTTTTCTATCAGGCTTTAATGAATTCTATCAATCTCCAATCTTTATTTAAAATATTTCACAAAATCCATTTCTAGTGTCTTCACATAAATAAATATCTGTAAATGAATATGTGTGAAGAAAGGAAAAGACACACACACACAAATATAAAAGAGGATGACAACAATGTTTTGGATTATAGCTCCATTGTCATATTTTTCTGCATATTTCTTAAAGATGACATATTAATATATTTTAACATTATTTCCATAAAAATATAAAGTAAGATAATTTACAAAAGAAGAAATGAATTATGTCAAGTGGCTCTGCCTAAAATTACTAAAAGTTGGTAACTAACATAATATTCAATCATTTTTAGAAAGCAAATTAATGATAAAAGATTGCTCGGAGCAATATAGTGTAAGTCTTTGAGTACACTCTCTGAAAATCCTGCCAAATCATTAGACTAACACACAATTTTATTAAAAAAAGTATTCTCTCCAGAATAATCAAAGTTTGAGTGCATTTCTAATAATCATCCTTAATAATGATAATAAATCTTTTCTTGAATGCTCCATCTCTGCCAGCTACCAAGCTATTTCTCAAAAAATTCACTAGTAACCATGTTATTTGGGATTTATTATTATTTCCATTTTTAAGTTGAAGAACATGAAGCGCAAAGAAATGAAATACCTCCCTTAAATTGAATAGCATACAGTTTATAAGAAGGTATTTGAAACCACAACTTTATTTACTTATTTATTTAACATATAATGTATTATTAGCCCCAGTGGTACAGGTCTGTGAATTGCCAGGTTTACACACTTCACAACACTCATCATAGTACATACCCTCCCCAATGTCCATAACCCAACCACCCTCTTCCTACCCCCCCCCGTCCCCAGGCAACGCTCAGTTTGTTTTGTGAGATTAAGAGTCTCTTATGGTTTGTCTCCCTCCCGATCCCATCTTGTTTCATTTATTCCTTTTCTACTCCTCAAACCCCCATGTTGCCTCTCAACTTCCTCATATCAGAGAGATCATATGATAATTGTCTTTCTTTAATTGACTTCTTTTGCTAAGCATAATAACCTCTAGTTCCATCCACATCATTGCGAATGGCAAGATCTCATTTCTTTTGATGGCTGCATAGTATTCCATTGTGTATATATATATATATGTATATATATATATATATACGTGTGTGTGTGTGTGTGTGTGTGTGTGTGTGTATATATATACCACATCTTCTTTATCCATTCATCTATTGATGGGCATCTAGGTCCTTTCCACAGTTTGGCTATTGTGGACGTTGCTGCTATAAATATTCAGATGCATGTGCCCTTTCGGATCACTACATTTGAAACCATGACTTTCTGTACTAAAATCTATGTCACAAGAAATTTAATAAATTATTAAATTCTATAACATAAGTTAATGTTGATTTTCAGGGACTATTTTAAGAATATTACAATCAAAATAAAATTATGAATGATTATGGAGTAGATAGACAAATAAAAAAATTGTTAAAGGTTAAGCAATAATAATTATGTGAATTATAAGAATTTTCCTCTGAAGTCAGTACACATTTTATTTGTATATGTTTAAGGATTTTGGCACAGGTTTTAAAATATGGTATATAATTTTCCAGAATATTATTTTTAATTAAATATGACAAAAATTCATTCCATGTATTATCATTCTGTGTATAATTCTTTAGGCTAAAATTAATTCCTGGAGATCCTTATTCCTAGCACCATCATTTTGTGGCATTACATAATCCAGGTGTTACACTAACATTATCAAGATGTTTTCTTAATTGTGTAACCCCATTCCCAAGTAAAGGAGGAAGAAATTGCCTTGGATAGTTGTAGTGGTGTTATAATTAGAGAAAATACTATTACCTCAATTTCTTAGGTCTGCATTATTATAATTCAGAACATTCTGCATAAGTCATCTTGTTTAGAAATGTTTATGAATGAGAAGTCAGAGTGATTTAAATGACTGTACAAAGTACATATTTAGTGCTTCTTCAGTAAGCATACTTTCACTAATTATTCAATCCTAAGGATTAAATGGCAGCAAAAAGTGACTTTGGGATAATTATTTGTATCTGCTTCAGTCATATTTTAACTACAGATTTTGAAGTAATTACTTTATATAAGAAAGGAAAATCCTGAAAACATATATGTGTAAGAATTGTATTGATTTTCATAGCAGAATACATATGTTTAGTTTTTCAAGCAAAAAGCATAGTGTGTGAATTTTAATGCAACATATAGTCTATAAAATATTCTGGTAATGCTTCCATTATTAAATTTTTCATTAGCTATATCTCAATTTATTGATGATTCTGTGTTTTTGTTGTTGTTGTTGTTGTTGTTTTGTTTATATTCCTTTTAGCAAAATCTCAAAAAGTACAAAATCAGTCAAAATTTAGAACACTAAATAAATTCATATAAGCATACTATTTGATTTTTTTAAAAGATTTTATTTATTTATTTGACAGACAAAGATCACAAGTAGGCAGACAGGCAGGCAGAGAGAGAGAGGAGGAAGCAGGCTCCCTGCTGAGCAGAAAGCCTGATGTGGGGCTCGATCCCAGGACCCTGGGATCATGACCTGAGCCGAAGGCTGCGGCTTTAATCCACTGAGCCACCCAGACACCCCTTTTCCATTTTATTTTATTTTATTTTATTTCATTTTATTTATTTTCAGTGTTCCAGCACTCATTGTTTATGCACCACACCCAGTGCTCCATGCAATACGTGCTCTCCATAATACCCAACCCCAGGCTCACCCAACCTCCCAACACCCTCACCTCCAAAGCCCTCAGTTTGTTTCTCAGAGACCACAGTCTCTCATGGTTTGTCTCCCCCTCCAATTTCCCCCAACTCACTTCTCTCCATCTCCCAGTGTCCCCCTTGTTATTCCTTATGCTCCATAAGTAAGTGAAACCAAATGATAATTGACTCTCTCTACTTCACTTATTTCACTCAGTTAAATATGCAAACTATTTTAATGTGAGGAACAAACTTGCAAATATATACATATTTGTCTATATATACATTTGCATGCATCTTAGTGTGTGTGTATATATATATATGTATGCACACATATATGCCTATATATACATGTATACATAAATATGTATACATATGCAACTGATTCTTTTAAGTGGGTATGTTTTATTTGCATTCTTTCACCAATAATGATCCCACTAAATAATTTTAAATTTATATGGAATAAAAGTTATTAGTGTTTAGATTTAACATAATTTGTTTCATGAGCACTTGCTCTAACTCATGAAGTCAATTGAGATTAATACATAAGTAAAATTATGTATGCAAGTGCATTTGAGTGTGTGTGTGCATGCATATAGGGTTTAGTTAACCATGCTAAGGACATTGCTTAAAAAAGTAATTCTAGGACTACCTGGGTGGCTCAGTCAGTTAAGCGGCTGCCTTTGTCTCAGTTCAAGTCCTGCGACTGAGCCCCACAATTGGGCCTCCTGCCCGGTGGACAGCCTGCTTTCCCTCTCCCTCTGCCTGCCTCTCTGCCTACTTGTGCTTTCTCTATGTCTCTTTCTGTCAAGTAAATACATAAAATCTTAATTTAAAAAAAAAAAAAAGGAAAGAAAGGTAATTCTAAACCAAGAGCTAAATATGGACATTGTTGTTTGAATTTTCACTATGAAGGTGATTATCAAAATTATGTGAATGAAAGAGTTCAGAATTAATACTTTCAAAAATTATTCATACATTCATCAATTAAAGTAACTAGAACTCCTTATTCAGCTTTCTCTACTTCTAAATTTACAAATGACATCATTGTATAATTTCTGTTATTTAAGCTAGAGATCTGACAACACATGAAAAAATAAATTTCCCTCTTTTAAAGCATACTTGGTTTATTGTTTAATAAATTGTTATAACTCATATCATGATGGTATTTTACCTAGATTCTAGTTTGATTTTTACTATAGGGAAATACTTTTTTATTCTTTCACATAAGATCGCTTGCCATGTATATTATATATTGACATATTTGTTAATTTCTTTTTAAGATGATCTTTGTCCATCATATGTCATTTTGATGAAAGTGTTATAAAATGTCACATGATGCTGTGTGTTTGTAACAGTGCCGGCACATGCACACATACATGTACACACATTGAAGACATTAGATAACAATATAGACATAACTTAGCTGCCTATTAAATAATCACTGATCAAAGTTCAAGAGAAGGCAGAATCCAGGGATGATATCTATTGATAAACCTAGTTTTGAGGCTGCTTTCTCAGGGAACTTTTGCTGTTTCTGCATGAGGTGCCAAAAAGCTGAAAATGGGTACAACATTAAAATCTAGGTATAATGAGAATTTGACGACATGAGCTGGCAAATTACTTAGAATTTGTATTGGGACATTGAAGAGCTGTACTCTAGAAGTGAGGGTTAAGTGAAAGTAGACTACACTTATAGGAATATAAGTATAGCTTTGAATTAACTTAGTACCACAAAAAGGATTACCAGGTTTCAGACGTCACATTTCCCAAACTTAACAAAGGAAGATAGCATCTTCCATAGCTTCCAGACAGTTCTACAAAATATAGAAAACATTTTAGTATGAAAAATATAAGTATATTAGGATATGAGATATATAGAAATTACCAACAATAAAAACAAGACCAATAAGACCTTCAAACACTGATATTAACAAACATATTTTAGGAAAATTATACTTAATATGTTTAAGAACATAAAGTACATGTTATAAAGAGTAGCAGAGGACTCTATAAAAATATTTATGTCAATTATAAAACAAATGTAAACATGAAACTATAATAATTGATTAAAATTAATAATTCAACATATAGTTTAGACATAGATGAAGAATGAACAGGAAAATAACCCAGAGGAAATTACATGTGTTGAAAGATGAAAAGTTATAAAGGTGAAAATATTGAAGAGAAAGGAGAAGATCTAACATCTGCAATTGGACTTCCAGAATGATAGGGTAAAAAGAATGGCAAGGAAACATTTGAAAAATAAAAAAAAAGTGGATTAAATGTTCCAAAAATAAATAGAACACATCATGCAGAAATTAAGAATAGGAGCAAATATGGGGCACCTGGGTGGCTCAATGGCTTAAGTCTCTACCTTTAGCTCAGGTCATGTTCTCAGGGTCCTGGGATCAAGCCCCGCATTGGGCTCTCTGCTCAGCTGAGAGCCTTCTTCTCCATTTCTTTCTGCATGCTGCTCTGCTTGGTTGTGATCTCTCTCTCTGTGTCCAAAAAAAAAAAAAAAAAAAAAAAAAATATATATATATATATATATATATGTGTGTGTGTGTGTGTGTGTGTGTATAGAGAGAGAGTTTTTAAAAGAGTTTATTTATTTATTTATTTATTTGTCAGAGAGAGAGGAAGAGAGAGTACACAAGCAGGCAGAGTGGCAGGCAGAGGTGGAGAGAGAAGCAGACTCCCTGTCGAGCAAGGAGCCCAATGAGGGACTCTATCCCAAGACCCTGGGATCATGACCCAAGCCAAAGGCAGCTGCTTAACTGACTGAGCCACCCAGACATTCCAAATAAATAAAATCTTTAATTTAAAAAAATACATATTTTAAAAAGAATATAAACAAATGAAACACAGGATAAAAAATTTAAAAAAGTAAAATTCTCATTTAGGTATATTATAAGAAAATAAGCAATAGCAAAAGATAGAAAAAGGACTTCATCAAGATCAAAAGCTTCTGCACAGCAAAGGAAACAGTCAACAAAACAAAGAGACAACCCACAGAATGGAAGAAGATATTTGCAAATGACACTATAGACAAAGGGGCTGATTCCAAAATCTATTAAAGAACTCCTCAAACTCAACACACACAAAATAGATAATCATGTCAGAAAATGAGCAGAAGTCATTAACAGACACTTCTCCAAAGAAGACATACAAATGGCTAACAGACACATGAAAAAATGTTCATCATCATTAGCCATCAGAGAGATTCAAATCAAAACCACACTGAGATACCACCTTACACCAGTAAGAATGGCCAAAATTAACAAGACACTAAAGAATGTGTGTTTGAGAGGATATGGAGAAAGGGGAACCCTATTACACTGTTGGTGGGAATGAAAGTTGATGCAGTCACTTTGGAAAACAGTGTTGAGATTCCTTAAGAAATTAAAAATAGAGCTTCTCTATGACCCTGCCATTGCACTACTGGGTATTTACCACAAAGATACAGATGTAGTGAAAAGAAGGGCCAGTCTGAGGGGTTTGAAGTGGCAGGGGGGTGGGAGGTTGGGGTACCAGGTGGTGGGTATTAGAGAGGGCACGGATTGCATGGAGCACTGGGTGTGGTGAAAAAATAATGAATACTGTTATGCTGAAAAAGAAATAAATTTAATTAAAAAAAAAAAGAAGGACCACATGTATCCCAATATTCATAGCAGCAATGGCCATAGTTGCCAAACTGTGGAAAGAAGCAAGATGCCCTTCAACAGATGAATGGATAAAGAAGATATGGTCCATATATTTTATGGAGTACTATGCCTCCATCAGAAAGGATGAATACCCAACTTTTGTATCAACATGGATGGGACTGGAAGAGATTATGCTGAGTGAAATAAGTCAAGCAGAAAGAGTCAATTATCATATGGTTTCACTTACTTGTGGAGCATAAGGAATAACACGGAAGAGATTGGGAGATGAAGAGAAGTGATTTGGGGGAAATTGGAGGGGGAGACAAACCGTGAAAGACTGTGGACTCTGAGAAACAAAATGAGGGTTTTGGAGGGGGAGACGGTGGAAGGGTTGGGTGAGCCTGGTGGTGGTTATGAAGGAAGGCACATATTGCACGGTGCACTGGGTGTGTGGTGCATAAACAATGAATTTTGGAACACTGAAAATAAATTTTAAAAAAGATGTAAAAAACTTAAAAAAAGAAATAGGTTATCCTTTGAAGGGTCTTAACTAAACTAATGGCTAATTTTTTTTTAAGGTTTTATTTGAGACAGATAGAGAGAGAGAGCATGAATAGGGATGCAAGCAGGGAGAACGGCACAGGGAGAGGGAGAACCAGATTCCCTACTTCAGAGGCAAAATGGACGTCTAGTTTAGGATTGAGTTTGAGACATTTTACACTATACTTTGGTTCAAATGATAGATAAAATAAATACAAAATAATTTCTCATCCAGATTCATCTGTTGTCATACCTCTATGTATCATTTCTAAAGGGTCACTAGTGGTCTCTAGAAAAATCTCACTATCATTAAAACAATAATATAAAGAAAACACAGTGTTTTACACACAAACTAGAACATGAAAGCATTTTTGTAGTTCTTGCTGGAAGACTGTTCAATTCTACAATCAAGCACTTGCAAAACAAGATATATTCATTTCTGGCTAGAACCATTTTTTTAAAATCACTTTTCCAACTTAATGAGTGTACATTAACTTATTATTTGTTTTCTTTCCCAGTCTATATGTGTTTCATACTTTATATGCTTCCTCAGAGATACTTCATAAAGAAATGCATATATCACAAGAACACAAAATAATTGCACATACTTATATAACCAGTACCCAAAACAGGAATGACATACCATCCCAGAAATTCTCTGAGTACCCCTTCAGTCACCACTTACTCCAAGAGGGTAACCACTACACTGACTTAACACAAATTTTATTTTATTTTTCTTTTGAACTTTACATCCAGGGAAAAGCATGTGGTTTTTACTTAATGTTTCTAGTTCCCAGTTTTTTCATAGTAAATGTTGGGTTTCATCCATGTTGTTACATGTATATGTAGTTTGTTCATTCTCATTGTCATATTAAGGCTAATCATATGAATATACTATATGTATTTAACCATTCTATATTGCTAAACATTTGAATTGTTTCCTGATTGTGCTTCTTACAGGGACAAGTGTTATTCATATTTTTGTTCATATATCATAGCAAACATCCTAAGAGAAAGAAAAAGAAAAAACTCCTGTATTATAACAAGGAGTGAAAATGCTCATTACATAATATATGTGTGTATAAGCTCAATAGATGCTACCAAGAACTTTTTTCAATTAGTTATAAAAATTACACATTCACCAAATGTACATAAGAATTTCTTTGCTCCATATTGTAAGCAACATTTGTTTTTCTTTTTTTAATTTTAGTCATTCTCACAGTATATGATAGTATTACATTTTGATTACAACTTGCATTTTCCTGATGAACATTTATATTGAGTACTGTTTCATTCGTTTATTGTATAATTGAATAACTGGTAAGGTGACTCTTTTTTTTAAATTTTTTTTGTCAGTTTTCCAAAATACATTGTTTATGCACCACACCCAGTGTTCCATGCTTTATGTGTCCTCCTTAATAACCACCAGGCTCACCAAACCCTCGCTTCCCACTCCTCCAAAACCCTCAGTTTGTTTCTCAGAGTCCACAGTTTCTCACGGTATGTCTTCCCTTCCAATTTCCCCCAACTCACTCCTCCTCTCCATCTCCCAATGTCCTCCGTGTTATTCTTTATGCTCCACAAGTAAGTGAAACCATATGATAATTGACTCTCTCTGCTTGACTTATTTCACTCAGCATAATCTCCTCCAGCCCCATCCATGTTGATACAAAAGTTGGGTAATCATCCTTTCTGATGGAGACATAGTACTCCATAGAATATATGGACAATATCTTCTTTATCCATTCATCTGTTGAAGGGCATCTTAATTCTTTCCACAGTTTGGTGACTGTGGCCATTGCTGCTATGAACATTGGGGTACAGATGGCCCTTCTTTTAACTACATCTGTATCTTTGAGGCAAATACCTAATAGTACAATTGCAAGGTCATAGGGTAGCTCTACTTTTAATTTTTGGAAGAATCTCCACACTGTTTTCCAACTCGCATTCCCACCAACAGTGTAAGAAGGTTCCCCTTTCTCCACATCCTCTCCAACACATGTTGTTTAGTGTCTTGTTAATTTTGGCCATTCTTACTGATGTAAGGTGGTATCTCAGTGTGGTTTTGATTTGAATCTCCCTGATGGTTAACAGTGATGAACATTTTTTCATGTGTCTGTTAGCCATTTGTGGATGCTAAGATTCTTGTGCTCATGTCTATTTTGGAAGAGTGTCTGTTCATGACTTCTACCCATTTTTTGACATGGTTACCTGTTTTTATGTGTATTGAGTTAGAGTTCTTTATAGATCTTGGATATCAGCCCTTTGTCTGTAGTGTCATTTGTGAATATCTTCTCCCATTGTGTGGGTTGTCTCTTTGTTTTGTTGACTGTTTCCTTTGCTGTCAAGAAGCTCTTGATCTTGATGAAGTCCCAAAAGTTCATTTTCACTTTTGTTTCCTTTGCCTTTGGAGACATGTCTTAAAAGAATTTGCTCTCGCCGATGTCAAAGGGGTACTGCCTATGTACTCCTCTAGGACTTTGATGGATTCCTGACTCATGTTCATGTCTTTTATCTATTTTGAGTTTATCTTTGTGTATGGCATAAGAGAATGGTTGTAGTCTATGTATTTATGTATTTGTTTTTGGGCCAGTGCCATGCTGTCTTGGTGATCACAGCTTTGTAGTAAAGCTTGAAATCAGGCAACGTGATGCCCCCAGTTTTGTTTTTTCTTTTTCAACATTTCCTTCACAATTTGGTGTCTTTTCTGATTCCATACAAATTTTAGGATTGTTTGTGCCAGTTCTTTGAAAATTGCCAGTGGAATTTTGATCAGGATGGCATTGAAAGTGTAGATGGCTCTAGGCAGTATAGACATTTTAACAATGTTTATTCTTTCAATCCATGAGCATGGCATGCTCTTCCATATTTTTGTGTCTTCTTCAATTTCTTTCTTGAGTGTTGTGTAGTTGCTTGAGTGCAGATCTTTTACCTCTTTGGTGAGATTTATTCCCAGGTATCTTATGGTTCTTGGTGCTATAGTAAATGGAATCAATTCTCTAATTTCCCTTTCTGTATTTTCATTGTTAATGTATAAGAAAGTAACTGATTTCTATACATTGATTTTGTATCCTGCTACATTATTGAATTGCTGTATGAGTTCTAGTAGTTTGGGGGTGGAATGTTTTGGATTCTCCATATAAAGTATCATGTCATCTGTAAAAAGAGAGTTTGACTTCTTCTTTGTCAATTTGAACACATTTTATTTCTTTTTGTTGTCTGGTTGCTATTGCTAGGACTTCTAATACTATGTTGAAAAACAGTGGTGAAAGTGGACATCCTTGTCACATTCCTGATGTCAAAGGGAAGGCTTTGAGCTTTTCATAGAGAATGACATTCGCTGTGTGTTTCTTATGGATAGATTTTTTAAAAATTTTTTATTTTTTATAAACATATATGGATAGATTTTATGAAGTTGAGGAATGTTCCCTCTATCCCTATACTTTGAAGGGTTTTAAGCAGGAATGGATGTTGTATCTTGTCAAATGCTTTTTCTGCAACAATTGAGAGAACCGTGTGTTTCTTCTTTCTTCTCTTATTGATTTGTTCAATCACATTGATTGACTTGTGAATGCTGAACCACCCTTGCATTCCATGGATAAATCTCACCTGGTCATGGTGGATAATCTTTTTAATGTACTGTTGGATCCTATTAGCTAGGATCTTGTTGAGAACCTTAGCATCCATATTCATCAGGTATTGGTCTGAAATTCTCCTTGATGGTGGGGTCTTTGTCTGGTTTGGGGCTCAGGGTAATCCTGGCCTCATAAAAAGAGTGTGGAAGTTTTCCTTCTGTTTCTATTTTTTGAAACAGCTTCAGGAGAATAGGTATTATTTCTTCTTTGAATGTTTGGTAGAAATCCCCAGGGAATCTCTCAGGTTCTGGACTCTTGTTCTTAGCGAGATTTTTGATCACTGCTTCAATCTGGTTACTAGATATTGGTCTATTCAGGCTGTCAATTTCTTCCTAATTGAGTTTTGGAAATTTATAGGTTTCCAGGAATGCATCCATTTCATCTAGGCTGCTTAACTTATTAGCATATAACTGTTAATAATAATTTCTGATGATTGTTTCTATTTCCTTGGTGTTAGTTGTGATCTCTCTCCTTTCATTCATTATTTTATTAATTTGGGTCCTGTCTTTTCTTTTGGATTAGTTTGGCCAATGGTTTATTGATCTCATTGATTCTTTAAAAAAAACAGCTTATGGTTTCATTGATGTGTTCTACTGTATCTCTAGTTTTTATCTCATTGATCTCTGTTCTAATCCTGATTATTTCCCTTCTTGTGTGTGGGGTTGGCTTAATTTGTTGTTGATTCTCCAGTTCTTTAAGGTGTAAGGGAGCTGGTGTATTCTGGATTTTTCAATTTTCTTGAGGGAGGCTTAGATGGCTATGCATTTCCCCCTTAGGGAAGCCTCTGCTGTATCCCATAGGTTTTCGACCAAAGTGCCTTCATTCTCATTGGTTTGCATGAATTGTGCTCATTTTGAGTGCTTTTAACCAGACTCCAAGTTAATGCTTGTCCCCAGTCACAGGGTACTCTCATATTGTGGTATTACTTTGCAATGAGTCACTTCTGGTGGTTATCTCCACCTTCTCTTTATCCTCTGATATCAGTCTGATTGTTCCCACTCTGATTTACCTCTTCACTGGAGTCTTCTGCCCGTGTTGAGATCCAGAGGTGTATAATCCTACATCCCAGGCTGATTTCATGGGTGTTCTGAGAGTTCTGATAGATAATTAGCTCACTTTAGGAGACCAGTTGAACCAGGGTCTCCTACTTCTCTGCCATCTTGCCTCCCCCTCCTCCCTATTTTTTTCCTACTGAGTTGTCTTTTTTTTTGCTTTTTGTATTGTAGATATGAATTTTTGTTGGTTATATATATTGAGAATTTATTCACACACTCTGAGCTTGGTATTTTCATTCTCTTAACAATATTTTTTGATAAACACATTTTCTTAATTTTAACATATTTATTATTCTCTACCTCCATGGCTTTCTTAAGAAATATTTGCCTAAATATAAAAAATAAACTCTTGTATTTTCTTCTAGGATTTGTATCGATTTGTTTTTCGTACTTAGATCTACAGAATAGCTAAAAGTGATTCTGTTAATACTATCATTAAGTTTTTTTTCTTACAGACATTCCATTACCCAAGTTCTTTTTTATTAAAAAAAGTTCTTTTCCGTTTTCACAGTTTGCATCACTTTTATTGCAAGTCAGATAACTATACACATATGGATATCTGGACACCAAATGCTATTCCTATGGTTGATCTATCTACCTGCAGACAAAATTACATTGCCTTAATTGTTAGAATTTTATAATACACATTCATATCTGGTATTGTGTTTCCAGAATTCTCATTTTATCATACAAAATTTAGAACTGAATTATGAATTTTGTTGCAGGTTTACAGGGTTCTTGTCTCACGGAGTCAAATGAATCTTGTGGACACAAAGGGGTGAAGTGAAGTGAGTTTATTAAGTGAAGGTGAGAGCAGAAAGGAATTAAAAAAAAAAAAACACTTTCTAGAGCGAGAGGAGTCCTGAATGAGTTGCTACTGTGGACTTTTGCTGTAAGTAAAAGGGAAGCTTGTGGTCTTGAAATCCTTGTGCCAGCTTGGTTTGAGAAAGGACTATACATAACTAATATCCTTAATGTCTTACTTCTTTGAGGTTTGGTCATTTTCTGTGACTACAGTGTAACTTCCAAAAAAACATACTCCATCACATGGGGGCCAGGTGATCTGGTTTGTTCTCTTATCACTGGCTTTATAAGCCTCAGCATTTCTCCACATTTGGGATATATGTTAGCCTGATCACATAGCCCCCTGCAGGAGCCTCCTCATGGGAGAGAGGGGCTTCCTATCTCCCACTGCCTATACCTTAATGTTTCCTTACTCATCTTTGAAAATATCCAGCCAAAAAAGAAGGAAATAGTCAGAGTATCAGGAGGGAATGTTAGGTAGAGACAGTTTAACATCTGTTTTTGTGAATACATTTTGGTCCCTAATTATAAAAACTGTCCAGGATCCTACTCTCTACACAAATGGACCATTTTCTCACATAGAGTGATAGTCTCACAATATTGATTTATTATTTGTGTTTATAACAATTTACCTTGATTACTACCAGTCTTTCAATGTAGCATGACTTATCTTTCCTGATTTGAAGTGTAAGTCGTAACATTTTTATTGGAGTGGGTATGTCTCATAAAAATCGAGTGCAGTTTTCCTTTTTGGCATGACCTTGTCATTTGAGAAAGCATTACATTTTAACGACATATAATTTAAAATGCCTCTAGGAGTGAGTTGAATTTACTGAGATATTTTTAAGAGTAATTACTTACTAGAGGTTGTCAGAGCAGTTGTAGAGTATCAACCTTCTTCAGGGCAGATATTTGAGACTACTTGAAATGAATTAATGCTTCTACTATTAATGTTTGATGGGAGGCCATAGTGAAAAAGATGGATGCTTATGTAATTGACATCCTTAACATTTAGAGCTGAATACTTAAATGCCAGAAACATAATTCTGAATAAAATGTCATGACCTAACTCAATAATATTTAATGATGTAGTAGGAAAGAAATGAACAGAAGTTATTTTATATTATTAATGAAATTATTTAAAATAGACTTAATTGTCCCCATACATTAGGTTTTTATTCATATTATTGTTACCAAGAATGATTTATCTCAAATATTCAACTTCTGCCAGTCCATAGATGTCAAATATCTTTCTGATTCACATGATTGCAAACTACTTTTATCAAAATGTATATAGCAATTGTACTTGGTCAGCTAAATAATTTATTACAGTTGATACAGTAACAAATCCTGATTCATTCTTGAGATTTTTGTCTGGTCAACAGATTGATCTTTTGCTAGCTAAATAATATACTTAATAAAGTTAACTTATACTAGTATAACATAGTAGGTATATAAAATAAAAATAAAACAAATAATGCCATAACAATATGACTCAAATTTTAAGAAACCCAATCAGTAATAAGCATGGTTGAAAAATAACTATATGATAAATAATTGTATTATATGCCAATATGGCTCATAATTTTTACAAATAATTCCATGAAAATGAGAGCCAAGAGTTTTAAGAAGGATTTATTTTACTTTTAATTAATAAGTAAATGGTGCTGTAGGATGGTTACTGTAAAATGCTTTTTGGAGAGTATACACTAGAGAATATTTTTGCAAAATCTCTACTTACTATATACTGAGTTCTGTAAGATTTATAGCTCAGCTAGTCATTTTTCTATGCTTCAAATCCTGTCATTATAATCTTTATTACCCCTATAAGAAGAAAATAGTTTATAGTGTGGTGATCAAATTATCTTTAACCATGTCCATCAATGTAGGGAAGTTTCCTGAAGAGGATTCCTGGATGAAGTAATGAATAATGTTGTTTCAGACCATAAAAGAAATATTTATCAATATTAAGCATGGAATTCGGGGATTATAGTGACAAGTAGCATGAGGTAGTCAAAAATATCCACTGGTATTGACTAGTTCTACATATAATCATCTTTTTTATCAAGGCCACAATACAGTTAGCCAAACTACTGAGAGTCAATGTTCCTTTTCATAGTATTATTATGGGATATTAGATACTAATTACTCTCAAATTGAATTCTAGAGAACCTTTCAGGAACTCCAGAGGTCAAAACTAGTATCTTGATAATTCTTTTTCACTGACATTTCCTCATGTGTGAATTGTGGATTTTTCAAAAGGCTAAGTGATGAGTGCAATTAGCATAGACTGAATGCATGACATACAAATTCAGATGCTCTCTTTAAGCCAGCTGGAAATTTAGGTCATCTTATTTAAGAAATTTGCTGAAATGAAAAACAATGTCACTTTTCACTAATTTTTTGTTTGGGAAAATATAATTATTTTCATAAACTATGTTATTTATATAAAGGCTTTATTATTATTTATTGGGGAAAAATAGTTTTTTTCAGAGTTAACTTCTAATATGAACTTTAATAGAGCTAATACATAAATAAAAATTGTTTGGACCCTCAGAATGTCTGAGCAGCTCAGTCCATTAAGTGCCCGACTCTTTGTTTGGCTCAGGCTATGATCTCATGGGCCCTGAGATGGAACCCTGCATTGGGCCCAGGCTCAGTGGGGAGCCTGTTTAAGATTCACTCCCTCTGCCCCAACCCCCACCAGGGTGCACATGCTCTCTCGCTCAAATAAATACATAAAACTTTTTTAAAAAAATTCTTTGGAACCTCAAGACTTTCTAAGATTTTAAGAAATTCTTAAGATCAAGTAGTTTGAAAATGACCCTTTTACAGAATCCTTAATGATTGGGTTCTTCTTCTTCTTATTGTTGTTGTTATTTGAAATATCTTCTCACTCCTACACCATTGGAGAGTACAAATACTTCCCTTTTATGGGTTATAGAGTAACTAGAGTTTCCAAGACATTTACATTCCTAGGAAAAGTTACACTGCAAATAGCCCATATGACTCATGGAAAAATTTAGCCCTATTAGTTATCATTTAATCACTTAATTACCAAGAAAGCTTTTCAAGTATAATATTTACAGATAGCTATTTCACCAAAACATTTACCAATGTCAGTACAATATCAATCAGGATATCATGTCTCTTCTTTTCTGTAAGCAAATCTGGGACAAAAGGAATGCTGTTTCTTCATTGTATCTTCAACACATAGTACATTTTCTGGAACCAAGTAGATGTAGAGGCCACTTTAGGCAAACAGGCTCAAGTAATGGAATGCCGAAAGAGCACACAGCAACCACCTGACTGAATACAGATAGGCCCATCAGGTGACCCACCTCAAAATATACATGGGCCCTAACTGACCAATGGGTTACTTACAACTAGACACAGTTACCAGAAAAGTGAGACTACTTCACATCACCATACCTCCTCAACTTTGAAAATACCCCCTACCTGCTGCCTCATTGCAAACAGCCTCTTCACTCTTGTAGTGCCTGCAGCTCCCTCAAGGTGCATTAGGTAAATTTCTGTCTCCTTTGTTCTGCTTTAGGTAAATTTTTTCACCTCCCCTGTCACCAGCTTCCACCTGATCAGTGGCCCCACATTTGGGTCCCCCCATCCAATTAAGAGACACCCCATTTAAAACCACAGTAGGTATTCAAGTATTTGATGACTTAATAAATTGTACTTGTGGCAGAAATACACACAATGTTTACTATTGTTTCGTCTTTAATTATCCTCAATTTGTTAATCTCACCCAAGTCAGATTTGCATTACTGCACTACTCTTTAAAAAACATGCCTGCCCATTTCCCTTACTGTTTCAAGGTATGAATCACCCATATGCAGAAATTATTTTTCAAGCTTTTAATGGAGTATTTCAAGTCAGCTTTGAAAGGATTCTTTGTTTCCTTATTGCCTTACAAAGGGGTGATATTCAAAGCCTTTTATTATCCATTGAAATTTAACTTTAAAAATATAATTTTCCAGTGTCCTTTGAGTCATTTTGTGTTCCTTTGCACTAGGAAGATTAATATTCTCCCAAACATATTAATAACTCTGACAATTCATATTTTTCATATGAAATAGTAATAAGAGATACTATTTCTAACATTTAGTTGTATCTAATTTGCTCAAGTTAAATTTCTTAATGTACAGTGGGTTTTATGATCCTTTTTATTACAATAACACTATTTCCCAGTTTCACTTAATAGCTATTAAGTGACAGCACTTAATTTAAACTGACTTTAGCCATTTCTGTTGGGTAAAATGAATATGCATTCATGAATTTTACAGTAATATGGCTTAATCAAATGCTGTTACATAATTCTTTGCATAATACTCTTTAATTTCCTCTCCTCTGTGTTATATATTTTAACTGTTTTTTTGAAGTTATAATAAAACAAAGAATGACAAAACAATATATTAATTTTATTTATTTAGAGAATAAATAATTTAATAATCTATATTCCATCATCAAATGTCTAGTGATCATATATATGACTATATGGTTTCCAAACTTTCTAAGAAATTAAAAGCTGGTATTTTTTTGATTAGGATACCTAGTCAGAGAGAAAGTAAAGTTGATTATAGTTGTGCTAACTTTATTCAATAGCCAAATGTCTGAAATTTTCTTATATAATGCCAAAGGACATTATTCATTTTGAAACTTCATGTTAAATCCCATTGAGTCAAATTTGTTGTGATTTAATTAACTTATTTAATAGATCTTTGTTTCCTTATCAACTTTCTATAATTTGGAATATCAGGGAGATGTTTTTTAAAATGTTTCAAATGACACATACTGCTACTTTTATGGGAGTTAAGTATTTAGGGTTTGGTCAGTATCAGTAAATTTGATTTCAATCATTTTAATGATATATTTAACATTTTATAGCTTTCTTTGGGAAACCACACCAAGCTAGTTAGAATATTTACTTTTATTCATAGAACGTATTTTCCAATTTGTCTAGTTTCTCCTTAATACATTTTAAAAGATAAGAATTACATGTAGGTAGGGTTTTCAAAAACTATATTTGTCGAGGCACCTGGGTTGCTCAGTGGGTTAAAGCCTCTGCCTTAGGCTCAAATCATGATCCCAGGGTCCTGGGATCGAGCCCCACATTAGGCTCTCTGCTTGGCAGGGAGCCTGCTTCCTCTTCTCTCTGCTTGTCTCTCTGCCTGCTTGTGATCTCTATCTGTCAAATAGATAAATAAAATCTTTAAAAAAAAAAAAGTATATTTTTCTATTTCTTTTGACATGCTGCCTAGTATTTATTTCTAAGTCAGTTAGCAGATTCTTCATCATATCTTAGAATATATATTTTATCTCCAGGCTTAATCTTCCTAAATGATGTTTAGGATTTATTACATTAAGGCATAACTTTTTTATTACTTTATTTTTACTTATTTTAATGAAAAATACATTTTTTACATCAATCTATTTACTATTTACTATTAAAATATCAAAATGAGAAAATAGTTACAAAATTGATTATCATGACATTTAATTCCCTATTGTTTTATTTACAACTCTGAGACCAAAATATGCATAATGTACAAATAAGATTTTCTTTGATTTCTGCATCTGCTATGAAATGCTAAAATTAAACTAGTATCAGCATATTTTAAATAATTTAATTTCCTTAACTATCTCTTGGGTATTATTTTAATGTTGCAAAATAATTCTATCTACCACATACCAGAGACATTGGAACTATCTGAAATTAAGTTCATAATACAGTGTTGTAAAACAGGAGTCTCCTATAGGGTTCAAGAAAAGAAAGAAAAGATCATTGCCAAAATAACAAAAAAACTCCACAAATTGTTAAACTCACAACAACCCCAAGGAAATCCCAAATGAAGAAATTCAATAACATGTAAATATTTTCTTAGTTATTTTATAGTGTTACATTTCATAAAATTATTCTTTCCCTTTTAAACTATTGGTTAAGAGATGCCTAAGTGATTCCTTTGGTTTAGCATCTGCTTTCAACACGGGTCTTGATCCCAGTGTTTGGGTTATTGTCCTCCACTGCACCCCCTGCTCAGCAGAAAGACTGCATCTTCCTTTACCTGCTGCTCTATCTCACTCTCTCACTCTCTCTCTGACAAATAAATAAAATCTTTAACAAAATAAAATAAACTATTGGTTAAACAATTATTGATATGTTAGTAATATATTAATTTATACTTTCCATAATGTCATATTAGCTAAAAATGTAGTTTACTAAAAATGTAGTTTACTTTAAGGAAAAGTATATTAATTTAGGAAACCTAAAGAACATTCTTTTAAAATTTATAGCTTGCTAAATGCCAATAGACTGACTTTAGTTATTTTGACATAATTTTGCAACATATATCAATTTTGTACAAACTTGACCAAAAAAACCCACAAAAATTAATTGATCAATTCTGGCTCAATGTTAGATAAGGATACTCCAAGTAATCCAGAATTTCATTTACCTAATAGATAAAACTCAACATCTCCCAGCCCAGTGATTTCTTATTTATAGAGAAGTTGATTGTAATCTTTACTTTAAAAAACTGAGATTAACAATCTATATATTCTTTTGATTTCGTTTTATGTTTCAAGGGTCTTATGGGAAGCCAGGAAACAAACATGTAAATAGAATATGAAGCTATGATTCTTTTGATTCTAGTTCTTCATGGTCTAAATTTCTTTACATAGTATTATTTTTATTTATTTCCTTAATTCAAAAACATACGCACAAAAATAATACTGAAAGCTTAGAAGGTAATATGTTGTCCATTTAATTACCTTTTTTTGAGTTCATTATTGTTCCAAACTCTCAAAATTTTGGAAGTATGACTTATTATTTTTTTTTAAGATTTTATTTATTTGACAGAAATAGACATAGCAAAAGAGGGAGAAACAGACTCCAATGAGCAGGGAGCCTGATGAAGGGCTCAATCCCAGGACCCTGGGATCATGACCTGAGCTAAAGGCAGACACTTAACAATGAGCCACCCAGGAACCCAACACATAATGTTATTTTTAACATTTTAACATTAACAATATAATGATTCAATAATTACATATATTATGAAATGATCACCAAAATAAGTCTAGCTAACATCTGTTACCATATATAGTTACAAACTTTTTTCTTGTGATGAGATCTTTAAAGATCTACTGCCTTAGCAGCTTTCAAATAAATAATATAGTATTATTAACTATAGTCACTAGGTTGTATATTAAATCAAAAGAACTTATTTACTTTATAATTAGAATTTTCAATCTTTGACCTCCTTTGCCCATTTGTGAAGGTTCACCCTTGTGTAAAAAAGTTTTGTTTTATTTTAATCAAGTCCTCTTTATTTGAAAATTTTCAGGTGTCACACGTTTATATGAAAATAACCATTTAAACTGGAGTTTGAACACAAAATTTAAGAATCAGCATTCTTGTGAAATACCAGACACCAGGAGTTCAACCAGACAGATGAGGAGACCTATTGTGAAAAGGCAAGTGACAGGCATATTTGGTCACTTAACACCTGGTCAAAACACACTGTGGCCCACTCCCCTCCTCCATACCTACCCTCTCCCCCCTACTCTTAAAAACATGCTGAACTCGACTGTTTCCCATTGAAGTTGCATTAAGAATGGCAATGGTAAGAGCAACAGGCCTGCCAGCACTGGAGACACTGCACCACATGTCCCATCCACACCCATTATGCACGAGGAGATGCCCGCACATGCATCCCTGCCCATGATTACCTCTTACACATGCTCTTACACATGACCCACCCCAGTGAGCACAGCAAGTGCAGGCCTCGAGTTCATATTTGTGAGGGTTCGATGGAAAGGGATTCCCTGGCCCAGGTTAGCACTGCAGCAGCTTCTGCTTCAGACTCGGCCTTCCGGACTGGGCCTCAGTTCTGTGACTTAACAGAGGTGACAAGCAGCTCTGAGTCACCCTTTGATCCCCAGTTATGGCTGACCCTAGCAGGATGCCCCCAATACCCTGTCCTATAATATCAATACAAAACCCTATACTTGAGCATTTTTTGAAAGAGATTTAGAAAGTAATTTAGATGGCATATATACAACTTTGGTCTTTTGTTTTTGTTTTAATTTATGTTGGTATTTGTTCACCACACCCAGCAGATCTAAAGTACTGAAGTAGGACTGACATTTCAGAGATGCTGAGGTTGAAATATTATTTGAAGTATAATTTTAAATTCTGGGGATAAATGAAACTGTTTCCAATTCTCCAAAATGGTGATATGTGCCCTGGAAAGAAGGGATTCTAGGTTAAAGTATCTTGGGAAAACACTGAAGGTATTTTCCCTTTGGAGACTCACAGTGAGGCTTTCATTTAAAGGCTATCAGAATGCCTATGGCAAAAAAACAAAAACAAAAACAAAAATAAAACAACTTGCTACATGACATAGCTAAATATTCCCGACATTATATTACATAGGGAATGCTTTCTCTGAGAAATGCTGAAAAATATGTAATGAAATACTTATTTCCTTCAGAAACAGAGAATAGCTATTTTAGTTTAATCCTTGAAGGTAGATTTCTTGTCAAGATGAGCTAAATGAATGGAGAAAAAATATATATTTCTTTGGAATAACCTAAGATCTTACAAGATCTTACATATTTTCTAATCACTTAAGAAAATTACAAGTAGACAATAAGAATCTAAAAAATATATTTTCTTCATTTCTCTCCTTGAATAAGATTGACTCATCAGACATCTTGTGATATTTTGTAATATCATAAGAAAAAGTATTTGCATAATGTTTACATAAAATAAATAATATTATACTCAATATTTTGTCATATGAATATAAATCAATTAAAAAGAAATAAAATGGTAGTCATTCATTTACTCCTTTTTCCAGGAGGTATTTTTTAGTGCCTGCTCTCTGCCAGAAACTCTTCAAGTAGCTGTGATTATAAGAGGGACACTGGATTAATTTTCACCAAAAGGAGATTGGTAACTTAAAAAAAAAAAAAAAAAGTCTTTCTCATAGCAATTAAATGCTATAAGGAAAACTATACTGGGTGATACATGAGCAGAACAATGCTACCTTTCAAATATCAAGGAAAGTCTGAATTACAAGAAGAGGTAGCCATTCAATTTTGTTTTTAAAAGATTTTATTTATTTATTTGAAAGAGAGAGAGAATGGAGGGTGAGAAAGTCAGAGGGAGAAGCAGACTCCCTGTGGAGCTGGAAGCCTGATGCAGGACACGATCCCAGGACTCCAGGACCATGACTTGAGCCAAAGGCAGTCGCTTAACAAACTGAGCCACCCAGGTGCCCCTCCATTCAATGTTTTGCCTTCTATGTGGCACATCAAATTACCCATACTAATATTTTTAATATCAAACAAACAAACAAAAAAGGTAACCCCTGCTTTAGAGAATGACAGACATCAACAGGGATGATGCTAGGGCGTGAGAAGGAATAGCTTCCAATAACAGTGATTAACAACAGTGGTTAAAGAATTCACGAGCTCTGTTGTTATTGTGTTTCTCATGTTTACCCTTGCAGAAAGTCATTCCACCAAGCTAATGGTCACAACCCAATCACAACAACTGGTCCTTTTTCCTTTGTGGCTCTAAAAGTAAAATATCCACTGCTCAGCTGTCAGTGAGTTCAATTCTAAACAGAATGTTTTTTCTTCAATTTGGAGGACCTAGAGCTGTGTCCAATTCCACTCAACTTTTGGTACAATTAATCTTAGCCAACTGTAAAATCAGGTTTTTAGAAGTATCCAGTTTTAGACATTCCAGGAAAATCTTCTATAGCCGTCCAGCAGCAATAAAAACGACCCTCCATCTGGTTGGGTTTCAAAAAAAGGGGCCCTTTATTTCATATGGCCATCGCTTATATAGGGGAGCTAAGCCAATCAGCATAGACAGCGATATGCATCCACCAATCCTAAGCTTATTACCAAGTTCCCACAGCATAGCAATAGTTCAACAGCCAATAGGTAGTACTTCCTGTTTAGGATCAGTCACTCTAGACACACCTTCTGGCAAATTGCCAGGCGCCATTTTGCAAAGCTCTGTGGTTGACGGATCTCCCGGGCCCCTGGAGCATCCGCCCTCGACAATCTTCTGGCAATTATGCCACAAAAAGCTTAAAACTTTACTCTTACTGTCCTCCTACAGTGAACAAGTCTATTGAAAACTGCAGAGAAGGTACTATCTGTTTGTCTTGCTAATCTTTCGGAGCTTAAGCTCAAAGAAATGAAGAAATCTGAGGGACTACAGTCACAGAGATTCAACATTAATTTTATGATGGAAGTCCAGCAAATAAAACTATGAACAATATTCATGCAAGGAAGCCAGTTACTTACTAGACATTTACACCTGTTAAACCAAGAAAATAAAAATTCCTTCTGCACTGAGGTAAGAGTAAAGACAAATGATACAAGGCAAGAACGTATTTGGCAGGTGAGAAGAACAAAAAGACCAATGCGGCTAGATGTTAATGAACAAAGATATATGTGGTTCTGTGATGCAGCAGCAGAGATGGTGAAGGGCCAGGATTTCTGGCTCTGGCAAGAGGCTTGGAATTCATTTAAAGAAAATGTTGAGGCCATTAGCTTTTAAAAACAAAACTATAATGGATTGAAGAGAGGCACAATTAGAAATAGTAAAACCTTCTCCTACCCACTTAAGCCCCCATGTTGCATCACCACTTCCTCATATCAGGGAGATCATATGATAGTTGTCTTTCTCTGCTTGACTTATTTCACTAAGCATGATACGCTCTAGTTCCATCCATGTTGTCGCAAATGGCAAGATTTCATTTCTTTTGATGGCTGCATAGTATTCCATTGTGTATATATACCACATCTTCTTGATCCATTCATCTGTTGATGGACATCTAGAAGAATGAATGAAACAAGATAGGATTGGGAGGGAGACAAACCATAAGTGACTCTTAATCTCACAAAACAAACTGAGGGTTGCCGGGGGGAGGGGGTTTGGGAGAAGGGGGGTGGGATTATGGACATTGGGGAGGGTATGTGCTTTGGTGAGTGCTGTGAAGTGTGTAAACCTGGTGATTCACAGACCTTTACCCCTGGGGATAAAAATATATGTTTATAAAAATAAAAAATTAAAAAAAAAAGAAATAGTAAAACCACTTCGAAGAATATTATGATTTGATGAAGTGAAAGATAATAGGCTGTGGGTGGCACAGTACATGGGCAAAGAAATAGAAATATATAGATTATGAGGATTTATTTGGGATATGCTTCAGATGGAGGTAGTAGAGCTCATTTCTTACTGTTTTGTATATGAAATATGTAGGAAAGAGAAGAATTAATGATGACTCATAAGTTTTGGGTTTCAACAATTGCATGAGCTATATTGCTATTTACTAAAATGTGGGAAATCTATGTTAAGTCTTGGAGAGACTTAAAAGTCAAAAGTTCTCTTTTACCATATTAAGTTTGATTTATTTGTAGGAAATCAGGTTGAGGTTTTCCAGTAGGTTATTGGTTATATCAAAATGAAGTTCAGTTTATAAACCAGGGCTAGAAATATAAAATTGGAAATCTTTGGCCAGTATGTGTGTTTTAAAACAACGTGTCCGGATGAAATCTCTTGGGAGTGAAAATAACAAAGGAAGAGTAAAAGATTTAGGATCGAGTCCTGAGGTTTTCCAAAATTAAGAGGTTGCCTACAGAAGGAGCCAGCAAACACATTTTTGCAACTCAAAACTTTTGAAGCAGAAGGAAATGTGTACAAATAAAGAATAGATACAAAGTACTCTTAAAATTTAAGGTAGATTAATGGAGGTGGAGAGTCGGGGGCAGAGGAAAAGAATCTTAAGCAGGCTCCACACCAATATAGAACCCAATTTGGGCTCGATCTCACAACCCTAAGATCATGACAAGAGCCTAATTCAAGAGTTGGATGGTTAACCAACTGAGCCATCCAGGTACCCCTAAGGTAGAATAATTTTTTTTTTTTTTTTTTTTTTTTTAAAGATTTTATTTATTTATTTGACAGAGAGAAATTACAAGTACACTGAGAGGCAGACAGAGAGAGAGAGAAGGAAGCAGGCTCCCTGCTGAGCAGAGAGCCCAATGTGGGACTCGATCCCAGGACCCTGAGATCATGACCTGAGCCGAAGGCAGCGGCTTAACCCACTGAGCCACCCAGGCGCCCTAGAATAATTTTTAATAAATATTAAATAATTGTCCTTAAACAAACTTTAATCACATTTTGGAGAGCATAAGGACACCTAAAGTTGTTTCTTTTATCCCAATGTACTTTTCATTTCAACCTCTGTCCTTCATGGAAGAATTGTATCTTCAGAATTTAAAGTATTAAAGGATATGGGGAAGATGTAATAAGAACAAGGTCGCTTTCTGCATTATAAAAGTTACAGTGTTATAGTGCCTATGGTATCTGCTTTTTAAATAAGTAGGTTTTGTTAAAAAAAAAAATTGGAGAGGACTGTAATAAATGCCCAGTATCTTTCATTCTTTGATAAATGAAACTAATAAAAAGAAAAATATTTCCTGGAAAGAAAATACTAGAGCAAAGAGAAATTGGAAGAAAAAAAATTACCAGTGTAGAGTGATCAAAACATCACCATTGAGTTTAGAAATTGAGGGAACAGTTTATAAAATTGCACCCTAATCCTAGACTCTTGCATTACCAGGAAAATCATAGAGTATCTATATTTGGACAGAATAAATATTCTCATCTAGGCAACATACAATGTGTTATTTGGTAGGAATGGTACTAGAGTCAGACTAAGAAGTGTTGGTTATGTTAGATGGGCCAGAGGAGGATATTTGATTTTTTTTTTTCCTTGAAAACTAACTAGTTTATATAGAATGACTTAACTGTTTCCTTATTCTATTTTGCCAACCAAGGTAAGTATCCATGCTTTGATCACCTTATATTATATATAATAGAATATATTATATATAATTATACATATTATACATAATAGAAGTTAAACAGGGCTAAGTAAGGTTGAATACCTAATGATCCCTTATCTTCAGCCACTGTGGCTCACTCTATCTTGTTTTTGTTTTTGTTGTTGTTTGCTTCACTTTATTGCTATTTTCTGATATTCATAGCCAAGTGGTCCTGGGAACTTCTTTTTGCCTTAGTAAAGAGTTGTATTCCTAAACATTCCACATATCATGAAAAAGCATCCGTCTTTCACTTGTTCCCTTTCTTTCTGATGACTCATCCCCAAATGCTATTTTTGTTGGAAGCTTCTTAGGGAATGGAATGATAGTGTTGTTAACTTTTGCTTTTCCCTTTTAAGCTCTTTATGTTCTAAAAGATTTTCAGTCATTGGAAACAAAGCTAAAAGGCTGACAAATTCCCTTTTATTTATCTAGTACCAGATGGTAGCAAATAAACTTTTTTACCCTAGTATTCACCTGTATGTATGCTCCTTATGGAAACAATTTAAAAATTTCATTGAAAAATATTTTGAGGGGACCCTGGGTGGCTCAGTCCATTAAGTGTCTGACTTTGGCTCAGGTCATGATCCCAGGGTCCTGGGATGGCATCTGGAATGGGGCTCCTTCCTCAACAGGGAGAAAGCTTCTCCCTCTCCCTCCACCTGCCACTTCTTGTTTGTGCACATGCTTGTGCGCTCTGTCAAGTAAATAAATAAAACCTTAAAAAAAATCTGAATACAAATTTTATTTTCCATAACCTCTATTCCTTTCTTTAAACCAATATCTACTGTACATTTATTGTGTACCAAGAACTATTCTAACTCAGCCATGCTAACGCTACATATAGTTTGCTTAAATATAAATTCCATGGGAAACCTTGCAGAATCAAAGCTTTTAGGGAATGATATTTTTAAAAGTCAATTCTAATTATGCACTTTAATGTTATTAAAAATATTTGTGTCTTTACAGTTTCAATAAGATGATATTTTCTTTGATTTTCTCCTCTTTTTTCTGTATCTTCTATTTCCCAGTGACATGTGTCTTAATTTGGCCATATCATATGCAGATTTCTTACCCTTCCTCCTAACAAAAATTAAAGCTGTAATACTGGAAATTCTTTAGAAAAGCCATACAGGTGTAAGAGACTCAGAGGAAGATAAAAATGAAGTAAAATGTGATCAACAAAATATGCCTTCCAAAAACTCTTTTCCAGCCTTTGTGAATCATGGCTAATAGACTTCACTGTGTTTTCTATTGGCAGGGATTAAATTTACTTCTAAGATGGTTTGAACGAATCTGACAGAAGCTTAAATGAAAATATTTTCTCTGTGACAGAATACTAACTACAATGACTAATTTTATAGTAAGATCAGTTTTAAAATAAAGATGTGTTTTTAATAAATTTATGAATTTTACAAGGTGAACTCATTTCATACTTCAATAAATTAATTCCACAGAAGTCATATGGAAAAAGCCCATGGATATTAATCATATTCTGGCATAAATAACATATTTAAATTTTCAGTCTTATCTTTCTTCAATAGTTATTCCAGGAAGAGTAAATAAGAAATATTACATATTTAGAGGGCAAAAAGCTGTTTTACTTGGATTTTCTTACTTTCCAAAATAGTTGTGGCAACTTATAAGTAATCAATAAAGCACAAAAAAAATGTCACAGCATATGTGATATGAGAAATAAATAAAAGTAAGTCTTAAGACAAAAATGCTAATTAATAATATTCCTTAAAGTTCCTTTAATTTTGTATCATATTTTTCTATTTGCCTATTATTAGTTAAGGGAGTATAATGAGATAGAAGACTCATTTTCTTATGACTTTGTTAATTTAACTGTTAGTAAGTAGAATGCAGAGTGCTAGGTGGTGACTCATGCATGGTTCAACAATGGACCACAAGAAAAATTGAAACGAAGAAGTATATTACTCACAGGTTGTGGAAGAGGTCGAGGGTATTCATTGAGAAGTCACACTGGGAAGACAAGGTGAAGAACAGAAAAAGAGAAAGGCAGGACCTGGGGGTACATGTACTTTTTCGGGTTCATGGGTAGAGTGCCTCAGAGTTTTAGGCTAAGGCCAAATTGGCCAATTCAAACCAACAAGGGTGGTGTTTTGGTGAGCTCCAAGGGGTTCTTAAGAAAGGAGTGCCAAGTGGAATACCTTGGGAGGTGAAGGGGAAACTATTGGCCAGAAAGGCTGTTGGGAAATTCCTATCAGGGACTTAAATTGCTTGCTACTCCGCAGGTTATTGTCTACATCACTTATATACAGTTGCTAGTGTCAGTTCAAGAACCCCACAGTCCACTTGGTCAAAGAAGTGGATGTGGAAACAACAATACGTGGAGTAGCTTAGCTAAATTCTTGACACTGTTTGAAAAATATAAATCTAGAATTTGCTACAAAGATTCATATTTTTCTGATTTAATCACATACATGCATACATGGAAACACACCATGATATTATAATTTACAAAAATATACAGTTGGTCATTCAGATGACCAAAATATATTTCTCACATATATTTGGTCTTCATCTAGTCAGTTCCTAGCTCCCAGCTCCTAAATCTCTTGGAATTTTCTGAGTGATAGGAGCAATAGGGACAGATTTTTGTTGTAATATTTGGTCTCTTGTCCTCATTTCTTAAAATATTTCAGAGCATCAGTATATATGAGAACTCTCTGTAGGCAACCTCCAAGTTAGGCCAGAGAGATATGGGTGATATATGAGCATTATATCTTATAATGCACCATTTATAATATCAAGATCTACTTATGCCCCAAATTAAGTCCCTTCTGAACTCTCATTAATTCTTAAAGTTGGTAAGTAATTACAATTCTTAAAAGAGAAAAGAAAAACAAAAAAGGAGAAAAAAGGAAAGACTAACTGAACGTTGGTAGCACAAAATACAATCCTTGCTGTTGTAGTTGGGTTTGAGGTCATAAGTAAAATTCACTGGAACCCTCTCTACTGCTCCTTCTAAAGTTGCTATGACCTCAGGTAGTAATTCTGTTACTGTATGTGGTTTGCTTAGTGAGGTGACCCAGAACTTTATCCCTGAATTATCAAAAACTCTGATACATTTTTACCACATCAAGATGCAGTGATCTCTTGTATTTGTTCATTTACTGTTACTAAGTAGTTTTGGAAGCACTAAAAGATTATCTAATACAAAGAGTTCTAACCATAATATGTCCAACTCTTGTGAGTATCAGCTGTGCTGGATTTTTAAAGAGAGTTAGCCCTTGAACAATCCAAGGGTTAGAGGCACCAAATCCCAGTGGAGACAAAATCCGCTTTTAACTTTTGACTCCCCCAAAACTTAACTACTAATAGCCCACTGATGACCAAAGCCTTTCAGATAACATAAACAATCAACTCATACATATTTTATATGTTGTATTTATTATATGCTGTATTCTTACAATAAAATAATAAAATAAAATAATATAAAATAAATAAATATAATAAATAAAATAAAAAATAAAATTAAATAAAGTTTACAAAATAAAATACAAAATAAAATAAAATTAATTAATTAAAAAATAATATAAAATAAATAAAATAAAATAATAAAACAAAATAAGCTAGAGAAAAGAAAAATGTTATTAAGAAAATCACAAGCAAAATACATTTATAGTACAGTACTCTATCAAAAACAGTCTATATATAAGGGGACCTGTTCAGTTCAAACCTGTGTTGCTCAAGGGTTAACTGTTATCACATCTGATGATTGTACCTAGTACAGCAATCCTTTTATTTGACAAATAACCCACAAGGGTTTTTACTATGGCCCTGTTGACTAAAACACTGAATCATGCAGGAACTAAAATTGGTGTGATGAGAAGCCACCAAATCACCAGGTAAGTTACTGAGAGCAATGATGAGAAGCACCACCCCTTGATGCTGGGAATTTTGGAGCCTACCTCTTGAAATCAGGGCCTCATATTGTGACCGTTTCATGTATATTATGTATCCTGAAGAATAGTATTTTACTATTACAGTTTATTATTCCCAGGTTGGTTCCAATGTTACAATTTTCTATCAGTTGAAAATGTTCTATATTGTGTTATTCATGAATGAATCAGTCAGTCTCTTGATAATGTGTTCATTTTTGCACCTTCCCTGCCAAAATCTCAGTCTTTTAATTTTAGATGCTACTGTGTCAGGTTCCATGTTGTCAGATAGTTATGAGTCTCTAGATCAAAATGTTGTCAAAAGCTGTGTTGGCAAGAAAGGTGAGCCCCTACAAGTGCCTCCATTTGGCTAAGAAAAAATAACTGCCTCCTTCAGAAGTAATAGGTTTGATATAAATATCAAAAATTGCTCCAAGAAATCAGTTGTCCCCCTGAGAGACACCTCCTACTAGGACTGCAATAATTTTTACCTGTTCTGGTAGAATAAACATTAAGCTTTGCTATTAAATAGACAAACCTTAGGAGAAGGAACTCTGGGACTTCCTTCTAGGAAGGCCCCTACTGGGACCTTGCATAACCTCTATCACTGGCTCAATGGTTTTCTGGTTCAGGTGATAAGGTTGAGGAGAGATGCTAGTAAATCATGACTGAGTGAGCCATCCTATCAAATGGTTGGCATGAGTCTCCTCATTAGGAATTGACATGGGATTCAAAAATTTTCAAACTCTTTGCTCACCCCTTTATACATTTGCTTAACTTCTACCTCCAACTCCCTGTGTCTGGTCTTGAAATATTTTTCCTTTTCTTCCAGTCTCCAGCCAATGCAACCAAGTCACGTGCTCTAAAGTCTGCCCACTGGGAGGACATGTGCTCAACATAATCTTTCAAGCTATTTTTAATTTTGTGTCAAAAGAATAAAATGTAGTTTCACTTATCAATTGCTGTTGTTTTTTTTTTTTTAAAGATTTTATTTATTTATTTGACAGACAGAGATCACAAGTAGGCAAGGAGGCAGACAGAGAGAGGAAGAAGCAGGCTCCCCACCAGGCAGAGAGCCCGATGTGGGGCTCAATCCCATGACCCCGGGATCATAACCTGAGCGAAGGCAGAGGCTTTAACTCACTGAGCCACCCAGGTGCCCCATCAATTGCTGTTTTAAAATAGTTCGGTATTATTGAAATTATTTATCAAAATCAGTATTGACTTTATTTTCCACAGGACTCTCTACTGAAAGAATAAATTTTATAAATCAGAAAAACTACTAATAGAATACTGAATTGTTTTAAAAGACCAGGATTCAAAATCCTGCTTAATTAGTGGCTTGCTGTAAAATTTTGACAAATGTTGGCATTTCTGAATCTGCTTTTCAGCTGTAAAAGTGCACTAATAATACCCACCGGTCTATCTCACCAATTAAGAAGGACCAGATAGTAACTATCTTATGTATTGATTAAGTATTCAGGAAAAAATGCATATAATGAAGTCAGTAATCAACACACACCAAGGGGTCAATTAATCATAGTATTAATTTTTGTCTAATGGGTATTGAGAAGATAAGTTTAATATAATAATACATGACAAACTGCTTTAAATAATTTTTAGTGCAATGAAAATGGAAGTTGCTAACACTATTTCCAGTTTTATTATGTGGTATTGGAATTATTTCTAGATGTTTCCTGTGAAGTTGACATTTCTTCTTTTTCTTGGAAAAAAAAAAAAAGCAGCAATCATGAAAGCATTCAAAATGTTTATTTAATTGGCCCTTGAAACTTCTTAGTTCAGGATATAGCTTTAAATTTTTCAATAACAATTGATATACAGATATCTACATTCCAAATATACAGTTTAATTGACTGGAACATTCACTGGCATTTGAAACAAATATAATCACATAGGTCAAAGTATTTCACAGAAGACGTGGTTATATATCACACAAGATTA
This sequence comes from Mustela nigripes, assembly GCF_022355385.1. NCBI lineage: Eukaryota > Metazoa > Chordata > Mammalia > Carnivora > Mustelidae > Mustela > Mustela nigripes. The sequence goes on along the minus strand of NC_081557.1, from coordinate 253,629,828 downwards.
AAATTAAATGTCAGGACACAGATTATTTTCCTACTAGCAAAGCTAGAAATGCTAGACATTCTCTTTTTCTTGTGTTTCTTTAATGTTAACAATAAAGCTGATTTGTAAATTTAAATGATATTAGGAATTTTATCACAGTCTTTGTGACATTAAATGAATCAACTGTCTCAAGAAAATAAATAAGAATTAACAAGTCTCATCAGATTTTGATATAAAATGTTTATATGAACAGAGATATCTGCAAAGATATTTAGAGCTCACACCACCACCATAAACATTTTCATTGGTATCATAATAGGTGCCATCATCAAATGAACATATTATCCTAATTACTAAAGACACTGAACTTCTAAGGCATATAAGGCAAGCTGTAAGTGGTTCAGTGACATATATTGGATAGAAAATTATTTCTTCCAAATTTTAAGTTTAGCACAGGCTGGAGTGGTGAAAAGCAGTGAGTTCACAGAAAAGTCAAAGACAGATGGTCATTGAATATTAGCTAAAGAAGAAAATAAAATTTCAAAATTATCTTATGGGAATAAAAGCATATAGATACAGAATATACATCATATGAAGAATAACGATTAAATCATTTAATAAATTCACAATATACAGTAAAAGATTTATGTAGAATAGTGTTTGATAAATAAGGAATACACAATGACAAATCTATCCTAATTATTCTGGTCTTTATAATATGTTCAAAAGGAAGTAATTTCTTTAGATATTTCAGCTTGTGGATGACATAACTATAGTTGTTCATAAATCATAGTGTTTTATAAGATTGAATGTAATTGGTGACATAAATTGAAATTATACTAGTATTACATGCTTGAGAATCAAGTAAAAGTCTTCATTAGAAAAGTAAGACAACTGGATGCCTGGGTGGCTCAGTGGGTTAAAGCCTCTGCCTTCAACTCGGGTCATGATCTCAGGTCCTGGATTCCAAATTCAGATCAATCCCATACCAGGCTAACAAACTCAACAGAAATAAAGGTGTACTTACCTGCAGCCACAACAAATATTTGACTCTGTATCTGCAGTGCTATAAACATGTCCAACTTCTAACAACAATAACAATAAAAAAATTATGAAGAATTCAAAAAAGGGAAAAATCAGAAAGAAAAAAAATGCAATCATCAGAAATAGACTAAGATGTAACACACATTAGAACAATCAGACAGGAAATTTAAAATAACTATGGTCAGGGGCACTGGATGGCTCAGTTGGTTAAGTGTCTGCCTTCAGCTCAAGTCATGATGCCAGAGCACAGGGATTTAGCCCTCAATGGGCTTCCTATTCAACAGATGACTGTTTCTCCCTCTGCTCATGCTGTCTCTCTCTCAAATAAATAATATCATTTTAAAAAATAAATAAATAAAATAACAATGATCAATATAAGTTCTTTTATATGATTTTTACATGAAAGATCAGTTGTGAAATTCAGCAGAGAGATGGAAACTATAAAATATAATCTAGTGAAAATGCTAGAGATAAAGGATGATAAATGCTTTCAAAAGATTTAACAGTCTTGACACAGCTGAGAAATCAGTGAGTGTGAAGATAAGTCAACACAAATTAATCAAACTGAAATACAAAAGGAAAAAGAAAATGAGATAGAAAAATCATCCAAAAGATGTAAAACAATACCAAGAAGTTTAGTATATTCATAATCAGAATCTCAGAAAAAGAAGAGAATATAGCAGAAGAAATTTTGCAGAAATTTAATGACAAACATGAATACATATCCAAAGCAAACAAGGATAAGAATTGCAGCAGACTTCTTATCAGAACTCATGCTAACAAGAAGTTACTTCAAGAAGATCTTTAAAATGTTGAAAAAAATAAAAAGTAAAAACTAACATCAATCCCATATCCAGTGAAAATAGATCTGAAAAGAGAAATAGATAAATCTGCAACCTTTTTTTTTTTAGATTTCAATACTACTCACCCAGTAACTGAAAAAAAAGGTGGGGCAGGGGCTATAAGCAGAGAATCAGTAAGGAAACAGACAACCCAAATAAAACTAATATGTATTTATAGAACACTCAAGTAACCAACAGAATATATATTCTTCTCAAGTATACATAGAATATTCAACAAGATAGAACATATTTTGATGCAAAAAACAAAATAACAGTTATAAAACATATGTTCTTATACTATAAGAGAAATGAGTTATCAGTATCTAGACTATCCCTTGATATATGCAAATTAATACAAATCTAAATAACTGTTAGGTCAAAAAGAAGTTTCAAGGTTCTGTTTTATGTCAGAACATTAGAAAACTTGATGTTTACTTGAAGATTATTAAAAAATATATATTGCTAACAAACAAACCCCACAAATAATATGATGCTAACCTATAGGAAATGTACAGAAAAGGCAAATCTACAGAAACAGAAAGTAGATTACTGTTGCCTGGCGCTAGATCCTAGGACCCTGAGACCATGACCTGAGCCAAAGGCAGAGGCTTAACCCACTGAGCCACCCAGGCACCCCTCAAAATTCTTAATGTAGATTTACTTTTGGGAAGTCATTTCTTTCATTCGTTTGATTCACTAAAATTCAATTATGGACGTTAGAAACTGGAATTTTGAATACTAATATATTTATACCTGAAACTGTTATATTTCCTAGTCATCAATTTTTTATCTACCATTTTAAGGAACATAGTTATAAAATTTGTAAAATATTTAGGGAACAATAACTCAGTTTAATGGTAGGATTAGGGAAAAATAAATATTTATTTCATTACAATTAAATTAGTTTTACAATTAGTGTTGTAAGTATGTGCTCATCTAATATCACATAAACATTTGGAGATAGAGGGATACAACAAAATTAAAAACCAAATAATAATAATGCAAAGTCAAGGGTCATGTGATAAATTTAATCTTACAATAATGAATGTGGAAAATTATAAGGAAAATAACACTAAATAACACTGATTGAGAAACAACACATCATATCCTAAATAGTTTTTAATAAATGGTAACTGAGTATCCAAATTATTTTTCACCTTTTCCACTTTACATTTATATTTTACCAGGAACTAAACCACCTTTGTTTAGTATTAACCTTTAAATGTTCTTTTCTTTTCTCTTTAATCAATATATCACAAGGTCATCAGTTGCTAATAAAAGTATCAGAAGTCAATATCTAAATATTAAATAAAAATATCAAGATCCTTAGCTCTCTTTTGCACCATTTATAAAGAGAGAGTTAAACATGGAAATCATTATAAAACAATGACATATGTACCCAATGTTTAATAAAGAAAAAAATGGAGAGGACCATGAAGAGGCAAATCTCCTTTGATTAACAGTAACAGAAACATTCAGGGAAAAAAATCACAATTGATCTTTACTTTGAATGATTATTAGAATATTGGCAGACCAAGCTGAGAAGGAAATGAATGCCAAGAAGAGACAAAATGTGCAAAAACTGGAAAGTCTGAAGAACTGCAAATAACATCATTTGTTTAGGGAAGCTACATTAAACTGTATATATGTATGTATATATGTATTCTTTCTAAATATATATTCTAATATATATTTATATATAATAGTTATATCTATATCTATTCTATATATGTATATATACATATACATATATATTCTAACAGCTTTTTGTTATATTGCAAAATGTGATCTTGGATATATTTTCTGAAATTCATTTTTCTTATTGATTAAACCAAGATGCATCCTGCTTCTTTAGAAACTTCTAATAAATTCAAGCAAGGGATTATGCTATTTATAAATTTGTTACAATTTTTTAAAGTATTGCCAATCCATTATACTATTACTATTTAGAGTAATAGAAAATTACTGTCTGTATGTGATCTGATTAGGAATCTTATAGAGGGCATTTAACGAGAGCTACTTTATCTGATAAAATCAGAAATTTCAAGATCCCTTCAGACTGAACACTTGTTACTTCACCTTCATGCAGTCAATCAGGAAAGAAGAGATCTTCTATACTTTAGTCTGCCATTAGCATATAGCTTCTAGGTTTTCCTGGTAGCATCTACCTGAAAGAAGGCTGTAGGCATGGAGGTTTGCATGGAGAATTTAGGGAGCAGAATTTGTATGTATAATTCATATTCACATTCAAATGTCCAGAATTCAGTCACATGGCCCTGACAGTTCTGAAGGGTAGACAGTGAAGTTTTTCTACACAGCCAGGGAGAAAAGAAAGTGGTCTGGTGAATGCATAATATTTTCTCTGTCACACTAAGCATCCAAGTAAGATTAGCATTTGAAAAAAGTTTTGAACATCTGTATAGACTCTAATTTCATCAGATAAAACACTAAATTAAATACAATAAATTATTTTATATTAGGTACGTCAGATTAGCGAAGGATGCTGACATAATTTTTCTCTCATAGATGAGATTTTATTCCATACAGTAACACTTTGTTAACATTCTTCCTTCTTGTTCTGGTTTTGAAGTACAGGAATAATTATGATTTTTAAAATCCTGGGCAAAGATTATAATTAATATCTTCAAAAGACAAACACAGCTTAATGTTAATTTGAAACTAATTAATAAACCATAAATTATTTTGTTCAATAAGGTTTGTAATTTTAATTTAATTTATTTCTGAGAAGATTCCAGATAGACATAGTAGCAGGAATGAAATACCATCTCTCAATCAAGAATTCAAACACTGATGAAAATGAAGAGCAGAACTGTAAGCTGATGAATCTTAGGCAATTAAGGAAGCAGGCCTATAACAATGTGAGATTCTGAAGGTGATTATGAAATTGTATACTATAATAACTTCATTGGGTTCTCAAGAATTATCTTCAAAATAAAGTTAACATTTTATATACTCTATATAAATGTTAATTTCATTAGGATACTTACACATATTAAAATATTTACATATCAGGGTATGTTTTTAGTTTTCTCCTGGGAATGCTATGTGTTCAATAAATAGACCTGCTTTTCTCTCTTGCTTTCTGGCATATTCTCCTGCTCTTGCTCTTTTTCTCTGTTTCTCTCTCTATTTCAGAGAAAGCAGTGGGTCTTTCTCCCTATAAGACTTCTCTCTTTTCACACTAAGGGTTACTGATCAACACATTTAATGATTCATTTGACTTTATTTTCGCAGCACAGTGATTATGTGATGACTTCGGTAGTGTTGACATTGGTGTAAGTAGTTAAAAAAAACTGAAAATAAATTAATTTTTTCTGCTAATTATTTAGATTGATTCACAGCTCTGATCAAATATTCTCCGTCAGCCTTTTTTGAAGATGAAGAGCTTAGCAGGATTTCTTTATCAAAAATATTTCAGGGACATCCGCTGGAACAAAATTATGAGATATTTGATGAAAGACTCAGAACCTTTAATAATCCATTATGCATTTTGAATCTATAAAAGGTGCATAGATTGTTCTCATAGAAAGAAAATTTTGTTCATATATCTTCCACATTCTGAAAACTATTTAAATGTAGATATTTCAAAACTAATATAAATAGGAATGAATATGCTTTAATTATATAAAATGGGATTAAAATCCACTTAAAATTTATTAAACTAGCTATTAATTCATACCTGCATTCATTTAGATCTTTTTTTTTTTTTTTAAGAGCATTTGTGAATAAAAAGGGACCTGGTAAAAGAGGGATTTAGGTACGGAAAGTTGTATTATTAGATAGAGAGAGAGGTAAGAGTGACAAAATATTGAAAGGTTCAGATGTTTGAATTATGTGTAAATTGTGTGTTTTATTATGTGTTGCATTGTGTATTTGCTAAACCTCTAAGGTGGGCCTGAGAAATCATAATGGAAAATATCACTGAGATCCTCATATTGGTAAATGCTATCATTTTCTGAAGTCTGTTGTTTCCGTGTTTGATCAGGCAAAGTTCTATCAGAAAAATTGCAAATTTTCAGTTTTCCTTGCAATAAGAGACTTACTACAGGGTATCAAAGGCTTTTACAATGATTGTAGACTTAAGAATAAAGATCCTAAAATACTGCTAGCTTAGGAAATTTGGAAGTATAGACTCTTCCCAGACCATAACACAGAATTGATTAAAGGATATTTGCCCAGAAACCACTGCAAACAGTTTTCTGCCAAGTTCCAAAGTAGTTGTCTTCAGCTCTGATCTAAGAATATTTTCAACTTCTATTCTGACTCCCAAATCTGCATCTCTCATCGGCTGAATCACAATTTTAGTTCTGCTCATAAAATGTCTTACGAACTGCCATTTTCAGGTTTCTCTCTTGCTCTACAGGAGAGAGTATAAAAAGAATTAAACCATTGAAAAAACATATTACACACTCTATGCTTTTATCAGTATATATAAATCCTTTCTACCACTATCAAACTTCTAAACTACTACAATGGAACAAGGTATCTGCATAAGAAGTTTTTACTAACTAACTTTTGTGTGCAAATGAACACAATTGCCCTTCTCCAACAACAGATTCAAAGACCCAGTGATTACTTTATATGTCTATAATACTGATCCCTTTTCTAGACCAGTAGCAACCGTGCTAACTTTAGTAGTTTTTAATAGTACTGTGTAATGAAAGTGATGCAATTGTTTTCCAGATCTAGGTCCCAAATGGCTATGCAGCCACTGCCTGTCTCTGAAGATTACTTGTCCTGTAGTTCTAAGCTATCATATAAACAGTCCAACTGCTCTGTAAGAACCTCAAATGGAACTTGGAAAATCATTGGAACTACATGAAGAGTAAAGACAACCAGCTAAGGCCAGGGACCATCTACTTTCGGCATTCAGTATTCAGCTTCTGCATGGGGTAAGATGGATGAGCTCAGGCTGTTTGAAACTCCTAAACCATAGAAATCATGAGAAATAATAAAAATAAAATGCTTTATATTTAGAGAAATAGAAAATTGATAAAGAAAATCCCTTTCCTTCTCTATTACTCATGGTTCTCTGGAGAAAAATAATCAGTTCACAAGGTGAATTACAGAAAAATCTTAAATATCGGGGTGCCTGGCTGGCTCAGTGAGTTAAAGACTCTGCCTTCAGCTCAGGTCATGATCCCAGGGTCTTGGGACCGAGCCCCACATCGGCTTTCTGCTCAGTAGAGAGCCTGCTTCCTCCTCTCTCTCTGCCTGCCTCTCTACCTACTTGTGATTTCTGTCTGTCGAATAAATAAATTAAAAAATCTTTTAAAAAACTTAAATATCAAATGCTTTTCTGTATTTGTATTGAAAAATACCTGGGAAAGCAAAATATGGCTTTTAAGTTATCAGTAAAGTTGCAAAATATGTATAATGACCTTTATTAAAATGTTACATGGTATATATTTAAAATCAAAAATCCTTAAAGAATGTAAAGTTAGATATTCTTGGATGAGAAAACAATATAAAAATTATAATATTCCCAAATTAATGTAATTAATGCTATTCTTTAAAATCAAAATTTTGGTTCTTTCTTGCTATTTTAATTTTCTAGGCAAATGATCTGAAAGTGTATATCTAATAAAAAATGTCTACGAGGAGCTGTGATTACTGGAAAAGAATTACTCAGTTCAGGTTGCCTTTATGTGTCTCTCTCATTTCTTCCGTTCTAGCTGGCCACTCAGTGCATGCTCTTAACTTGGAAATGGCAGAAGGGAAAGAAGCAACCCTAAGCATGCATTTAGATTTAGAGGGTGTCTTTTAATTGCACTAGCACCTCCTTCCATTGGGGAGGGGTATGAGAAAAGGTATCAAAACTTGCTGAGTATTCTAATCTACCACAGTGAAATAATATGGGATTCTTGGACATGGATTTTAACTTGGGAAGATTATATTTCACATAAACTTAAACTTAGACCTCCTTTAGAAAACTAAATGCTGGGTTTTGTTGTTGTTGTTGTTGTTCCTGGTTATTACCATTAAGATTGGCACCCCTGAAAAAAAAAAAAAAAGATTGGCACCCCTGAAATAACCCCTTATCCATTTGTTCTCAATTCCAATCCTTCCTTCTTTGAAGCCTATCCACTGTAGCAGTGCTTCTCAAACTTTAGAAGTGTACAGAAATCACCTGAAATCTTCCTAAAAGGTCGATTCCAATTCAATAATTCTGCTTAGACCTGAGATTCTCCATTCTATGAAACTCCCAGGAGATGTTCATGTTGTTGATATGAACCCCAACCTCTAATTATGAAGACTTTATCCTGTTTCCAACACACACATGCATTCATACAAATGAGCTCATCAAGTCTATTTTCATTTTTTGTGTGTTCCTATTAATTCCAAGATAAAACTCAATTGTACATGCTTTCTTTACTCTCATTTTAATGGAATTTCTGACAATGCCAGTTCTCTTTCCTACATCATCCATTTTAAATAACAAAGCTGATTCATTTTTCCAGAGGTAGCTCATGTGTCAATCAATGCCATAATGCCACCAGGAAGACTAGCTTCAATCTTTCATTCTCTACTTGACAAATGTAACCCATTTGTTTGATTATATTAGACTATAAGTTCTAGCAGAGGAGCAAATCTACTTACCTGTTCCTTCAGGATCTAGCACATGGGCCCACAATAACCACTCAGAAATATTTATATTAGGGGCCCCTGGGTGGCCTAACAGGTTAAGCCTCTGCCTTCAGCTTGGGTCATGATTTCAGTGTCCTGGGATTGAGCCCCACATTGGGCTCTCTGCTCAGCAGGGAGCCTGCTTCCCCTCCCTCTTGGAAATGCCCCTCTGCCTACTTGTGATCTCTCTCTCTGTGTCAAATAAATAAATAAATAAATAAAATATTTTTAAAAAAGAAATATTTCTATCTTCCAAGCTATGTTATATTTTTATGTTTGTATTATTATTATTATTACTATCATTGCTATTATTTTACATGTGATTAAATGCTTACTAAGTGCCAGGCACCAAGGAGATCACTAAGGATGCAATGATGACCAAAAATCACTTTCTCCTGAAAACTTAGTCCAGTGGGAGAAATAACCCTAAACAATCACACTAAATAATTATATCATTACAAAATCTGGAAAGTACTATGTATGAAAGAAAACACCGTATATTATTGAGAACTGGTTTAGTGGGGAGGCAGCAAGCAAGCCTTCCCTGAAGCAGTACTATGGAATCCCAAAGTATAAGTAAGGGTTAGTGAAGAGAAAAATAACAAGAGATTGAAGAAGTGCGAAAACTCACAGAAGTGAGAAAAGTCAACATTGTCAGTTAGGAAAGTGCTTGCCATATTGCATGAACTAAGGAACAGTTGTGCATGCGAAGGAAGGGCAGTAGTATAACAAATGAAACTGAAATGGTAGGTGGTGGCAGACCACCAAACTGTCCAAGGTTCTTCTTCCATTTTAAGGAGCTTGGATTCCACTTATATTTTGGAATGAGAAGTAAATGAAAAGAGTTTATGCAGGGCATTGACATAAGGTGTATACTTAAAAAATATATATTTTCTGCTAGTGATATGAGTTATAACATGGCTGCAAATAGTACATTTATCAGAATATCTATGAAGTCTTGCTCATTGTCTAATGTGTGATTCATACAATAATTGTCAGTTTGAGGCATTGTTCTTTGACTTCAGTTTCAGTAAATGCAAAGCAAACTAACACTGCTTGGAGAGTACTTAAAATTATTCCATATTCTAGAGGTAAGAGATGTTCATTTTACCTGTCTCAGGGAAGTGTATGTGTGTGTGTGTGAGAGACAGAGAGAGACAGAGACAGAGAGAGGGAGAGAATGAGAATTTTATTTATGAGATATACTAATTCCAAGAAAGTAGAGCCCAAGCCAACCTGTCTTCAAATTATACTGCATGACACACAACTTTAAATAAATGTCTTTAATAAAAAAAAGTCATTTGGCAGAATATCACTTTTAAACATTTATGATATGTATTCTTAATACACTGTTTAAAACTTTGTGTATATTATTAAAAGCTTTTCAACATGTGTTCAGTCCATAAGGGGCACATTCTAAATGGTAATTTCCAACATTTAAATTCTACATACTTGTGAGCTCTTCTTAAATCCAAGCTGTCTGAGAGAATTCTAAAACCTTTAAAAATCACTATAATTTAAGTTACAGAACAATATGTTGTACAATTTACAAATACTTTTACCTCTACTATTACTTTATCTTCCCATTATCTCCTAACTAGGCAGAGTCAAACTCTCAATAAAAATCAAACCTTTTGAATTTAAGTTCAGTATTTTACATTCATTATTATTTCTTCCCAATATTGTGTCACTGCCATACATACACATTCAATGAAAAAGTTAACAATTCTCCACCAGAACATACCCTGTTCAGAAGGGGAAAAGAGTTTTTAGAACAATAGGGAATATGTTACTTCAGTCACTTTTTAGGATATAGTCTTCACAGATTTTGCATGACAAATCAGTGATCAAATGATAAAGCTTCTTTTTGGGTATCTGATACCAGAATAAGGAAATTACAGTAAATCCATATAAAATGAGGAACAGAATATCACAGTAATTAATGAGTAAAAGTTTCTTGACAAACTTTATCTGGAATCTTATAAATTAGTTTATCCTCAGAAATCTGTAAAATAAAATACTTCCTACAGGATTAGTGTTAGGAGTTCATTTAGTAGATACTGTGATTTTAAATCAGTTTGAATTCATAATTTGAATGTATATAGTTGGTGGCAATAGGATAGTCCAAAGTAAGAATATAAATAGTCATAAGGTTTTTTTTTTAAGGTATTGAAATAGATAATTTGCTTCTTGAGTATAGGACAGTCAGGAAGTTTCTATACACTTAAAATATAAACAGTGTGAATGTTATTGGCTGTAAAACATCCAGTTTGACTATGTCAATCTGATTCAATTTATGTACAAATTATAGCATTTTTTTTCCTAAGCAGTGAATATCAGTGAATGCCCTAGAGCCCTTTACAATAAAAGGGGAGTGTGGCAATAAAAACTGTCTTCTCCATTACGAATGAGAAGTCTATTACAGAGGCTTTAGTTCCAGCAAATATCAGTTTGTCAGAATTTCAGCCAATGAGGACCTCGCTTTGCTAGTCAGCAGGAAAACTAAGTGTTTAAAGAAATGAAGATTGCTTGACTCTTCATTCTTTATTCTCTTATAAATTTTGCTCCAACAAAGAAAGGCTAAAATTTGTTATGTTTTATTATTCTATGTAGTAGTAAGTTTCCGTGTTTTATGCTTTGTGTGTGCATGTGTGCAAGTGTGTGTGTATTTAATTTAGGCTAGTCAGTGCTAGTAACATCAACAGGCTTCTAATGAACATGGAAAATTAACACACGCTTACTCGTTTCTCCTGAATTTCACTCCTGAAGTTCATTTGTATCTCCCCTTTATCCTGAAGTTTTAAAGGAGGGAGAGAATGAGAGAGAGTAGGTGATGGGCTATATCAAAAGTTTTTGAAGAGTGAAATTAGAAGGAAGAACCAATAACTCTTCAAGAGAGTAGGACAAGATGAGCTCTAAATAACTGGCCACATGAGATATCTTATGAAGCAAGACAATTCAATCTGAAGGAACCCAAACAGACACAAAAAGTACAGGGTTTAGTAACTCTGGAGGCAGTGCAAGGTGTACACTTGACATAGGTAAATCCACACGAGAGTAAATTAAAAATGAAAGTTTACCTAATGAAGCTGCAGCTTGTACAACCTGGTGACCATGGCAACTTGTATATGCCTCTGGCTCTCTAGAAATAGGTGTGCCTCTGGGTCTGGGAACACTGAGCAGAAGGACAGACAATCTGCTAAACTACAGGACAAAAGAAAGAGTAAAATATTCAGTTAATGGCTTCCCTACGCACCTTTATGAGGCATATGGGTACTTCATTAATTTACAGAATTTTTTCATCCCAGAATCTTTTTATAGATAATTTTCTCTGTTGCTTTGACACTTAACAAAAAACACAGCTTAACAAGAGGATATTAGATAAGAGTGTTCCAAATCTTATTGAATTTTTACAGTACACCCGTGGTATAGTGAGAGAGAGAGAGAGAGAGAGAGATGTCTCTCATTTAATATTTAAAACATTTTAAGTTTGTTCCAAGAATACCCCAAAACTGAGTTACATTAAGAACCATTTGTTTGGGTGCCTGGGTGGCTCAGAGGGTTGGGCCTCTGCCTTCGGCTCAGGTCATGATCTCAGGGTCCTGGGATCGAGTCCCACATCGGGCTCTCTCCTCGGCAGGGAGCCTGCTTCCTCCTCTCTCTCTCTCTCTCTGCCTGCCTCTCTGCCTGCTTGTGATCTCTGTCAAATAAATAAATAAAATCTTTAAAAAAAAAAAAAAAAAGAACCATTTGTTTTACTCAACACAGTATCTATTTTTTTCTCTCCAGACTGTTTCCTAAAATGGCTTTAAAAATAATATGTTGAGACAGCAATGCTCCCAGAGCAGCGAAGTCTGTTCTGCTTAAAAGAAACTTATCTTTCGTGGAGTGACAGATCATAAGCACACACATTCAGAACAACAAAAGTCAAAAGGCTTGACTCACCAGGTTCCTATTCTCATTGATCCCTCAGCAGATGTCACAAATAGCCGTTCAGGCAGACACAAAACACAACTGACAAAAAATAATATTGATCTAATTTGAATCACAAATACATATAAACCGGCACAAGGTATATTTCACTTTAAGTCTGAGGTGACAGAAGATTCTTGAGGAGAAATATGTGGTTTCATATTCACTTGCAAAAATATTCAGGAAGCAATGCTGTTGATTTCTTCTTCACTTGTGTTTTCACAGGGCATTTGTTTCCCCTCTTCTCTACTGAAATCCTTAATTGCAACTTTATGTTTCTACAGATGGATATATCATCAGAGTTTATAATAACTTCATATGATAAAATATGAGCTTAAATGGTATTCATGATCTTATCATGCTAATAGGCTGAACCATTGAGAAATCTTTGTTGTGGAAAAAATTTATTTAGATCAGACAATTGACATTAAAGAAAGTTTTTTTAAAAAGCAAACACTATTTGAAATATATCGGGAGAGTATAATAATAATATGAAATAATTTATCATTCCATTCATTAAAAAAGCATATACATATATACCTTAAATAAATATATATGTATAAATGATACTATATCTGATGAAACAGACATGTAGGTGGCTTGTGTCAGATCAGAAGTATTTGCATAGGGCTCAGTTTAGTTAATTTTTTTCTTAGTGGTGTTTTCTGTTTTCTAGTTTACTATATTATAAGAATACATTGTATAATACATGTAACATACAAAATAGATGTTAATCAACTGTTTTTGTTACTGTAAAGGTTCCAGTCAACAGTAGACTATTAAATTTTGCCAGAGTCAAAAGATACATGTGGATTTTTACCTGCGCAGGGGCTCAGTGCCCCAACCCCTACATTGTTTGAGGATCAACTATATTTTTGAATAGTAATAGGTGGGGCATATTTAACTACTGCAAATATATAATTTGGCCCCAAATACTAATCAAATAGTATAATTACAGCTGTCATATTATATTAAGAAAATCATAAGGAAGAGAAAATATATTCACAGGACTGTGCTGTGGACCCACACAGTTCAAACCCATGTTGTGCAAGGTCCACTGTAATAGTCTTTTTAAATCGCCCCCTATGCAAATCTTGAGAGCTTGCACTAGGATGTCTTTTGATCTCCATTGCTTTCCTGTCCCCTTTTCATTTGGCTTTAGAACAAGCCTTATGTGAGCATGATTTGTAAAATTTGTTAAGACTTTTTAAAGATCTGAATTTATGGAATCTTTGCAGTGGGCAGTGAGAATAGGATATTTGAAACCATCTCTGACAATACAACCTAACTAATAACAGCTAAGATATGGTTGGAGAGAAATAAAGTCAAGAGGGAGGAATCATTGTTGTAAATTGACTTCCTTGCCATGTGGGGATTTGGGCTTCACAAGCACTACATCTACTGACAGGAGGAAAATTATAAACAGAATTGAAGTTCATGGAAGCAGGCCTAAGTGGATAGGTGGATAGTCAATGCATTAGATAAATTCAATACATTCAAAAAAAAGTTCATTCAGCAGATTTTTTTAAAAATATGTTCTAGTAAAATCAAAGGTAAGAGAGAAAGAGCTAGAAGCTGCTAGAGTTGCAAAATTATGACCTGTACCTCTTGTATGATATTAAGAATTCCACTACCTCCATACTATTTGCCATTTGCCAAGTAATGATTGATGTAGTGACAAAAGGAACTCTAATGATTTGGACCCTATGTGGCGTTATTGTTGAAGAGAAAAGCTGATGTATAGGAGAATGTTACAGACTGTAACCCCCTATATGGAGCTAAATAACAGGAAAATTCTCAAAATGATGCAAAAGAAAAAACAAGAAGAGGAAAAAAAAATGAGAAAACCTTGAGATAATTAAACTATGTGAAATTCTTCAGAGGTTCAGTTAAAAATGACGTAAAAAAGGAAGAATAGATGGGGTAGCTACTAAATTTTAATGAATCATTCTAAGAGTCTAGGTCATCCAGCCCTATCGACTAACTCAGGTTTTAAAAGACCAATGACAAATTCACTTACTTTATTTTGGCCACGATAAATTTAAAAAAAAAAATCTGATGATGATATAAAATTAGAGCCTATAATCTTTTCAGAGGCCACGCCAATTAAAACAGGAGAGGATAAGGATTCTGAGTGACAAGAGGGCCAGTGTCTCTCAGCACAATCACCAGAAGGGGACCCAAGGTCATTTGCACTGGTGGAGGTAAAATGGGCTGGAGCTGGTGAAGAAAACTCGTTAGGATTGCTGAACACTGGTATTCAGGATATTGTTCTTTATAAACCTGCTCATGAAACATGAAAAGATAATAAAAATTAGCATGGTATGGTGATGCAAAATAGGTTTTCAGGTATAACTATGGCTAAGTAGGATTTTATGAGTAAATGGTATATACGGGTATTGGCTCAGCATCGCCAGAGTATATTATTGAAATGCATGGTATGTCTAATGGGAGATTTCTCTCTTATCCAAAATATAAGAAAGGAAATGTTATGCAGTTCTGTTCTTCAGCCTATTTTTAATTGGGCAGTCCACATGGGAGCACTATAGAATAATCTAAATGTGTTAAAGTGCTTGATTTAAAATAATACTGGATACTTGAATTGGTAAGTATTTTGTTTTAATAAAGGAACTATTATAGGCTAGTATATTAATATCCCACAACTCCTTGTTTAATAGACTAGAAGGGCCTGTAAAAATTGATGAATTTTGAAAGCTAACTATAAGTCATAGAGAATAGAATAAAGTAGTGACTTCAAAAGTATTAGCTGAACTCAAAACAATATAAACAACTGAAGATATACCACAAATTAAGGGATACAGTTTGTTTGATGCTTGCCTTCTTTTTCATTTCTGTTTAGAAGAAAATTGAAGCTGATTTGCATTAATCTGGGATGGGCTTCAATATACATTTACTGTGTAACAACAGGAATATTTAATTTCTCTGCTGATTGCCATGACCTGGTGAAAAGAGATACAGATTGGATTTAGTTGGAAAGTATTATCATCCATTATATTAATCATAGAATGTTGGTATCTCGATCAGAAGACTTAGCCAAGACAAAATTAAAAATATGTATTAATTGTATGACCACCAGAGTACGCTAATTAACCTAAATGAAGTACAGAGGTCAGAACAAATGATACACTTAACATCATTTGAGCAAGGGTGATAGAGACATTGTCCCAGATAAGCAAAAATAAGTTATTGTCTCTGCCAGCTCTAACATCAATCAAGAGACATACAGAGTTACTGGATTGTTTCATTTTTAAAGATATGTCACATTTGAGGATATTGTTAGCACATACTCACAAAGTTACTAAGAAAATGGTTATATTTGACTTTTTTCCCCAAGAGTAAGATTTTCTTGAAGCTTTAAAAGTCATATGATATTATGTGATATTGTGATATTATGTCAAGATGTTGCTAAGATTTTGGAAGTGTATGAAATTGATGGTTACAATGACTGGACAATTGGGCAAAAGCCTGTGACTACCACCAAGCAGAGACCACTATGATTTGGGGCTAATTTACTGTTGTCATTTCAAAGTATATACTGTTTAAAAGGAATCTGCTAGCTTATTATCAGGGTTTTTGTTGCAATTGCTTGTATTATGGAGAGATGCAAACTTATCTTAAGACTCAAGATATTCATTGTGTCAAAACACTTGCTTAAGTTCTGTTTTTAACAAAAAGTTTTTGAGAAAGTTTTACCATTGTCTTGAGCAGTGTTCTTAGAAGTCTTATTTAAGAGGACTCTGAAATGGATGCTTCTTTCCCCCATTTACCAGACTGAATTTTTGATCAATTAGATTTGAAAAAAAAAATCACATGTAATTACTAAAAAGCCTCATCCTACCTATCAATGGCCACAGTTTGTTATCAATCTTTCCGCTTTTCTAGTCAAGTTTTCATGTGTCCAGGATACATAGAGATAAACTAATTGTTAGAGATCTGAGAATCCTGGACTAAAAGGGAATACGGGAATCTTAAATTCTTCAGTGGACTTTTGTCTTTCCTTACCTTATTAAGATTATGATCTAATATGATCTCAATCAAGATTCCAAATGAAAAACCAGAGGGAGTCATTATGCCCAGCTGTCGTATGACATGTGATAATGCTCAGTGAAAGGGGTATGTTTAGGGAAGGCCAGTTCATGAAAAGGAAAAGGGGCTGGTGAGAGTGAAAGAGACAAAGTAAAGAAAAGGGAAGGAAGTTGAGGTATGGGAAACAGGAAGCAAATCCAGAGCTGGATCAACACAGAGTGAGAAGTGGTTAAGTTTGGATGTTAGATATTCCACATTATTATTAGTTTTTACTCATGATTCACTAGGAGAAATAATTTCATAAATTTCTTGTCCTCAGTAGTCCCTTCATGCCTATTAGACTGACCATTGAATCTTTAAAATCTTTTATTCTAATGCACACAGATATGCTTAATCTGAGATTTATTGAAAGACTAGAAATTGCCAAAATTTAAATGAAGAGAACAAACATGACAAAAATAATCAGGAACTGATTATTCAAAAATTATTCAAAAATAATCAGGAACTCTCTACTCCCTCACAAGTGGTCCACAGAGATCAGGAATGGTATGATGCTGAAATTGCCAGAAAACTGCAAGAAGAAGAAATTTTGGCTACCCCGGTGGACATAAGAGCAGCTCAAGTAGCCCAGGATGAGGAAATCGCTAGACTTCTCATGGCTGAAGATAAGAAAGCTTATAAGAAGGCCAAGGAGCAGGAGAAATCATCTTTGGACAAAAGGAAGCACGACCCTGATTGGAAGCCAAAAACAGCTAAATCAGCACACTCAAAGTCGAAAGAGTGATGACCCTCACCGTTCTAAGAATGACAGGCCAGCACGGCCACCACCACCTATCATGACGGATGCTGAAGATTTGGATTACACTCATTTTACAAACCAGCATAATTCCACGCGTCATTTCTCAAAATCAGAATCCACTCATAAAGGTTTCTATCTTAAACAGTAAAACCCTAGGAATCTGCCTTGAGAACGGACTCACTGTAGCAAACATTACTAGATGATACAGAATGCATTCCACACTCATTTTTTTCCTCCTGTGTTTGTATTCCTGGGATTTATCTTCAAGTGTTCTGACCATAAATAATTTTAATTCGTTTTAAAAAAAAACGAATCTTCTATAAGATCTTGGAGCACTACAAAGCAGTACAAAGCAAATCAAAAAGGGTATTAATGGAAAAAAAGAAAAGAAAAGAAAAGCTTGGGGTACTTCAAAGTATAAGAAATAGGACTTGTTAGCTATAGTAGCAATAGTCACTGGAACTCTGAGGACAGATGTCAAAAGATTTCTGGTATGTCCTATTTTCATGGATGTGGTCTCACAGTGATCAACAGAGGATATTGTCCTGATCCAAGTTACATGGTTAAAAACTGTGGGAGCTTTTAGTAACAAAAAAAGAGAAAAAAGAAAAAGTGCCAGATGTGAGAAGGCTCTGAAGAATCTTTTCTAATTTGAGAGAGATTGGAAGATAGAGTAACTTTATAAAGTCTTAGTAAAAGGCTTCAGTTTCAGTTTGTTTCAGAAAGCTGGTCAGGGGCACTTGGCTGCCTTAGCTGGTTAAACGTCTGCCTTCAGCTCAGGTCATGATCTCAGAGTTCTGGGATTGAGCCCCACCTTGGGCTTCTTGCTCAGCAGGGAGTCTGTTTCCCTCTCTCTCTCTGCCCTTCCCCTGCCTCATGCTGTTTTTCTCTTTCTCTGTCAAGTAAATAAAAAAAAAATTTTTTTAATTAAATAGTTGGCCAAAAATGTTTGTTAGAAAGGAGAAGAGGTCCTTACAGAGTAGGAAGTTGTAGTTAGTCCAGTTGGATTTATCAAGAGGGGCTGGAGAGGGATAGTTAAAGATGAAGGTCATTAGCAAGAAGAAGTGAGAAACAACAACTGCAGAGGCTAAGTAGAAAAACAGTCCTTCAGCTTCTCTTCCAGAAGTTACCAACAGAGTGTTGTTTGTTTGTTTGTTTGTTTGTTTTTAAAAATTTATTTTATTTTTGTTTATGAGAGATTGAGATTGAGATTAGGACCTGAGCCTAAACCAAGAATCTAATGCTTCACTGACTGCACCACCCAGGTGTTCCTACCAACATGGTTTTAAGGAGACAGTGGTTTTCACTGATCACCTGGAAGCTATGCTTTATAGTATACTAATTCGATTAAATGAAGCCTATGTTTCATCATGTCTTATGGTACACAGGTTGAAATGCCATAACTGCTAGTGTATATAGAGATAACAATAAAAAATTGTGACTGTTAAAATAATTCCGTTATGTACAGCCTTCTCAGATATACCTTAACCGCAATCCCCACGAGGGTTGGAGGACATTTCTCACAAGGCATTAAAACTGCCTTGGTGAGGGCATCTTGTCCTTGAGTGATCATAGGTGGGGATGAGGGAGAACAGATGAAAAGAGAGACAGGAGTGGTGGCACTAAATAGCTAAAGAAAATGAGAATACAATCCCAATAGCATGCATTTAGAGTGGTATGAACTGATTTCAGAGTCCCTAAAAATCAAACAAAATAAACCCAAAATAGCTCATATATTAAAGATCTCTTTAACATATAAAATTAAAAATTTAATCCCAAAGGACAAAAATCTAACTTGAGTCCTTATCATGAAGATTCATAGACTCTTCCCCAATTCTGAAACAGAAATCTGTATAAGAGGGAAGCTGGCTCTCTTTGGAGAACCCTTCAATGTAGCCTTCATGTAAATGGTTGAAAATCTCCTAAGCCTTCTCCACGGTGATCCATGACCATGAAAGATGGTGACTGCAGTCTGGGAAAAGAGAAATATCTTGATCTTCAGTGCCTATTGTGTATATTAAATATGGTTCTGAATGAAACTATTTCTTAATTATTCAGAACAGTCTGTGATAGGTTTTCCAGAATGAGAACTAGGTTTCATACTTAGGTATGCACCCAATGTGATTAAATTTAAATAGTAATTTCTAATAAGACATTTTTCTATGAGACATTATAATATAAATACAAGAGCCACTTTGGATATTTCTAAATTTAGGAAAAACATGCTAAAGAATAATAAAAACACTAATTAATAGGTTTAAAAGGTAAAGGGGCAGAGAGTTTGTTGTCATTTGTTTTCATTCTTTTCAAGGGCAATAACAATGCAAGTGGCATGAGAGACAAACACAATTTCAGATATTACAGAATTTAAGTTCAATAACTCATAACTACCCACCCTTAAATAAAGATTTTCTAATCTTGGATGTTCAGAATATTACAATTCATCTCATTTCTATATTCATAAGTAATGTCTTCCCTAAAGCGTCTAGCTTCTAGTGCTACAGAAGGAATACAATAAAGGAATAAAATACATTCCTTTAAAGAAATAAAGGAGTTATTGAGAAAATACAAATATCACACTAAGCCAAAGGCACATATCATAAAAATAAATATGAAAATGCATATGGTAATATTTATGCATTTATTAAAACTAAGAAGTCTTATGAACTTGAACCCAAGGTTCAAAAGCAGCTCCAGTTTTGGTACTAGCAATAGACTAACAAATGCCTCCTAAATATTTTGTTTATAAAATATTTTTAAATATTCCTCTTCAAAACACAACATAAATTAAAATGCCTGAGATAATTTTCATTTTTTTCCAACATAGTTGTGCATAGTTTAGAACATTTGAATTTTATATCATTTCTTTGCTTTTATAAGTTTTTTTAAAAACAAGACAATTAATGGCTGGGACTTGAGGACATGATGCTAAATGAAATACATCAGACAGAGAAAGCCAAACTTCATATGATCTCATTGATATGCAAAATCAAAAAAAAAAAAAAAAAACAAGCTCACAAGATACAGAGAACAAAATGGTGGTTGCCAGACATAAGGGATGGAGTGTGTGTGAAATAGATGAAGGGGTCAAAAAGTACAAACTTCCAGTTATAAAATAAATAAGTCATGGGGGAACTAATGTAAAACAGCAACACACTGCATTATGTATTTGCAAGCTGCTGAGAAAGTAAATCTTTAAAGTTCTCATCACAAGAAAAAATTCTGTAACTACGTATGATGATAGATAATAACTAGATTTCTCGTAGTGATCATTTCACACATGTACAAATACCAAATCATTATGTTGCATACCTGACATTTATATTAAGTATGTTAATTACACTGAATAAAAAAAATCAGTGATGCCCAATCAATTTTAACTTCTAAGGTAGATATTACACTTAGCACACAATTTCAATGTGCATTCATGTTGCAAAACTATGTTTCTTTGGGACATTCTTTGCCTTAAAATTTACCAAGAGAATATTGAAAATACAGATTACCATTAATATATAATAAAGTTTGCCTAGGATTTTTTTTTTAATTTTATTTATTTATTTGAGAGAGAGAAAGGGAGAGTGAGAGAGAGAGCGAGACAGAGCACGAGCACCAGAGGGTGCAGGGGCAGAGGGACAAGCAGACTCCCCACTGAGTATGGATGTCCACACAGGGCTGATCCCATGACCTGAGCAGAAATCGGACACTTAACCAACTAAGCCACCTAGGCACCCCACCTAGGAATATTTTTAAATACATTTCTCTTCACTTAGAAATATCCTCTTCACTTAAAAATAAGTATTCTTTTCTAAACATAGACTTATTAGTTGGGAGAAAGAAAGGGAAAATGATAACTTAGTCTCACAAACTTCACCAATGTCATTTACTCTGGCAGTTAATTTCCGTTATCTTATGATTTGTTTTGTTTAGCAACATTTGACTAATTTGATCCCTTTCTTCTGAATGTTGTAACTCCAATCCAGACCTTTCCTTTGAAACTTAGACTTTACTATTTCACTAGCATGTCCACTTGGATGTGTAACAAGCATCTCAAGCTTTCATATTCACATTCATACCTATCTTTTATTTTATATTTTTATTACCCTAGCTCCTCCCATGCTCCTCCACAAATAGCTAAAAATCAACTCTTTCCCTCAGTTTTGCTTTGGAAAAAACTGGTTGGGATCATCTCAACTCTTCTACTTCACCCACATGCTATTCACCAGTAGTTCCCGCTAGATCTGTCTTTAAATCACATATTGAAATTGACCTCCTCTCACTAGACACCGGGTCTGTGCTCTCCAATTCTTCCACCTGAATTACTGTTCTTCTCACTGATCTTCCGACCTTCCTTTGCCTTTAACCTCCACACCTCAGTCTTCACCAAAACAGAAGCTAGCCCTATCCACTCAAAGTGTAGGTCACTCCAGAGGACAATAGGGGAAAGGAGGAAAACTGAAGGAGAAGAAATAAGAGAGGAAATCAAACAACATGAGACTCTTGACTCTGGGAAACAAACTGAGGGTTGTCAAAAGGGAGGTGGGTGGAAAGATGGGGTAGTTCAGTGATGGGCATTAAGGAGAGCACATGATGTGATAAACACCGGGTGTTATACACAACTAATGAATATTGAACATTATATAAAAATTAATAATGTACTGTATGTGGCTAACTGAATTTAAAAATCAATCAATTAATCAATCAATCAAATGCAAGTCACTGCTGATCAGCACTCTCCAGTGTTCTCTCTTCCTAGTCAAAGCAAACTCTAACCTACTTTCCTTGCCCAGTAGGACCTATGATCTAGCCTATTGATGTGTCTCTGGTATTATCTCCATCTACTCTGTCACTCATTTCCCCTTTTTGAGACAAATGGGTCAGTTTGATATTCCTTGAATGCTCCCAACAGTACCTCCAAACACATCCTTAACCTACTTTATTTTCTCCACAGCACTCATTTCTAGTTGACATATGTGGTGGTAGGTTTATAATAAATATTTGATGGATGAATGACAATGAAAAGCAATTAACATCTGTCTTTGTGCTCATATATATTTAGTTTTGTGCCTGTTTTCTATTAGTTGTAACAATAGTGTAGAGTTGTGTAAAATGTGCAAAACTCTTTGTTTTCAAATTCCTTATTTTTTTATGAGTGTCATTATAATTCTGGTAGGAGATATAATGAATATCATAGTCATGGGGTAATATTAATATGGAACAGATAAATAATTTATTTAATTTTCCACAGTTAATTTATGAAGTAAAGCTTCAAATGTCCTTGTTTTCTCATTTTATGGCACCTTTTTTTTTCTAAGAATCGTAATTATCAAATACTCCTTGTGAAACCAAAATCTAGGGACCAATGTTGAGTATTTTGCTTCCCAGGTCCCCACAATATTTAATAAATACCTATATTCCTTAGTCTTTATTTCATTGTAACTCACAATGTATATCTCCAAGTCTTTGATTTTTAAAGTCTTACTTTCACTACAAAGTATGAGTTAAAATTGAATGCAGTTCAAGAAATATGAAAACCTGAAAGATAAAACTATGTTCATTATTTTACAGATTAATTCTATTCAGTTGTAAATGAGAGACCCATAAATAAATCATCTTATCATTATGAGGAGCTTTCTGATGAGCAGATTTTAATCTGTTTTATCGAAATTCATGCTATTATGCTTATAAAAATGATACATACTTATTGTAAGGAATTTAAGCAATAGGTAATACAAAAACAAGTATAGAAAGATCCAAAACCCCAGTATCTATGATAAAATAAATTATTTTTAATAACATTATTGTTCAAGGTATTTTTATCTGCATATTTTGTAAATAAAGAGCATTAGGTTGATCTTAAAAATACTTCTAGGGGTGCCTGGGTGGTTCAGTCAGTTCAGCATTGGATTCTTGGTCTTAGCTCAGGTCTTGATCTCTGGGTCATGAGTTCAAGCCTCATGTTGGGCTCCACACTAGGCATTGAGCCTACATAAAAAATAAATAAAAAGGATTTTATTAAAAAATGAACAATTTTATACGTTATCAAATAGAATATAAATCAAAAACAACAGAAAACAGTAAAATGATTCGCTATACTTAAAAAAATGGTCCTTCATCAACATAAAAATAGTGAACTAAAACACACTTGTCATGTTAGATGAAAAGAATTTAGTTTGTGGTCACTGTCGTTTGTTTTTCAAAACAAGTTTCAGTTATATATAATACTAATTAACTTCTGGCTATAACAAAGTCTGTGCTCGCACTTCCATAACTCTCTTTCCTGTGCATCCTTCTACCTGCTGCTCTTCACGAATAACTATCTCTTTTACATTATGCTGCTAATATTTGTACGATTCATTTTGTTTTATGATTCTTCAGAGTTATAACATATTAATTATTTATCCCAATGTATTCAGTACATGTCATGAGTCCTTTTTCCATGATTTCTCTTTGTTACAGGAATATTTATGCTGATTTTTCTCTTTTTTGGTTGGATATCATTATCAAGAATAATTTTGTTTTGTTTTTATGGAATTCTTTTACTTTAGGTCTTCCCTGATTGAAAAGGTCCCCTTTGTTCTTACGTTAGTCATCAAGTACCAACCCAGTGTGATATTTTATTCTTTGTTCATATTCTATACTTTGTAATATTGTTTTCATTTTTTCATTTTCCTCTGTCAGTAAATGTTATTCAGATGCTCTCTCATTCGTATCTTTCTTTCCTTCTTTCTTTCTTTTTCTTTTCTCTTTTTTCTTTTCTTTTCTTCCTTCTTTTCTTCTTTCTTTTCTTTCTTTTCTCTTTCTTTTTTCCCTCTGAATCAGAATTTCTTGAAATACAGGATGATCTCTCAATCTGCAAAATTCTTAGTGTTAAACATTTGCCTTTTATTAGTATATTGATATTTTTGTTCAGTTAGTTTGATAATTTTGTTATATTAATTGTATCAAGATTATTTTTGTTCATTTTTCTATTACATGGGAAACTGGTTAGTTCTTCTTTTGTCTCAGAGGAGGGTATCTTGACATGGTTTCTCCTCTAAAGTATAGTCTGAGGTCTTTATAAGAATCCTAATGGCATAGTGAAGGGACATTCTCAGTTACATATATGCCATGTTTCATTTTCAGAATTCCTGAGTGTCTTTTACTTTTAATTCTATGTTAATTTTGATATGGTTTACTCCACTTGCTTGGGAAATGTACATTATTTCCATAAAGAATTCCCTGAAGGTTAACATTGGTCCCCAACTTTTATGTGCTTTTCTTTTCCCTTTTGCTTTTTGCTAGATACAAATCATACCATATCAGTTACATCTAGTACTTTCAGGTTAAAATAGAGAAGGCTGAAATTGGAAAAAAAGACATCTGAGTCAAAACTCTAAAGTTTGTCCACTAGGAAGTCAGAGGACAATGACTAGGAATGACTTTGCAAAGATAAAAAGTGGGATATGGGAGATTTTTATGAACAAGAGCCCAGTTTGAGGACAAATGAAGGAAGATGATGGTGATATTTATGACAATAATCGATGATAAAATAATAAAACAATAAAACAATAAGATTTAACATTTAATATGGGGCCTACTTTATGCCATGCACTATTTGTGTGTTATTTTATTAAGTGATCTAATTTAATTCCTTCATCAATCATATAAAGTAGTAATTGGTTTTATCCTTATTTTGCAGATGAGAACAATGAGGCACAGAGATATTTAACTTACTTTACGTCACCCAATGGTAAGTGGCATGGTCTGGATTGGAATCCAAGTAAGAGTCCTGAAGCAGGACTCTGTGTAGACACAGAGTTTATGTTGCACACCTGACACTTATATTGTGTCCTCTTGTATCTTGTATCCTCTTCCTTAAAATCAATCGGAAAAGATTAGGAATATTGTAAACTATTGAAAATACGTGCTGAAGTGAACTAGGATAGACTGCTGTTAAAATATTATATTACATATAAAGTATAAAGCTTCAACTTTGACAAGTGCAATGGGGAAAAAGAATGAATAGAAATAGATTGAAAACATATCATAGGGAAGACAATAAAATGTTTTTGTATTAAGCTGAAGTTGAAAAAATAAAATTATGTCACCAGAAACTTGAGACTGCTTCCTGAACTATAAGGCCATTTAAAATTGGACATTTCAGAAGACTTATTCTCGTCTTCATACACTTTTTAGCATGCCATGGAGAAAGAGGAAAAGCGTAGTAGCTATATAGCTCTAATCATGCCAAATCATGCTGCAAATAGAAGACTTTGTAATAAGCAAATAAGAAAAAGTGGGCTACAATTACATAGTCACCGAATTAAGCAGAATTTTGAGTTATACTATGTATGTATGTTATACATATTGTCATTAAGTATGTTTTCTCATGAATAAATCAAATGTCTGTGTTATAGTTAGAAACCCTTATTAAATGTGTCAGCAAATAGACCTCTGAACTCAGTGTTAAAAATTTATAGGACATTTTTTATATTTCACAATTCAAGAATCCTGAAAATATAAGATTTTTTCATAACTTATTTGAAAGTGAATCTGACCTAGTCTGACATGAAGCTATTTATATCTTTATTCATTTAGTGTGAATATTTTTATGCTTTCTTCTATAGAAACATTGGCTAATCATGAGATACTGCCTTAGATTATGAAGAGTCTGTTGCTTAGTATCCCACATATGTACATTTAAACTTTCTAAATATCTGAAATTTCCCAAATGTGCCTTGCCCAAGTGTTTTAGGATAAGGGAGTGTGTACTTCTATGATACAGAGTTGTAGTCAGCTATGGATATGGTTCATTAGCAGAATTGTCTGGGAATACACATTAGCTAGCACTCCATTTGTATGTCATTTTATACATAATCACCACCTGTCTCACACTATAGTCTGACACAGAGGAAACCAAGATTTAGTTAGCTTAATTGAGGCAAGAAATAGTTCAGCATAATTTCTATCAATGCTTAATGAAGATATGGACTGTTACTCTGCTTGTTCTAGTGTCTGTCACCTAATGTGCTGATTTAATTAAAGGGTTCTGTCCTCATTAAGAAATAATGACATGTCAAAATGTTATTTGTTAAGCCCAATAAGGTAATAAATTGTGATTGTATAGGCTAATTATTGTGGCAATCAGGATGTAATTAAGGAATAATTATACCCAAACATACATATAGTGACTTTAAACTTGATTAGATTATCAAAAAGTCACAAATAATACACCTTAGAATGGGTGTGGTTCTTCCATGTTGTATATGGAGATCTTACGATATACATAAATGTATATTCAAGTGATACTGTGATTTCTTGAAATATTTGGAGCTTTCACTTTAGAATTGTCTCCAGAGCAAGATTACAAAATAGACAAGTGAATATTTCATGTTTTTATTACCATATTTTCAATACCTGAGTTCAGTATACAAGTTTTAACTTCCAGTTTATTAAGCAGATGTAAGCTTTAATGACTTCATTTTTTTCAAAACTCAAACACATTGTCAAAGAATAAAGACTTGCAATCTACTAAAGTATTGAGAATAAGTGTCCTCAGAAGCCAAGAAAAATGTTAATAAAATATTCTTTAAAATAGCTTCACTCATTGAACACCTTATTAATAAAGCAGAACAGAAATAGTAATTAAACAGGAGCATGGTACTGTGCCAAGCACTATATTATCAGTAAATACTGTAACTTCTCAATTTTCACAAAAATCAGGAATTTGGAGATTAACAAGGAAGGGAAACTAAGTTTGTTTTTTGAGTTAGTGAATGTCCAAGACTCAATCCACATCTGAAACCTAAACACCATAATTAAGTAGCAGATGGCATTATTAAATATGAAAAGCCTTTGAAGCCTTCCAGACCTGGGTTCCAAAATCTGTTTTTACACTTAGTATCTCTATGATATCACACATGTCAAATTGTCTAACCCTGTTCCTTTATTTTAAAAAAGACAGTGGCAGTGTTTACCACAGGGATAAGTTGGGGGAATAAATAGAATATGAAATATAAAGCATGTAATGATAGAATTGATATTTGTTAGAGCTTTAAAAAAATGCTACTTTTATTGTTTCCCCAAAAACTAAATGTTAAAAAAAAAAACAAAATTCAACTGAACAAATTTTAAAGATCTTATAGGCTTTATCCAACAATTTGTGAACCAGGCAGCATCCAATCTAGCAGATAGAAAAGAGCTTCAAGGAGTTGTAGAAAATGAAAGACTTAAAGGCAGAAGGGATAAGAAATAAGAAGTTCAACTAGGCCAAAAAAAATGAATCAGTTATTGCAACTTTCTTTTTGGGGATGAAAGGAATCTATCAGACAAATTACCAACTAGTCAGATGATTCCTGACTGACTGTTTAAGGTTCCATGTCTGAGAGAGACAAAACCATAATTAAGACTTGGTTTGGTGACCTGAGGCTTATGTGGCTCCATTTTGAGCCTGTTGTCTTGTCTTTAACATAATTAATCTTATTTGTTGATATACTAAATATATATACCATTCATGATTGGGGTTTACTAAACCAGTCAATAGCAAACTTACAGCCCTTTAAACATCTCTTTAATAACTTGCTTGTCCTACAAATCTTGTTCTGAATTTGACTTCTAGAGATACAATTGCTTTTATTTTTTTTTAATTCCGTATTGCAAAGAAATTTTTCAAAATGTCATTTTTGATTTTTCTTATTTTTTCAGATTTCAAAAAAACAAGTATTCAAATGTATTATTAGTTAACCCATAATTTCTGAAGCTATAAATTAAAAGGTCTCATTTGCATGTGAAGTTTTAAGATGCTGATTAAGAGAATCAACAGTTGTCATTTACAGATGCAACAAAGGGGAAATATACTTTTCTAAACTCACTAAGATAGTACGTTCTTGTTATTAAAAAAAAAAAAAAAGTTTGATTTTCACCAGTGTTCCTTGAAGTCTTCCAAAAGGATGACCCTGAAGCAGAGTGTAAACTTTTCTATATGCACACAAAATTAACCCTTTCTAAGCTCTCCTTCTGGTTCATAAAGAATCAATCTAGATACCTTGACTTCACTTTATAAAGTTCTGCCTACTCTTTAAATGTCATCAATTTAACAATCCAATTTCTTTGGCTATTTCCATACCATTTTGCATATATGTCTTTCTTTGAAAACCAATCCATTGGACCTCTCTTTCCTTCTTCATTGATAATAATCTTGATAATAATAAGGATGATGATGATGATGGTGATGATGATATTGATAATGAAGATAACTATTATAGTGCCACTTCATTATCATGGAAACTCATAACTATCCCATCACAAAAATGCAAATTTTTCTAGAAAAATTTGTTAAAAGGGAGGGGAGAGAAGGGCACTGATTGGCTCTCATACGTCTTTGTAATTGGCTCCAAGATGTTGCTTAAAATTGCTGAGATATTCCAGGTGACTGAATTGGCCAAAGACACCAAAATTCATAATTTGTTTAAAAAAAAAGAAGTGCCAATGGACTGTTTTCTGTGTTTTGTTTTTTTTTTTTTTAGAGACACCCAAGAGTAGCTTCTGGACTTGTTGCAGCAATGAGGACGCTCTTGAATGTGGGCATACATCAGAGAAGGAGAGGCAGACAAAATAAAAAAGGGTGTGGACTCTGAACCCT
This sequence comes from Mustela nigripes, assembly GCF_022355385.1. NCBI lineage: Eukaryota > Metazoa > Chordata > Mammalia > Carnivora > Mustelidae > Mustela > Mustela nigripes. The sequence continues at coordinate 253,600,877 of NC_081557.1, read as the reverse complement.
TTCAAACATAAGCTAAGAGCACCTTCTAAAAAACATAACAGTAAATTAATAGAAAATATTCATTTTCCATTGGATATCAATATTGAGACAATCTTTCTTAAAAATCTTTTAATGGTGGTGTTCCCTTTGGCTTTACCCTTTTCCTATTATAGGTATGAATGTCTTGATGTGCCACCAAGCCATTTGGAACTGACCCAAATTCCCAGCCATCTTGGTGAAAGCTTCACATTGAGAGCCCTTAAGTGTATCACTCCTGATTAAGATGGTAAAATATCTTGTGGCAGGGGACTGAGCAGCTGGGGCCTATATTCAAAATACATTAAAGGAAGGAGTTATTGAACACACCATTTCTCCTTTCAATTTTCCCAATCCTGCTACTAATGAGTGGAGGCTTGCAGTCAACTATCAAAATTTAAATGCTCTACCCCTGTTAAGGCTCCCATTCCCAGTTTTGTCCAGTTAATTGAAAATATCCAAAGATCTTTAATTTGCTGATTGATCTAATATGTTCCATTTAGTGCCTATTGCTGAGAAATCTCAGCTTTAGCAGTGCCTGGGTGGCCCAGATGGTTGGGCATCTGCCTTCAGCTCAGGTCATGACCTCTAGGTCCTGGGATTGAGCCCCACATCAGGCTCCTGGCTCAGCCAAAAGTCTGCTTCTCCCTGTCCCTCTGGCTTTCCCCTGCTCATGCTCGCACACTCGCTCTTTCTCTCTGTCTATCTCAACTGAATAAATAAAATCTTAAAGAAACAAGAAATCTCAGGTGTAATTTGCCTTCATACTATAAGGCACCCAACATAAATTTACCTGGTTGCTTATGGGCTAATAACCTAGCTGTTTCTCACAATCTTCACCAGCAGAACCTAACTGCCCTTACAGTGTTCTCTTGTATCATCTGGCACTATACCGATGACATTCTAATCGGAGACCCCCTTGGAAGATGCAGTGTTAAAGGCCCTAACATAGCTGGTGACCCACCTATAGTATAAAGGTTAGGCTCCTGCCCCACATAAAATTCAAGAGCCAGCCACAACTGTTATATTTCTGGGTGCCTGGTCCTCTGAAGCCTGGAAAAATCCCACTTGCAATTAAACATCGTTAACTATTCAGCCTCCCACCATGCTACTTCAAGCCCAACACATTTTAGGTCTCTTCACATTTTGGAAGCAACACATACCACACTTACCTATCATTCCTAGACCCATTTATGCAGTTGCATGTAAATTCTCCACATTTTATTGGGCAGAAGCTCAATAGCAAGCCTTATAGCTGATACAAAGGTCGATTCATCAAGCCCTCCTCCTGGATTCTACTTTCAGGTTGAGGCACTGGCCACCATGGACTGTGCATCCTTGAGCCTATGGACTAAAACGTGACTCCTCCTGGCTGTTTATGGGCTTTGAACCAGGTGACTGCCCTCCACAGTCACCTACTACAGCCCCTGAGATGTAAAATTCTGGTTGATTAGTGGTCTTTGTTAGAAATAGAGGGCCCCCTCATAATAGTGGAAACTATTTTCTTGTGTAGCTATGTTTCCTTATGCCTTGGATAAGGTCTCCTCTGAACAGTAGCTCAGGATGACTAAATGCCTCTTTGCTAAAATGGAAACAGGATCTTCAAGAATGGGCTAAACCTGACCTGGCAAGTCTTTCCAAATTGTAGAAGATTGTGGCTTCCTTGCTCCTCATCTCCCTGTTTATGGACCTGGAGTATATCATCCTTCCAAAGGTGCCATACTTATCAAAGAGAGCAAAAGGGGCTCATTTCTGCTTGCTAAGCTTGTAGCAGCACAAATGATTGTGCAGAACACCATTGTCCATGACAAACCTCTTGTCCATAATTTTCTTGGCTCACAGGCAATTGCTAACAGACTAACAGTTTGGTTGGGTCAGTGGCGGCTGTACAAATTTCACACTCAAGGCTATCCTATTGGATGTACTTCAAATTTGGTGGGATATTGCCCAAGCATTAGTCACAGTTACTTTTCAGGACATACAATTGCTACCATACCAGAGACTGCCTTTAACTGCACTGCAGATTCCCTTGACCATGTCAAGGTCACCACCCATCCAGGATCCTCAACCACTGATGCTTTACCAACAACTGCACTGACTCCACCAACTTCCACAAAACCACAGCTTACCCGGGTCAATCAATCCCAAGTGAGGTGAAGCTGAGGCTCCAACATTCTGGCCTGGTTTAATCATCACTTCCATACCCTTTATTACCATTTCTCATCCAATCATGGGGAAACTCCGGTACACTCGTCTGCCTGCTGATGGGGCTTTCCACTTATGGCAAAATGCATTGTCTTGAATTGCAAATTATGCTCCTAGACCAAACACTGGAAACTGCCACATCTTTCTTTAGTTCCACAAGGGCTGTCCTTTTTTCCACTGGCAGGTTAATTTTAAAGGGCCGTGCCTCTTTTAGTGGGCACTACCTACTTCGTTATTACCTATATGGATACTTTTTTTTTTTTTTTTAACTGACCTACTGCTTGCTATGTCCACCAGGAACACCTCTGTGGAGCCTTAATCTCTTTTCTAAGTATATTCTGCCCCCATCTGGCCTGATCTGATAAAAATCAAGATCTCATTTTACTGCCCATATAACACAGCACTGGGATCTCCAATAGGACACACAATAGAACTTCCATTTCCGACACCAGCCACAGGGCTCTGGCATTATTGAATGCTACAGTGGTCTTTTAAAATCTGTGCTTCTTAGGTTATGGGGCAGTAAATAGATTCTTCAATGGACTTCTTGCATCCAGAGTCATTTATCACTTTAAACTTGAGGTCATAGGGCCACCACTCTCTTTATACAAACTGAGATTGCCCAGTCATGCTGTGTATGATTCTTATCACAAGGCAATCTGATGCTTTCATCTTACAGGACAATACTATTTATATTTTCCTGACTGATTTAGAGTCCCCTTATAGATTTAAAATGTTGATTTTCTTACCTTCCAATATTCCTTAGCAATCCAATCTGGGACAGGTTGTTAGCTCTGACCCCCTGGTCATAGACAGACTTGGCCCACTAGAAAAACACAGACCAACACCTACCTGCTTGATATGCGAATTCTAGTTCTAATCTGATATACAGTGGTATTTGTGGATGACTCATTTCTCCTAACCATACCTCTACACAGGAAGTGGAAATAATTGCACCTGGATCCATCAGGTCTAAGAAACAGTGTCTATCTCCAAAAGAGAGGAAGGGGCACTGAGGTTGGTTGACACCAGCAACATTAGAAGATGACAGCGTGGCAGTACGATTAAAACACTGGTCCTTAGCTCCCTTCCCTTATTTCCTTATTTCCCTTGTCCAACCAAGTTGCTCATCCACCATAAATGACCCCATCAGGCAGGTACAAAACTATAAAATGCAGATGCCCACTGCTGCTGGCCAGTCTGTGCCTTGTGTGCCATCTGCGTCATGAATCTTATTCCTTGACCCCATAGAGACAATACTAGAAAGCAGCTGGAACTGTACAGCAGTCACAATTGCACTCCAGGAGGGGGGGATGGTAAGTGTTAGAAGTCAGCCCTAGAGGGGCATCTGAAACGTCTCACAGTCTGGATAGTAGTCAGGCAAGTCAATCCTTAACTTAAATGGGACCAACAGTACAAATGTGTAAAGTCCACCAGCCCTGTCCAAACAATCACTGGCATCCTCACTTCTGGGCACTGGCCATTACTCTGCCTTAATTTCAGCTTGAATTGGCTAATAGGATAATGCAGTTCAGACCCATCTCTGGTAATATAAGGCTAAACACTAGATTGTGAAAAGCATATAACTAAATTTTGTACAAACCAAGGTTATACTATGTCTCCAACCTTTACTATTTATGGCTGGAGGCCTTCTATGCCTCAGAGGAACGCATCACCCAATTATTGGCATAGTGTACCCCTGAACACCACCAAAATTTACTGAGAATGTATTACACCAGTAAACATTCCCAGTATCGATTAAGGTGCAAGCAAACTTTAATCGGAGCAACCCAAATCTATGCAACCACCAAGAAAGACATGGTGACTGGGGATGGTAAACCCTCCCTAGGACTTGGTTGCTGAACTGAATGCTTGTTTATCTAAATTTCCTATTTGAGTGGCGTTTTGCAGAGTTACTATGTGTTTACTCCAGAGCAACCCTGCTTATAAAATGTTTGCTGCTTAAGTACAAGTCAGTACTGTGACTACAAAGCTGTCCTCTGTTGCTCCTTTGAGCTTGTAAGGCCAAGGTATATGTTAGGTCTCACAACCTTATGGACACTTCATTAAACATTTCACTTAGTTACTTGCCTTCACTACACCCATTAGTTTGATACACATTATGCATCCTACTAGGAATTAGTGAACTTAATTTCTGTTGGTAAGACCCCCTTCCTGGCTGAGGATGCTGCCACCACTACAGTATCTACCTTGACACCCCTTGGAATGACTACCACACCCTTTCCTATGGTCACCACTCAGGGCTCCACAATCCTCCCACTCAAGCCCTCCTATAGTTTTAATATTTTTATAAAATTTGCAGAAATAAGAGCTCATTTTGTGGGCCACCGCAATTGCTGAGGAAGTTACCAGGCTCAACAAAGTTTGTTTTCCAAGTTAGTGGCCTACTTGGCTGACTTCACGACTCTGGCCTGTTTGCCCAACGGATCGCACCCTATGTGCGGCTTGCCCAGATGTTCTCTATGGTGTTAAACTGCTCCCATGTAGGATAGCCAACAGGAGTCAACACATTCCTTTTATAATCCTCCATATCTGCAAGAACACAGGTACCAAGATCACAGGGATGGATATAACCTATATCTTGTCCCAAGAAGCACAATCCCCATGGTCTTGGGCCTTGAAGCCCAAGCTGTCTGGGGCGGGGAAGGGGCATCTCTAACTTATTTTGGCTTCCCTGATCAAGCAGTTGGTGTCTTCTGTGAGTCCAGTTCCCCGGGGCCATTGCACAGGATCTCCGTACATGCACTTCTCCTTCTCTCAACCTAGAAGGCATTTGCCTCTGTGCCAGCCCCCAGGGAGTCCTGTCTGTCCATACCAATGCACTTTAGTCTCCCTAAGACTATCTTTACAAATCACTCAACCAGACTCCCAATCTCTCTCTCTCTTATACCACACAAAAATGTGTGGTATTCATCCCCATTATACTGGGAATAGGTCTGTTGTTATTTTTCACAGGGACTGGGCTAGGTGCTGCTACACTTGACATGTGACAACATTTTTTTTTTAAGATTTTATTTATTTGTTTGAGAGAGAGAGAGAGAGAACATGAACAGAGGGAGGGGCAGAGAGAGAAGGAAAAGCAGACTCTCCCTCTGAGCAGGAAGCCCGGTGCCGGGCTCAATCCCAGGACCTCAGGATCATGACCCGAGCCTAAGGAAGACAATTAACCAACTAAGCTAGCCAGGGACCCCTGCAACAACAAATTATTAAGGCAAACACCAACAACAAATTATTAAGTTCAGCCACCTTAGCTGAACACATTGGGCCGTTACATCAAAGCCTAGCCTTAATGCAACAACTGCATGATTCTTTTGCACAGATAGTTTTGGATAACCATTTAGCTTTAGATGACTTATTAGCCAAGAAGGAAGTGTATGTGTTGTAAAGGGTATCACTTGTATGCACATTAACATTTTTTTTTAAGATTTTATTTATTTATTTGACAGACACAAATCACAAGTAGGCAGAGAGGCAGGCAGAGAGAGAGGAAGGGAAGCAGGCCCCCTTCTGAGCAGAGAGCCGGATGCGGGGCTCGATCCCAGGACCCCGGGATCATGACCTGAGCTGAAGGCAGAGGCTTAACCCACTGAGCCACCCAGGCGCCCCAACACATTAATATTTTTTGATAATTTTAGGGAAACTTAAAAAAAATTGCCAAAAATTACAGGTATTCTATAACCTTTCCCAATTTTTTAAACAAATACTTACTATAACTTTATCCAAAGGCTCTGGTTTATTTTCTTGGCTAGACCCAAAAAATGCTGATGCTTTTAGTGACACATGAGACACATTCACTTCTAACACTGGGGTCCGACATAAATGGTTTAAATTTTAAAAAAATAGGGGGCACCTGGGTGGCTCAGTGGGTTGAGCCTCTGCCTTGGGCTCAGGTCATGATCTCAGGTTTCTGGGATCGAGCCCTGCGTCGGGCTCTCTGCTCAGAGAGGAGCCTGCTTCCCCCACTCCCTTTGTCTGCCTCTCTCCCCACTTATGATCTCTCTCTCTCGCTCTCTCTGTCAAATAAATAAATAAATAATCTTTTAAAAAAAGAGCGTCAGCAATTTATTATTTTTGAAAGTACAGAAAATATTCAAATCATGTTTTTTCTTCTTTATCAACAATTTAAAGGACTTTTAAATGAAAAGGAATCAGCTTTATTTTTTCTTTTCTAACATAAAATTTTAGGTTTGGTTTATTTTTTTAAGATTTTATTTATTTATTTGACAGACAGATAATAAGTAGGCAGAGAAGCAGGCAGAGAGAGAAGTAGGCTCCCTGCTGAGCAGAGAGCCTGATGCGGGGCTCGATGTGAGGTTTGATCCCAGGACCCTGGGATCATGTCCTGAGCCAAAGGCAGAGGCTTTAACCCACAGAGCCACCCAGGCACCCCTAGGTTTTTTGTTTGTTTGTTTGTTTCAAAGCTACTGTGTCAATAAAATTTGGTGGTATGTAAATAAAACACTTGCCTTGAGAAATCTACTGGAACATAAAGTACAAAATACTCAACTTAAATGTTCATGGTTTATCCACAACTTACACAAATCTGTCCCACTGAGTCTGTCATTTCTCACTCATAGTTGTATTATAACCATATTAGATAATTAAGTTCCAGTGCATAGATGCACTGATTTTATATACTATTCAAAAAAATAAAATATAACCACATGTACCAATGTATAAAGTTCCCTGGACATACTATTGTGGGGAAAAAGGAAGTGTTCAGATTAATTTTTGTAAATGTATATTACTAATAATATATTCCAGGCAAAAATGGAAAGCACATATAATAAATTTTATAGATGCAGGGATTACGTTTATTTAAAGTAAGTGTTTAAATAATTACATTTGCAATTAACAAAAAATAAATATTACCATATGGCACCTATAATTTTAGAATAATTAAAAAATTTTATGATTATATACTCTTTTTCCCATTTTTATATTAAAGTGTTAAATTTGTGACCTTATGGAGACACAGTCCATTTGCCAAGCAAATTTGGGAATCTTCTCAGAATTCTTGGCAATGAAACTAAAATACATTACTCACCAGATTCACATTTCAGGCTACATTAACTAAAAATGAACTCAGGCTAAAATAATGATTATATAGGCAGATCTTTTTGAAGGAAACCTCACTAATTCACACCTAATGAGTAGCAAAGCAGGGTCAATTAGAACCATAGTTAAATCATTAGAAAAGGATTTATCTTGATGCTGTTGTAAGCACTATATTCATTTACTTACCATGAAAATCTATCCCTTAATCCTATAGTGGTTATTTTCAAGAAGTCATTACATCTACAAGGTAAGTGTGTGTGCCTTGCTGAACGTGCAAAGGGCTTTACATACCATTTCCAATTACCTTAGGAGGTCAGGACTATTAGTCACAGTTTAGATTAGCATAATACTCATCTTGAGGCATAGAGAGGTCAATCATATGTCAAGAAATAGGTGAACCAGGGTTCTACAAGAGCTCCATCATTTTTAACCACATTTAGCCTTAACATCTCTATGGTTTTGCCTCTTTGTATGGTTTACTACAGGAGCAAACTGATATAGTGTCACTCAAGAGATCAAGTAAGATGTTAAAAAAAGGATTGCATCCATATATCTGAAGAAGTGAAATTATGTCAACATTTTAAAATTTAAAAATGTAAATTTTGCTCCTTCTTTGATACATAAAAAATTAATCCATGTATTTTTATATTATAATTAGTATTATTTCCAATTATTTCCTGACAAGCATTCTACCTGAAGGTTACACTGAAAAAGTCACTACAGGCTTCTATAATTAGAATAGAATTTCAGTCCATATCACAGATATTTTTAAGAATATTTCTCAAAGCCAGTCTTCAAATATGAGGAACACAGCTTAACCAGAATTGTTGTATTTACCAGAGCTGTCCTTCCGGTGTTTCCACTTGCACACACACAAAAAAAGCAAATACAAAAACAGTTTGCTCTATTTAATATTTTCCATATTTATGAAACTACCTATCCCATAAAAAAACACTAAAAATTATATAATATAAAGTGTTTAGGACGATACCTGGTATACCTGTTGTTCAATGAATGTAAGATTTATTATTATTATTATTGACAATATTTCTGTCAGGTAATCTTGGTGGCCAACAGTAAAGTAATAATGCTTTTCTTCTTTGTAAAGATGAAATGAGAAAAGAAAGCATTACAATTTTTATAAATCTGTGAGAATTTGAAACATTTTAATAGGAAATATTTTGGTTAAAGCAGTTCATCAGTGTTAGGAGGAAATTTTTTTAAATAAATATATGCTTATTGCTTTAAAATATAAGATTATTTTTCAAACAGATTTTGCATAGAGTCCCTCAGTCTTTCCATTTGCAATTAATATTCACGAAACAGAGTGGCCTGCTTTCCACATATTAGAATTATAAGTATTTTCTAAACTATATAGTACAAATTCCAGTTGTTAACATTGTATTGAATATATATGACATATAGTTCAAATTTAACTTATAATTTTGGAGTACTTTTAGTTTTTTATATTTTGTACAATGGAGAAGACAGGATTATCAGATTAGGTAAAAAGAGATTATTCCTTATTGGCACACTAATAAAAGGGTCGAGCTGAGATCACCTAACTGAATTTAACTGTCTCTGTCACTGGTCACATGTTATTAAACATGCGAATTCTGGCTAGTCCAAATTAAGAGGTGCTTTAAGTGTAAAATACACACCATATTTAGAGGATATAGTACAAAAAGTAAAATTATGATTGATAGTTTTTACCTTAATTATATATTGAAATAATATGTTGAATGGATTGGCTTAAAATTATATTATTTAAATTAATTTCACCTATTTCTTTTTTTGGATAGGGCTACTAGACATTTTAAATTACATATGTGGCTCACATTTGTAGATCACTTTTTGATGGGTCAGTATCAATCCACAGAATTTATATGTGTGAATATTTGTATTATATGTATATGTATGCATGCACATAATGCAAAATTGTTTCATTTTGTCTATTTTAAACAGACTTTACAAATTAGTTCATTTTGCTGTATTTGCTGAATGACATTTGAACTCAATGTTAAATTTCATGCACCATGCTATAGGAAAATGCTAATTACTCCTTATAATCACATCTATGCCAAATTGCCTTGCTGCCTATTTTTTAAAATACATCAACATAGAGTTTTGGGAATATATAAATTATATTTTTGTAAGTTTTAAAACCTTATTATTATTCATGTAAAATATTTATTCATATTTTCCACTTATTTTTAATTTACTATTTAACTGATATTTATTTTTATTTTTCCTCCTGTTATATAAGATTAATGAAAGAAGTTATATGTATATTGTTCAATGTTATATGGCTAATACCTAGTATAGTGTCTAGCACATAAGAGATATGCAATAATATAAATTAAAGGAATAGGTGAATAGTAAGGCATCATTTTACCTATTTCCACAGAATTATTTTAATGACTGTACTGAATTCTATATTATAGCTTATTAGCTATTGTTACACTGAGTTTTTAATAATATTCATATTGATATCTTTGTGATCCTAATCTTCAAACATATTTTCCTATTCAGATACTTTTTGTATTTTTAATTATTTTTTTGGAATGAATTGGCATCAGTTGAGAGAATCAGGGATAAATAGCGCAAAAATAAATATTAGCAGATTTTTCCAGAAATATTAAAATTAATTTACATCACCAATACTGGTACATAGTTTCATATAGTCGCCAAAATTAGGATGTAATATTTAGGTGGATAAATGGTTGAGAGAGAAGAGGAGTGAGAAAGCTCTCCATCAATTTAAGAATTTTATAAAAAAGAATCATGTTTCTACATATATTTTCAAATTATAGGTAAACTGAAAATTTTTGCAAATACCAGTCAATTTTATTTTTTATAGAAATTACAATTTGATTTCTGTATCTTGGGAATAATAAAAAATATATATATGTATATGGTCATTATCACAAACAACTCAAACTCAATATGACCATAATAGAATCATTATCTTTTCAAGAAAAGTGGGTTTGAGGACCTTTTTAGGTCCATAAATATAAATTTGAGTCATGATCATTAAGTTTTATATAACATAACTGAAAATTAATTTTTATTTTCATGATGTTTTCTAGCAAACATTAGAAAGTGTGTAGAACAATGACAATTTATTTACCTTAAACAGTTGCCCAGATTGTAAACTTGTAGACAAGAGTATCACTTACTTTTAATGTCTTTGGTGTTTAAGTTTAGGATATCTTTGCTGCCAAGCATAAATCTATACGAACAAATGAACATTCAGTGCAACGGTAAGCATATTATGGCTCTCTTACTTCACTAAGTCTTAATCCACAATGACATAAATAATCTCATTTTGTGTAATTTTTATAAGCACAGAATTTTGTAATTTGTTTCTCAGTAATATTTTAAGTACCTACAACAGCACCAGGCCTTTATGAGACACTCAGTATCTATTAATTTACATTATTGTCAACAACTGTACTTCTGTATACAGACAAATTTTTCATTTATAGTGATAAATTACAATTAAAATACATTTTCATAGATTAAAAGTTGCATTCAAGTATTTAAGAATTAATTAAATATTTAGATATTATATTTGGCATCATATAGTAGTGCAGCAATTCATATTTTATCTGTCCCTGTGGGCTAATAAATAGCAACATGACAAAAGTAATTCATTCAACTGAAAGGCACTCTATGGAAAAGTGGCTGGGAAGAAGTTGGAAAGGAAAAAAGTATTGAGAAAACTGAATCATTATACAACAAAAAGTCTGAAAGATGTCCAAACTGAAGAGAATGAAGGACTTATGATCACCATCAAAATACATTTCTAGTGGATGTATTACAATAATACTTTTTTAAGGTAGTGCCAAAAATGTTTTGAAGTTTTTTGTAAATGTGCATTAAATTTTTCAATACCATATTTGGAGGTAAATCTGAAAAGTAATTAGACCATACAAATAATGACTGATTCCTCTTATTTTTAATATGATGGAGTATTTCATAGTAAATTAATGTTACATTTAATTCTATTAATACTTTTATTGACATAATTTATTATTTTTAATTTAAAGTTATGTTTTAGATAGAATTAAACTTGCCTTTATTCTAGTAAATAATGCATGCTATATTAAAATAAGTATAAATGTTTAAGAGTTTATGAAAAGTTTACTTTCCTTTTACAGAAGATCTGCACATGACACAAATTCAGTGTGATGCCTATAATTTTGTCATCAGATGTTTAAGTTCTATACTAAAGAATACTGACTGGGGTGCCTGGGTGGCTCAGAGGGTTAAAGCCTCTGCCTTCAGCTGAGGTCATGATCCCAACGTTCTGGGATCGAGCCCCACATCGGGCTCTCTGCTCAGCAGGGAGCCTGCTTCCTCCTCTCTCTCTCTGCCTGCCTCTCTGCCTACTTTATCTGTCAAATAAATAAATAAAATCTTTAAAAAAAAAAAAAGAATACTGACTGAAATTTAGCAAGTTGTTTGCTAGATAATTCTGGCTTTTTAGCTACACAATGGTATTACTTAAATTGGTAATGCCTTTGGAATATAACTGATACCAGGTATTGAGAAATAATAGAAAATGTATATTGGTCTCTGCCCCAGTTCCTAGCACAGAACTCCTAAAACCCTTGTCATTGTCTAGGTGATAACAGCATGAGGAGGATCTTTTGTCTAATACCTGGTCTTTCACTGCAGCTCTTGACCCTGGGTTCCCGAAACCCTTGTAATTTCATGGGTATCACGGTGCTTTTGGTTCCAATGAGGTGACTCTGGGAAGGCCTTCAGATAGGAGCTAATTACTGAAAAGACAAAGCCATGAATAGAAGTTTGGAATTTGGGCACTTGGGTGCCCAAAGTTAAGCATCTGTCTTTGGCTTTGGTCATGTTCCCAAATTGCTGGGGTTGACGCCTGCATTGGGCTCCCTGCTCCATGGGAATCCTGCTTCTCCCTCTGCCTCTGTCTCTCTCTCTCTCTCTCTGTATCTCTCATGAATAAATAAAATCTTTGTTGTTGTTGTTGTTGTTGTTGTTGTTTTGTAAGGAGTTTGGAATTTTCAAATGTATACATGTTCTATTTACTATTATATTCCCTGGGCATTGGACTTGTGTTTGATTTAACAATGCCCTTCACAGTGTCCAGTGGAGTGTACTCAGCTGTGTTACGAGAGTGAATGTTAAGTCTTTTATATTTACCATCCTCACTTTCCTTTTCTTTATTTATCAACCACTGCTCTTCTAAAGAAAATTTTATTTTTAGACTTATTCTGAGGAGTACCTGGGGAGTTGTTTCGGCATTTGCCTTTGGCTCAAGTCGTGATTTCAGGGTCCTGGGAATGAGCCCCAAGTTGGTCCCCCAGCTCTGCAAGGAGGCTGCTTCTCCCTCTCCCTCTACCTCTTCCCCCCTACTCATGCTCTCTCTCTTGCTATCTCTCACAGTCTCTCTCAAGTAAGTAAAATATTTTTTAAAAATAGACTTATCTGAGATATTCAAATATATAGGAAGCAGCTTTTTTGACAATTCACCTATTACACTGTCATTCTAGCATTAAAAAATTTTTCACAATTTTGAGGTGCCTGGGTGGCTCAGTCAGTTAAGTGTCCAACTCTTGGTTTCAGCTCAGGTCATGATCTCAGGGTTAAACCCAGCATCAGTCTCCACGGTCAGCACAGAATCTACTTGAGATTTGCACCCCTTCTCTCTCTGCTCCTGCCTCTGCTCGCACTCACTCTCTCTCAAAGAAGTAAAATCTTAAAAAAATAACAATTTTAAATATTTAAACATTAGTTTGAAGATATATTCTAGATATATTCTAGATGTAATATATCTAGAAGATATATTCTAGATGTAATGTTGCTATAATTAATTTATAATACATATTTTCTAGTAGATATAATACATATTTGATCATATATATACATAAAGCATATTATAGTCTTAAATTTTATATATATATATATATAATTAAACTGACTTGAGAAAAGAACATTCACTTATATCTTAAAACTGATGTTTTATATAAACCCAAATATGAAGAATTACTTTTGAAGTGCTTTTTAAAAATCTAGTGTATATTAATAAAACAACTGTTTAACTTTCTGATTGCCTAAGAAATTTCCTATAAAATCTTAAGAGAGGAAAAATATTTAACACAAAGGATCAGTCAATGAGAGGAGAGTTTCCCTGTACAAAATGTTCTCTAACTAGTACTGCATTTACTAAGTAAAATTTCTGGTTATTCTTTCTTTGAGATTATCAATAATTTTTGTAAGATCTATAACTACATGTAAATGAATATGGATCAAATGTAAAATTGTATCATAGATATCAATACAACTAGTAAGAATGAAAACAATTGCTGGGACAAGTGAAAGTTTGAAATCCCCCCCCCCCCACTCTTTGTTTCTGTACTCCTGGGAGGTCTTATCTACTTGAGGCAGGCATTAGGGGAGACAACATCTTTGGAAACAAGGAAAATAGTCTGAGGACTAAAGTTTATAAAGGAGAACATGGAGAACATAAAGTGTAGTCATTACTTTTAATGAAGTGTTTTTAAAGCTTTCAAGTTGCACTGAAATTACTTGAAGGCTAATGTGAAGAGTCAAAGAGAAAATAATTAAACAACCCTAAAAATAAAATACCTGTTTAAATATGTACAAAAAACTTTTGTATACTTTTTTCTACTTTATCATTAAGTCTAATACACTGAATGTATCTAGTGGCCCTATTGGAATAGTTGCAAATATATCTACAAATATACACATCTGTAAAGCTAAAAATTACTCAAGCTATTTTTCTATTAAAAGCTTTTGTCACAGATCAAGTATTAGCTGACAGGTTGTACAGAAGCTTTGTGTTAATTAATTATTTCTACCTGAGTGACTTGTCTTTTACAATAGTGTCTGAAGCCAGATACTAGATAATTCCACTGCAGTGGTAGGACTAATTTGTTTGATATTGACAACACATTTTTCAGTATAGTTTGTGAGTTATTTCAGGAGAGTAAAAGAATTTAGATCACAAAGACAACATCAGGAATTCCAGTGGATATTGTATAAAATTACAAATATATGTTGAATTGTCTGTGTCTTAGACCTAGGAAATAAATGAAAAATAGAAATATAACATGTGCTGCCAAAATATCTAAGGACATTTATTCTTCTCTCTTTGTATGGGCTTTCTATATGTTTAATTTGGATAAATCAAAAATAAAATAATGAGGCTGAAATAATGAGACATTATTTTTGTGTGTGCATATGAATTTTTTAAATTATTATTGAAGTTATCATTGACATAGAATGTTATATTAGTTTCAGGTGTACAGCATAGTGATTCAACAATTCTATACAGTGCTCAACGCTCACTACAACAAATGTAGTAACAATCTGTCACCATACAGCATTATTAGAATATTGTTGATTCTACTTCCCATGCTGCACTTTCATCTCTGTGAATTATTTATTTTATAATATCCCCACCATCCATGTCCCCTCCAGCACTCACCAGTTTGTTCTCTGTGTTTAGGCTACTTGCTTTGTTTTTTATATATATATAAAATATATTAATATATATTATATATATTAATTAAATATATATATTAATATATATTATATATTAATTAATTAAATATATTTCTATTAATATATATAATATATAAATTAATATATATTATATATATATATTCCATGCCCAGTATGGAGCCTAATGTGGGGCTCAAATTCACAAACCTTGATCAAGATCTTAGCTGATATTTAGAATAAGGCTCAACTGATGGAGCCACCCAGGTGCCCCTGTTTTGGTTTTTAGACTCCACATATAAATGAACCATATGGTAGTTGTCTTTCTTTGTCTGATTTATTTCACTTAACATAAGACCCAGAGTATCAATCCATATTAATGCAAATGTCAATATTTCACCTAAATTTGCAACGCAAATATTAATGGACATAAAGAGAGAACCTGATGGTGACACAGTAATAGTAGGACACTTCAACACTCCATTTACATCAATGGATAGATCATCTAGACAGAAATCAATAAGAAAATAAGGAAACAATGTTGTCGAATGACATACTGGATGAGATGGACATAACAGATATATGCAGAACATTCCTTCCCCAAACAACAGAGTACAGACTCTTTTCAAGTGCACATGGATCAGTCTTTAGAACAGTAGGACAAAATAGTAGTAGGACCAAATAAGCCTCAATAAATTTTAGTAGTAGGACCAAATAAGCCTCAATAAAGTTTGAAATAATAGTCTACATCTTTTTCTAATCACAATAGTGTAAAACTAGAAATAAATCACCACGAAAAAATGGAAAAAACACAAATAGATGGAAACTGAACAACCTAATACCAATACCAAACAACAATGAAGCACTCAAAAATATTTTTAAAATGCATGAAGACAAATTAAAATGAAATATGCATAAATATATATGCATATACTTATGTGTATGTACATATATATATATATATATATATATATACACATAAACATGCACATCCTCTTCACCCATTTATCTATTGATGAACACCTGGGTTGCTTTCATATCTTAGCTATTGTAAATAATGGTACAATAAACATAGGGCTTATATATCTTTTTGAATTAGTGTTTTCATTTTCTTTGGGCAAATACCTAAGAGTGGAATTCCTGGATCATATGGTATTTCTATTTTTAATTTTTTTGAGGGACATCATACTGTTTTCCAGAGTGGCCACACCAATTACATTCTCTCCTATGGGGCATAAAGTTTCCCTTTTCTCCATACCCTTACCAAAACTTGTGATTTCTTGTCTTTTGGTAATAGCCATTCTAACAGGTGTAAGGTGACATCTCATTGTCATTTTGATTTGCATTTACCTGATCATTAGTGATGTGGAGCATCTTTTCATATGTCTCTTGTTTACCTGTATATCTTCTTTGGAAAAATAAGTGAGCAAGACCTAAGTAGAAAAGCATATAGTTGTGTTTCAGAAGGAGGAAAAGGAATTCCCAAAGGACCAACATACCAAAAGGTGAAGGAGGATTCAACTTGTTATGGGGAAAAAAAAAATTATCTGGTATGAGAGATCTCAAGAAAAAGTATGACTTATCATCAATTAAGGTAATCAGGTAGTGAAGGATGGTCTTTTCTGGACAAGGGATTGGGGTGTTATTTAAGGCATTAGTGTTTGTGTTTGAAAGTAGTAGTAGATGATAATTAAAATCTTAACAATGTTAGAAGGGAGAAATACTAAGTTAATTTTTCAGTAGGATCAAAAATTAGTAAAAATTCTTATTTGTTATCAAATATACACACATATACATACACACACACACGTGTGTGTGTAATTTTTTTTTCTTTTTAAATAATGATTTATATTTGGCCATATATTCATAAAATGATTTTTCCCTCCCTTCTTCCTTTTATTTTTCCTTTTCCTTTCTTTTCTTTTCTTTTCTTTCTTTCTTTCTTTCTATTATATGATAAGTTTCAGAGAGCTTATCAGGATTTTTATTAGATTTTTAGTGTCTGACATAGCTCCACACATACATATATATAATATTAGTTCAATTTTTTAGATTTTTTAATCATGAGGTCACTGACAAGGGGCAGTTTATTCAATTTAATGCTATGTCATTGTACTCAATCTTAGTCATTCCTTTTATAAATTCATGATACTCATCGCAAATCCCTAAAGAAAAATACACATGATTAAAAGAAAGACATTCATATCATGTACTTCTGACTCAATGTAAGTTAATATTTCCTAACGAAAATCAGCACATTGACCAACTGCTGCATGAGTCTTAAGAATAGAAATATTTTAATCCAATAGGCAGAAATGAGCACAATTAAATGCCTGAACTATTAACAAATGATAAGCTGAATACCATTAAACATTTCAGTTCCAAACTGCAAATCATATAGAATCATTTTATATAATATGTATTCATATTTTTAAAATGCTACTATAAAATTTTAACATAAATGCAAATAAAATGCTCTCATTAAAGATTTTAATTTTATATTTCAGCTATAGACACCTAAAATAAATTTTTATACAGAGTCTTATGTAAGTGATAGCCTCCCATAAGAGTTTTATCAAATAAGCTAGGTGTACTAATGAAGTAGCTTTGTGATTCTAAAGCACTTTATTCTGAGCATAGAGTTTCACCTATGTCTTTTGTAAATTAATGAGCCTTTCTGACATCCTGCTATACCCTAGGAAATCTCTTGCTTCCCCTGCAAATTGTATTTGCCATTAGATGACTTATTTTTAAAAGTTTTGTTTTGGTAATCATTTTTTACTCTGTATGAAAAAGATGATGATTTCATAATCTATAAATTTTAAATGAATATTTTAACAAAAAACATAGATTATTTTTCCTTTGATTATTTGAAGCTTTTCATCCAAACTTCTCTGTGCAATTTACCTCAAATATGTGAAAGAAATCATCTGTCATTTTCTAGCTTAAGTATACGAGTATATGTCTCAATATAAAATAGCAGAATCATTATATACAAATTAAAGGTATTGTGGGGTTTTTTGTTTATTTTGTTTTGCTTTTTTGCCCTTAAGGAATAACAACGTGAATAAGTTAAATTATATTACATATATTTGTAATATTGACTCAGGGGCCATGGGAACAAGCCCCAAGTGAAAAACCTTAGGCATTTGGTGCACTTCCTATTGATTGATATTGCTAAACCAAGCAGGGACTTAAAACAATAGCAGCAACCACACCTGTTGATGTAGTAGTGAACAGAGGCTCCACAAACATGAAAGATGTTAAGTCCAAAAGCACAAATGAGCTACCAGAGTTGCCTAACAGTATCAACTAATTCAGAAAAGGCACTTTTCTATCCATTATTAGCATAAAAGACTTAAGTGAGGACCCCCAAAAGGAACTTTCTCTAAATAAATTGGGCTTCCTTTATCTTTGTCAGGGAAGCCAGGTTAACTGCTCTCTGTTGGTGTTGTGTCTCTGTTCAGATGGACCTCTAGCCCCAGTAAAGTCTTACCTGTGCCTTTGACTTTTGGTTCCAGCCTCATTTCTATCCTTTTGGGCAAAGATGTGACTCTAGTAACAATATGGTTAGTTCTATACTAGTTGCAAGAAAAAGTAAATTTTTACATCTCTGGTAATAATGTAACTTATGAATACTGAAATTTCTAAAATATTAAAATTAAATTAACAATATAAAATAAAAAATCTTACAATTCAATAACAGCAATAACAAATTTTTTAAAATGGGCAAAAGATCTGAATAGACGTTTCTCTAAGAAATAAGTATATAAAAGGCCATAAGCAACTTAGAGAATCTTTGAAACTTAGTCATCAGAATAATGCAAAGCAAAATCTCAACAACATACCACTTCACACATGGATGACTGTAATAAAAATGTCAGAGATGAAGTGTTGACAAGGAAGTGGAAAAATCAGAACACATACATTGCTAGAAGTGTGAAATGGTATGGCTCCTTTGGAAAACAGCCTGGTATTTCCTCAAATGATGAAAGGTAGAATTACCATAGGACCCAGTAATTCTACCCCTAATATATACTCAAGAGAAATAAAAACATATGATCACACAAGAGCTTTTACCTAAATGTTTATAGCTTCCTTATAGCCAAAAGATGGAAAATCTCAAATAATCATCAAAAGAAAAATGGATTAAAAAAAGGTAGCATATCCATACAAGGGATTATTATTCAGAAAATAGATTAATGATTGCTTAACGCTGGGAAGTTAGAAGTGGGGGTGGGGGAGAGGACAAGGGATAGGACAGCCAAACAACATAAGATTTTGGTTTTGATTGATGAAAATATTTTAAAATTGACTGTGGTGATTGTGTATATTTTTGAAAAGCATTGAATTATATGATTTAAAAAGGTAAATTACATGATATGTCAATCATATTTCAGTAAAGCAGCTAATAAATAATAATAAAAACCCATCCTATTTTTGAAGACACAGGAAGAAGCTATGAGCCAAGGGCTATGAGTGGCCTTCAACAGGTGGGAAAGTCAAAGGAACAGCTTCTCCATTAGGACCACCAGAGAATTAAACTAACTCTGCCAACAATTTGACTTCAGGCAAGGAAGACCCATTTTGGACTTCTGACCTACAGAAATGTAAGATAACAACTTTATTTTATTTCATTCCAGTAAGTTTGGGGTCTAAACAATCAACCAGAAACAAAAAATACACTCTATCTAGGATAATATGACACAATTGTAACTACTTAGTCAACAAAGATTCCCAAAGATTCACACACAATGGATTCCTCCAATATAGAGTTAATTTTTTATTAAAATATGAGGAGGAAATGATGGTCAGGCAAAAGTTCTTTAAGATCATCATTTTAGGGGCACCTGGGTGGCTCAGTGGGTTAAAGCCGCTGCCTTCGGCTCAGGTCATGATCCCGGGGTCCTAGGATCCAGCCCCGCATCGGGCTCTCTGCTCCGTGGAAAGCCTGCTTCCTCCTCTCTCTCTCTGCCTGCTTCTCCGCCTACTTGTGATATCTCTCTCTGTCAAATAAATAAATAAAATCTTTAAAAAAAAAATTCTCTTTCTCTTTTACATGAAACTTCTTTAAAATACTACCATACCATATGCCAGTAATAAAGTTAGAAGCACTTAGCTAATCTTGCTTTCACCAAATAAATATTAAAAGATTAAATACAAAATTAAAATTTAAATATGTTTATTCATAATGTTTATTATAAATATTTTGTGCATCATAAAAATAGCAATATAATGGCTCTAACTAAAAAGCATTTATCCTATTCAATTTTTTATGTATTCGGTAACCTTTTACATGACAATTGAAAGAAAAAGCATATTGCTTCTCAATTCTTGTTTATGTGAAAACTTTGATACTTTACACTTTTCTGTGGAGAGATTAGGTTGGTCAGCATAGAAACTGCTGTTTAAAAGTTGATCCTGACAACTGAGTAGAGGGCATGGAATATTAATTTATTTGCACGGGATTTTAATGTTTCCTGCAAAGAATGTACTGGCATTTTTTATTAGCAAATAGTATTAACAAACTAAACAAAACAACCACAACAACAACAACAACAACAAAAAACCCAAAACAAAAACAAAAAACCTTGAATTGTTTTCAGATTCATTTCAATATGAAAAAAAACTATTATTTATTCTGAAGGATTTCTAAGTTACATTTTAGCTTTTGATAGACTATGTGCAAATTAATTCCCAGTAATGACTCTGAAAATATTCCAAATGCATTTTTGAAATGAAGTAACAAAGGACATCTGAGGAAGATTCATGTTTTTTTAAAATGTTTGTGTATGTGGAGACTAAAAGAATATTGAATATAGTGAATTTTCTTTGGTTTCTAGTTAATGTTAATGAAAAAAAGACATCTCTGAATAAGATGCAGCTATTACTTCTCTTATCATTCATATGGTGGAATAGCTTGAGTGAGCATTCATTTTTATCCCTCTCAGTGGTAATTAAAGGCCATTCAAACCTAATCTCTGTCAGTCCACACTTCTTTCAGTCTATCTTAGTTTTCTATTATTTATAGTTGGTTAGTTAGCACTATACCTGATAAGCTATGTTAAGAGCTGTTAAGTGTCTATAGAGGCAATCTACTATGAGCCCTGAGATTCTCTGCAAGTTCTTGCTGACTATATCAAGAGTGCAAAGGCCTTGCTGCTCATTTACTGGGCCATTTTTCAGTATTAAGTTTGCCACAAACCTTGAGGGATGAGGTTTTCTGCCTCTGGATAGAGAGCAGGGTTGTTTCTACTCATTGTAAAATCAGGCAATGCCCCAGTGCTGTGTTCCTTTCCTGTGGAAGCATCCTTCCCAGGCCCTTTTAACCCCTGCAGAGCTTGGGGCAGAGGGGAATTGACACAAACTGACATGAAGCTCTGGCTGTTGCATTTACCATGATTGATAAAGTCCTTTGTCCCTTTTTCAGGAGTCTTATGTCTGCTGCTCGCACTCACGAAGCTGTCAGAGGATAGCTTAAAAATTGGGAGGGAGACAAACCATAAGTGACTCTTAATCTCACAAAACAAACTGAGGGTTGCTGGGGGGGGGGGGTTTGGGAGAAGGGGGTGGGATTATGGACATTGGGAAGGGTATGTGCTTTGGTGAGTGCTGTGAAGTGTGTAAACCTGGCGATTCACAGACCTGTACTCCTGGGGATAAAAATATATGTTTATAAAAAATAAAAAAAATAAAACCTTAAAAAAAACTGGCAAGTAGAGTGAAATCGTAGACTATTCATAAGTCTTAATATTAAAAAGGAGTTTCACATAGTCTAATGCTACTGCAACTGGGGAACAAAGCAAAGAATTTTAAGTGTTTGGAATTTAAGCTTCTAAGGGTAGATTTTCCCAGAAATTCACCTTTGCTATGCCGATAATGTCTACTGTCTGATATTGGTCATTTCTCCCCAGTTCTGTTGCACTTTGCATTCTAGACCTTGGAAATTTTGTGTAAACCAGAGACTTACTAAATTCCACTTTCCTAATGCATAACTGTAGATCCTTGTTTCTCAAGATTCATTACACCAATTCACTTTTCCTAACATAAAATTGACATGCCCAAATAAAATAGAAAAAATATATTAGATATAATGATTGTTCCCTTCCATAAATTGCAGAAAGCCTAGAATTTTGGAGAATGCTGTTATTCATTTTTTAAATCAAAATGTTATGGGATCACTATGTCTCTAAGTTTTGTCATATTTTACATTTTTTCTTTCCTTTCTAGCTGTATATCTCTACACTTTTATTCCAACTATGGTACATAATAAATACGATTAATACGATTAACCATCCTTACACCATCAAGAAATAGTTCCCAAAGAGTTCTCTGTGTCCTCCTCAGCTCATTTGTAAGAAATTTACATAATATGTCCTTAGAATATGGAGCTAAATTCAGTCATTAAAGAAATATTTTCTGAGCCCTTAAATCCTTATTAGGAAATTAGTGTTGTATTTTATTCTTGAGAAGCTTCTAGTCAGACCTTTGATAAAATTCAGACTGTCTTTTGAGAAGTGGCAGGTAAGAAGGAAAAAGCTAAATAATGGGGGGTGTCTGTGTGGTTCCATCAGCTTGATGTCTTCAGCTTGGGTATTGATCCCAGGTCCTAGGATTGAGCTGGGCATCTGAATAACAGCTCACACAGCTGGCAGGGAGCCAGCTTCTTCCTCTCCCCTCTGGTTGTGCACTAGCTCTCACTCCCTCTCTCTCAAATATTAAATAAATATTTTTTTAAAGAAAGCTACATAATGGATAAGTGAAGGGAAGGTAAGAGTTGATTCTGGGAAAAAACAAAAGTGCAGAAAGATCAGAAATAATAATATAATATTTTGCACTCTAAATAATACAGGTTGGTAAAAATACATTTTTGGTTTCAGTGGTAAATAAATATACAATGTATAGGTATGTATGTATTTTAATAATTACTAGGTCTTCACAGACACAATCAAATAACCATCCACCCACCCACATCTTACTGGTTTCTTTAAGTCAGAACTAGGCTATCATAACAAATAATAGAAGGAGTTAACATTTATTGAGATTTCACTAAGTTTTGGTATAACATATTTTACATACTCTTTATTGTATGTATTATATATATATGTGTACATATATATGTGTGCGTGTGTGTGTGTGTATTCATAAGAGCCTAATAATGACCGTGATTTTGAATATAAATTGCTATTAGTTTACCTTCACTTTGAAGCTGATGAGATGGAGTAGAGAGAAGCCAAGTCACTTTTTATAGTTAACATTGTATATTTTAGGTACTTGTTCACTTTTCTGATATGTGTGGTTTGCAGAAGCTGCTGGATTATAGAATGTTACTGTACAATTGTGGATAAAGTTCCAACATGTATTGGAATATGTAACCTGAATCCCAGAGAGGAAATAAATTTATAGGCAAAAGGATTCCTTCCTTTATCATAATTTAAACTTCTATCCCAGAACTATTCCAACTAATTTGTATTCAATTATTCCATCACTCACCACCTTACTGAGATGAAAAAGAAAACATGCCTATCATCCATTCTGTACTTTAGTGGAAAAGTTCAAATATTTTTTAATTTAAATTCCATTAGCCAACATATAGTACATCATTAATTTCAGATGTTGTGTTCAATAATTCTTCAGTTGCGTATAACACTCAGTGCTCATCACATCATGCACACTTCTTAGTGCCCATCACCCAATAACCCCATACCCCACCCACCCTTTCTCCAGCAACCCTCACTTTGTTTCCTATAGTTAAGAGTCTCTCATGGTTTTTCGCCTTCTCTAATGACTTCCCATTCAGTTTTCCTTCCCTTTCCTTATGATCCTCTGAGTCGTTTCATATACTCCACATATGTGCAAAACCAAATAATTATCTTTCTTCAACTTATTTTGCTTAGCATAACACCATCCAGTTCCATTCACATCTATGTAAATGGTTAAGTAACCATCCTTTCTGATGGCTGAGTAATATTCCATTGTATATATGGAATATATACACACACCTTCTTTATCCATTCATCTGTTGATGGACAACTCAGCTCTGTCCATAGTTTGGTCGTGGTGGACATTCTTGCTCTAAACATTGGGATGCATGTACCCCTTCTGAACAATACATTTGTATCTTTGTGGTAAATACCTAATAGTGCAATTGTTGGGTCATAGTCTTGAGGAACCTTTATATTGTTTTCCAGAGTAGCTGTACCAGCTTGCATTCCCACCAACAGTATAGGAAGGTTCCCCTTTCTCCACATCCTTGCCAACATTTGTTATTTCCTGACTTGTTAATTTTAGCCATTCCAGCTAGTGTGAGGTAGTATCTCGAAGTGTTTTTGATTTGTATATCTCTGATGCCACATGATGTGAAACATTTTTTCACATGTCGGTTGGCCATTTGTATATCTTCTTTGGAAAAATGTCTGTTCATGTCTTCTGTCCATTTCTTGACGGGGTTATTTGTTTGGAGAGTTATGAGTGTGATAAATTCTTTATTGATTTTGGTCTTTACCTGATATGTTATTTGTAAATATATTTTCTCATTCTGCCGGTTGCCTTTAGTTTTCTTGACTATTTCCTTTGCCATGCAGAAACTTTTTATCTTGATGAAGTCCTAACTGTTCACTTTTGCTTTTGTTTCCCTTGCCTTTGGAGACATGCCTAATAAAAAGTTGATGTGGCCGAGGTCACAGAGGTTGCTGCCAGTGTTCTTCTTTATGATATTGATGGATCCTATCTCACATTTAAGGCTTTCATCCATTTCAGCTTGTTTTTATGTAAGGCATAAGAGAATTGTCCAGTTTCATTTTTCTGCATTTGGCTGTCCAATTTTCCCAACAACATTTGTTAAAAGACTGTCCTTTCCCTATTGGGTATTCTTTCCTGATTTCTTGAGGAATAGTTGATCATAGAGTTGAAGGTACATTTCTGGGCTCTCTATTGTGTTCCATTGACCTATGTATCTGTTTTTGTGCCAGTAGCATACTGTCTTGATGATTACGGCATTGTAAGAGAGCTTAAGTCTGATATTGTGATGCCACCAGTTTTGGTTTTCCTTATCAACATTCCTCTGGCTATTCAGGGTCTTTTCTGGTTCCATACAAATTTTAAGATTATTCGTTTCAACTCTATGAAAAAAGTTGATGGTATTTTGACAGGGATTGCATAATTGAATGTGTAGATTGTTCTGCATAGCATAGACATTTTAACAATATTAATTCTTCCAATCCATGAGCATGGAATATTTTCAATTTTTTTGTGCCTTCCTTGATTTCTTTCATAAGTGTTCTGCAGTTTTTAGAGTACAGATCCTTTACCTCTTCAGTCAGGTCTATTCCTAGGTATCTTACGGGTTTTGGTGCAATTGTAAATGGACTTAATTTCTTAATTTATCTTCTGTCTCATTTTTAGTATATAAATATACAACTGATTTCTAAGCATTGATTTTATATTCCATCAATTTGCTGAATTCTTGTAAGAGATCTAGCAATTTGAGGGTGCAGTCATTTGGGTTTTCCACATAAATTATCATTTCATCTGTGAAGAGTGAAAGTTTGACTTCTGTGCCAATTTAAGAGTCTTTTATTTCTTTTTGTTGTCAACTGCTGAGGCTAGGACTTCTAGTTTAAACAACAGTGATGAAAGTGGGCATCCCTGTCATATTCCTGACCTTAGGGGAGAAGTTATCAGTTTTCCCCCCTTGAGAATGATATTCACTGTGGGCTCTTTATATATTGCTTTTATGGTATGAAGATATGTTCCCTATATTTGTGCACTATGCACTGTTTTAATTAAGAAAGAATGCTGTATTTTGTCAAATGCTTTTTCTGCATCAATTGAGAGGATCATATGGTTCTTGTCCTTTTTTTCATTATTGTGATGCATCATATTGGTACATTTGTGATTGCTAAACCACCCTTTCAGCCCAGGAATAAATCCCAATTAGCTGTCGTGAATGAACTTTTTAATGTACTGTTGGATCCTATTGACTAGTATCTTGGTGAAATTTTGACATCCATGCTAATCAGGGATATTGGTCTGTAATTCTCCCTTTTATTAGGGTCTTCATCTGGTTCTGGGATCAAGGTATTTCTGGCCTCATAAAAGAGTTTGGAAGTTTTCCTTCCATTTCTATCTTTTCAAACAGCTTCAGAAGAATAGATATTATTTCTTCTTTAAATGTTTGGTAGAACAAACATTGAACAAACGTCCTTCACAGGAGCAGATTTCTAAAAATTCCAATTTTGCAATCCCTTACTGAACTACTTTCTGATAGCCAGCTTATGGAGTCTCTTTCACCCTGTGGTTTATCTTCCTATATATCTCCTCAGATTCATATCTCTACAGCTTCTACCTTGCAAAAGTGGTTACTTTTCTATTTGTAGAATTGAAGCAATTCTTTTCACAGATCTCAAGTTGAATTCACAGGTGTTCCAAATGATTTGATAGGTATCCAGCTGAATACAAGTACCAGATGGAATGCAGGTCCCTTACTCTTCTACCACTTTCCCTCCTTCTCTAAAATAATTTTTGATAACATGATTATATACACACCTATATACACACATGCATACTTAAATATTGTATTTAGAAAATATTATAAACAATATTTCCCAAAGTCACATAAGTAGTATTGAATTCCTAAGGAGAGAGTGGTTTGAGGAATAATCTCTTTGATATAGTTTCCCTAAATTTATTCATTAAATTTATTCATTTCTTGATATACTGACATTTAATTCAGTTTAGGTAATCCATTGTGTTGCTTGAAAACTCATGTCTGTTTGGTGTATATGATGAATATTGTATAATTGTTTTATTTCAGGAAACAAACAGAGGAGGAAATCAAGGTTTGTTCAGCTTCATGATAAGAGAACAGTGAAGGTAATATTTAGTGAAGCTAGAACTTGAATGCATATCTGTCTTATATCCCAAGGTGTTTTTATTAAGTAATAAAACAAAGTAATAGGTTTTGTTAGTTATCTTTAAAACATTTCTTGTATAATCTAAAGCTTATAACTTAAAAATATGTGTCCAAGTATTATCTAAATAGCAAAACAAGCATAAGTTTTGGTTAGAAACATGTAATTCATTCATGTCAGTGTCCAAGGTGTGATAAGATCATCTTTCTAGTAAGGGCAAAGTCATTCAAATTAATGCTTTCAAGAAAAGTAAAACTAATATTTTAGGTTTCTTTGGTGCTTAGCACTAGTTTTTTATTGTGGTAAAATATAAAAATATTATTCATAATCTTAGTCATTTTTTACTTTGTTTTTGTGATATGAACACAATATGAAATCTAATCTCTTAACAAATTTTAAGGTATACGACATAGTATTGTTAAATCTAGACATACTGTTATATAGAAGATCTTAGAACTTACTCATCTTGCCTAACTGGAACTTTGTACCCATTGAAGAGCAAATCCGTGTTGTCCCCTTTCCCCAAACAATCTACATTTACAACTCAAGGAACTAGAAAAGGAAGAAGCTAACCCCAAAGTTAGCATTGCAAAAAATTAGCAAATATTAGCATAAAAATAAATGAATTAGAACAAAAAAAAAATTAATAAAACTTGAGGATTTTTTTTAAATCAACTAAAATGACAACATTTTGGCTATACTAAGAGTCAAGAAATTTTGCCATAAACAGAAATTAATTGACTCACAGTTCTAGAGGCTAGAAGTCCAACATCATTATGGCAGGTTTCTGTATCATCTCTCAAAGCACAGACTGTTCACTTCTTGTGTCCTCACATGGTGGAAAGGAGAGAGAGCTCTCCTGGGTCTATTTTAGAAGGGCATCAATGTTACTCATGAGGGCTCCACCCTCATGACCTAAAATCTTCCAAAAAATCCACCCCCTAATACTATCACATTAGGGTTAGGGTTTTATCATGTCAGTTTGACGGGGACACAAATATTCATTCCATAGCAACTGACTTCTTTGGTGATCTATCCCAGGTCTTAAATGTCATCTCTATGTAGAAACTTCCCAACTTTATAGTATACATCTTTGAAGTAGAACCACATATATACAAATGCTCCTTTGATATGTAGATTCTGATATTTGATAAGTTTCTCAAAATTATTACGTGTTATAAAAGAAATGCCTAATCTCTTCAACATCACTTCCAATTTGGGTTCTCCTATGCTTTTGCCCATATCAACAAATTGCAAAACCCCTTTCTTCAATTTTTCAGGACAAAATTTGTGAGTCATTCTTGAACGCTTTCATTACCTCTCATCTTAATTACAATCAACTAGAGAAACCAGGTGGTACACCTTTCACAGTATAACAAAATATGACAACCATTCAACACCTACATTACTAGCATCTTGATCCAAGTTGCCAGCATCTCTTACAATGATTATTATAATCACTTCCTTAGTTATATGTCTATTCCACTCTTTATTCACCACAGTTTATTC
This sequence comes from Mustela nigripes, assembly GCF_022355385.1. NCBI lineage: Eukaryota > Metazoa > Chordata > Mammalia > Carnivora > Mustelidae > Mustela > Mustela nigripes. Next base: position 253,572,654 of record NC_081557.1, on the reverse strand, counting down.
TCACTGATAATAAATGAGAAAATATCTAAAAATGGGTCATATAATGAAGATTATCCTAGACCACGTTAAGGATTTTATATTTTATTTGGTAAATTAGAAGTCCTATTAGTCTTATGACCTGTTTCAAGAGATCACTCTGGTTATCATGAAGGGAATACTTTTGGAGGAGCAAATGTGGAAAAGAACATATGACTCTTGTCATTGTTAGATGGAGCATGATTGTGTTTTGGACTAGTATGTAAATCTTAAAAAATAAATAGAATTAAGTAGATTATAATTTGGAAAGAAGACAAAGATTTATTGATGATTTATTCATGTGGAATAAAAGAATGGGCTTAATCAGGGGTTGATCAAATGGTGAGTAAATCATGGTAATTTTTAAAGGGATGTTGAAGACTGGGAGACAAATAGGTTTACCAACACTGAAATGAGAATTCAGATTTGAAAATATTAACTTGAGAAACGTATGAGTAAAACAAGAAGATACATCAATCAATCAGTGCATATCTCCTGAAAGCAGTCAATTCTGAAGCTATAAATGTATATCAGAAAATTTATAGCCAGGTCTTAGAGCTTGGAAGAGACTGAACAAATACTACCCATCTTTTCTTCGATGATACTAAATATATTGAGAACTAAATCAGAAAATTGTATTTTCATTATTATTATTGATATTTTTCCCTTATGTAAATTGTGATGGCCAAATTTAAATAACATTTAAGGTGTCCTGAGAAATATACATATATATATAATTTTTTTAACCAATTTTGATGTCTATCCTAGGATCTGAGTGACCAAGTCTTGGCTTTCATAAAATGTTGAAAGCTAAAATTTTTATTTAAAAACCAAAATTAAAAAAAATATATGATTAACACCAGTTAAATATTTTTAAATATCTAGTCCTAATTGATAGTCAAACTGAATTCATATTGAAAATTTTAAGAGTTAACTTACTTTTAAAAAGGCACAATGTGTACATTTTCAATTAGATTTAGCTATATCTAATGTAATAGATCAGGTAAGAAAGAATATTATTTTTTAATTTAGTTTAATTTGTGTGTGTGTGTGTTCCAAAATTCATTGTTTAGGCACCTCACCCAGTGCTCCATGCAATTCATGCCTTCCTTAATACCCACCACCAGGAAAGAAAAATTATTGAAGGCACATTAGAAGGTTATTGAAATACTCAGTTTATCAAATAATGAAAGTATTTAATCATCTTGACATGAGGAACATTTGACAATTGAGTAATATTTCAAAATGTTAAAATACTTGGGAATATATGGCAAAATAATGATTAAAAATTTTAAGTCCTTCAAATTATAAACAAATATTAATATTTCAGTTTGCCAGTAGTCAAAAGTATGCTTGTAATCAAGCCTATCAAAACCTGGTTATATTGAAAGGAACAAATGAATATTTGAAAATCTTGAGAAATTACATCAGTAGGTCCAGAAATATTTTAATATTTTCTATGCTATTTCCATAAATATTTTTAATAAAAACTAAATCTGAATAACTAATCTCAAATTTAGTATTGTTTTGTGGTGTAAATTTCTGTCATGTTTTATGAACCATGTAGATTTTGAAAATTGTACTGCTGGTAGAGTAGGTTTTTAAATGGCAATGATATTCTCAGTGAGAGTGATTTTTTTTATGCTTTAGAGAGTATTATAAAGTTTGAGAGCAAAGCATTTGAAAATGGACAGTGTTGTGCTATGCCTTCCTTTGAATTACATCCAAACACCAGAACATTTTAGCATTCTTGAGATCAACAGTCAGAAATTAAATTTCTGTTCCTTATCACACATTGCTGAGGAAATCCAGAAACTAGCAAATTTTTTCCCATTAATAATGTGATATATGATGAAAAAAAATCACCAAGTGATAGTAGTAGATAAAATAATAGTGTTTCGTGACATAAAGAAAAATGACAAAATTGCATGAGTAAGTTTATATTTAAATCAAAGGTGAATTAATGACACTATAGAAAATTTCATTGTCATGAGTTCCTGAGACTTCCATCAGTTCTAAATCTTTGCTCTTATAGTCCTGAAGTAAGAAAATATCAAGTATCTAATAACTGTGATAAAAATAAATAATTGAAAAAGATTAAAATAGTCTGCTCTAACCCCCTTTTTTAGTTGCTGTTAAAAAATATTAAATGTTCCTTTTTTCCCCCCTACTCACAAGCCAGGAAATAAAATGCTAAATCAATCTAAAACTGTTTAATAATAATCACACTATATTCTATTAAACTCATCATTGCCACCACCATTTGGTACAATTAGTTATCCATATGTTACAGAATATTAGCTATATTTGATGTAGAAAAAGTAATAGTATGCCTGCTGAAAAAAATAAAATAAAATGCAGAAGCTTAATAGAAAGTTGCAACAATTATCAGATCACTGTTTTTTAAAGGATAGATTATAAATTTAGGTTTAAAGTATATTCTGTTCTTCATTTGCCACTTAACATTTACAGAAGAATCATTCCCTAATTGTCTAGAGATGCTCAGGACTTCTTTAGTGCATCTATGATTAGTTGCAATTTATTTTTATATTTCTTCTCTAAGAACTATTTATTCATTAAAAAGTTGTGAAAAAACAGATGACGCTTATACTAACTGTATGCCCTGCCTGAATGCTTCTTGATTGGAAATAATTTATCTTTTTCCTTTCATGTAATCTGTGTTATCTAATATAGTGCCTTAAACGTAATATTATTCAACATATATGTATGAATTTAAAATGGTGTTAAATCATTTCTGAGTGCCTCCTGTGGTTAGATGCTGCATGGATGCTTAATGTAATCCAGATACTGTCCTACTTGCAATGACTCACTTTCCCTTAAATTATTTACTAAAATAAGAAATTCAAATTAACAAGTATATTTAAAATTTATACTCTCTATTGAGGCAGATTTATAGTTGTTTTGGGTAGTAAGTTTCTTAATACTTAATAAGTGTTAAGTATTCTTGAATTAAGTGCTAATCAATATGATGTTCTTTTTAGAGTTAAGAGACAAATTTTAATTTCCTGTTTAACAAGTAATGAAAGAAAATGATAAGCTTTATTTTTTAATAATGCTGTAATTCATTGTATAACCCTATATTCTTAATGCTTGCTCTGATAATTTTAGATGATATACATTAACCAATAAACAGATTGGATAATGTCTCTTTTGTTCTTAACAATTTTCAATAATTTAAATTTTTGATGTCATAATTTAATGAAGTTCATATTTTAATTCAAATTAATTTATTTTAACTTAAACTATATGTTCAAAACAATTTATATTACTTTCCCTGGTGAAACTAAATTTATAGACTTCAAGGAAAGAGAAGCTCTCTTTAAAAATAACCAGTGTCTAGCTCAAAACGGCGTAAGCCCACCCTGTGAACAGAACACCTGACTGTTGCAGGATGAGGGGACCAGCAAAGGCCCTCCCTAGCCACATTGTATGGTAATTCTGTTTAGGGAAGGAGTTAATTATTAACTGCCTACTTAAAGCAAAACAAAAATCTAAGCAATATGAAAATGTTTCACATTTAATGTTTCCAATAACTGTGTCTTTTAGCTATTACTATTGTTCTTTTTACCAGTTTTAGAGAGAAGGACAAGAGATTGTTTAAACAGCCCAGACATGTAGCGAGCTTTTGTCAGAACTTAGATTTGAAATTCAGTCAGTCAGATTTCCTAAGCAGAGTCTTCAATAGTTTTATACAATTCCTTCTTTAGGTGACACTCTAAATTGAACTGGAAAGTCCTGCAAGTGAGCACAGTGTTGAGTCTTTTAGTTTGTTTTATTATTTAGCTGGCAGGCTGGTTCCCTTTTCAGAAATGGCCTGACAATTGGTTGTTTTAAGAAATAGCTACACAAGAGCGTACAGAGAACTTTCCACACAAAAGTGTACCACCTTCACTTGTCTTGTGCCCTATTTAAAATTGCCACATTTATCATTGTTCCAAACTGTGTTTTCTTGGATTCTGTCTGTCTTTTGGCATCCATTAATCACAGGACAAAAACACCAGTCAAAATGTTTACCACTCTTTAGCCAGTCAGCTTGGCTGAAACTGGCCTTTCTTGTGCAGATCACTGGATCCAAGGCTTTGTCCCCAACCACCTTCTTATCTGATTTTCACATACCAAGTCAACACTACCCTTCCCTAAATCCTAGGGCCAGGTGCCAAGCAACTAGATACCCCCTCAACTACACAAAACCCACTGGAAATCATTCAAACTTGACATTCTAAATGGTATAATCTGCACTGTCTTGCTTTTCTGTAGAAATCCCTATGAATGACCTGGTTTACTTTCCCCTCACTTTATTTTTTAAAAGACTTTATTTATTTGAGAGAGAGAGAGAGAGAGAGAGAGGACAAGAGCAGCATGAGGGGCGAGGGGAAAAGCAGACTCCCTGCTGAGCAGGGAGCACAACATGGCGGTTGATCCCAGGACTCCAGGATAATCCCATAAAGCCCACCCAGGCATCCCATCATTTTCCCCTCACTCCTGTCTTCTGCCTCCTGATTCAAATCTGGTATTTCCTACATAGCCCTATGTGGCATGCATGTCCCTTTCTCTCAGAAAATGTAATATATACTTTCAAGTGGCTTTGACCTTTCTGTATCGGTACTCAGTCATAGCTTTATAACTTAAGATCTGGGCATAGAACAATCCTCGCATTCATTCGTAACATAGATGACACTATTTGTCCTTTACATCATTCGTGTATATATCTTTGTGAGAATAAAAAACACAGAAAGGACTTGATAATTAAAGCAGTATCTGTAACATACCCCCACCGTTCATACCAGAAATGGTGTGAGAAATATTAAAGAAATTGGACACCAGAACTAGTAGACATCTATTACTTAATGTAGCTTACTATCTTACTTATAAAAGTAGGAAATGTCTCTCTACTTCCAATAATGCATTCTTATTGAGATAAATTCTGTATCTTAGCTTGAAGAGAAAGGATTATACTTGAAATCAATTCCTGAAAGATTTTTTATAAAGCTTAAAAGAGAATGGTATTACTTTAATTTTTCAAAAAGTAATAATATTTATCTCTGATAAAGTGAAAAAAAAGAAAAAGCATCTTTTCCCCACCAGTAACCAATGGGCATGGATTAGGTTATAGCATGAATGAATAAGCAACAGTCATGTAATACTAAGCTCATGTAGTTAGTTGAATAATAACTTACATTTTGTGCAGCATTTCACTTTTTTAAAAAAGATTTTGTTTATTTGACAGAGCAGAAGCAGAGGAGAGATGCAGAAGGAGAGGGAAAAGCAGACTCTCCTCTGAATAGGAAAACCTGATGTGTGACTTGATCCCAAGACCCTGGGATCATAACGTGAACTGAAGGCAGATGCTTAACTGACTGAGCCACACAGGTGCCTCTATTTTCAAGTTTTCAAAGTATTCTATACCTAATTGTTCATCAGATATCCAGACTATTCTTATCTCTGTTATGAAAATCAATGAAGCTACTTTTATTTATTTTTTTTTTTAAGATTTTATTTGTCAGAGAGAGAGAGAATGCACAAGTAGGGGGAGTGGCAGGCAGAAGGAAATGCAGGCTCCCCACTGAGCAAGGTCCCTCATGTGAGACTGGGTCCCAGGACCCTGGGATTATGACCTAAGCCTAAGGCAATGCTTTACTGACTGAACCACCCAGGTGTCCCAATGAGGCTACTCTTAAAAAATAAATTTATCCTTTTGAAAAATAGAAAACATCTGAAAAAAAAAAAAGAATTAGAGATGATGATTCCTAAGTTTATGCTTTTGTCAACTCCCCTGTAAATTATTGTTAAAACAAGCAGCAATATCAAAAACAAGCCACAGAGTCTGCTGCAATGAATGGTTTGAAAATAGTCATTTCATGTTTGATTACCCTCATGGAATCAAGGGAATGATGAAAATCTCTTAAGGACAGATATGTGAATATTATGTTTACATTCAGCATATTTTTAGAGACGTTTCAAGAGAAAGAAATTACTACACTAAATTACTTAAATGCTCCTTAATGTGAACTAATTTTCTAGCAGTTGTGGTAACGTGAATCAGTGCCAAGCTACTCTTATATTTAATAGCTTCTGGGACACTGGGATCCAAACTCCCAGTGGACCATCCACTAAAGGACTGAAAATGTTGCAGTAATTTTTCTTTTCCTAGAACAAAACAGAATTCCTGAACAATGGTCTCCAAACAGCAGGGGGAGTTAATTAAATTAAAGCACTGAGTCAAAAAAACAAGTATCATCCTATTAGCATCAAGAGACAGGATAGGATTTTGAACTTTAGTTTAAAAAAATCCTGCCCCCAGATCCTGGAAGTAGAAGTCAGACTATTTTAATAAATTCATACAAAATTATTCAAGGCAACATATAATAATGAAGTGATAAAACTTTGAATAATTATAATTTTATTAGCTGATATACCAAATAAAACAAAATTATTTTCTCCTGTCACTACGATTTTTTTTATTTGACCATTTTTTTATACTTATTTCCTAGAAACAAAAATTTGTCTACAGTTTTTTATATGTTTGAAGTGAACAGATAGGGCAAGAATTACTTTCCTTTTTTTTTTAAACATTATTTTTTTTTAATAAAGATTTTATTTATTTATTTGACAGAGAGAGATCACAAGTAGGCAGAGAGGCAGGCAGAGAGAGAGGGGGAAGCAAGCTCCCTGCTGAGCAGAGAGCCCAATGCGGGGCTCGATCCCAGGACCCTGAGATCATGACCTGAGCTGAAGGCAGAGGCTTCAACCCACTGAGCCACCCAGGTGCCCCAAGAATTACTTTCTCTAATTTAATATGCTATGTCATCCCTGACATCTATTCTCAATAAAGTATTTTTGAAACAACATTTTTTAATAATACATACTTCTATATTTTATATAGAAGTTATATTTTATATAAACTATATATATATTCTATGTAATTTTTTAATAATACATACTTCTATATTTTGTCATCTCTTTCAAATGTAAATAATATGGATTCTATAATCTAAAATACATAGTTAATCTAAAATATACTTTATTATTAAATTCTAGGTGTCACTTGATACCATTTTAATGAGAGGATTGAGAATTGCCTTTATCTTATTTTATTTTTTTTATTTTTTTTGAATGGTGATCCTGATCTCTAATTCTGTCAGTGACAAGGCAAATTCACAGCATAAATAAACAGCAGTTACAGATGTAGTACATAAAGAAAATATTGACTATGATAATTTTTTTCATTGCCATCAATGACTAAGTTAAGATGAGGGATACACAATGTTAAAATTGATTTTATTCAGGCCATTGGGCATTTGACTCAGCATGATTTTTCAATTTTATAAACAGTAGGAGACTCAACAAGAGATAATGAAGTAAAACAAGACCATGAAATCACTAGTAGTGTTATTTTCATTCTCTTTGGCCATTTAAGTTCAAAATTTAATGCTCTTAAATATCAAAGCTAAACGGAAATTTTTGAAATCCCAAGTAGCTATGCTTCATGTATATGTAATATATTGAGTGCCCAAGCTTTTATTCTTTTTAAGTAACTTGTTATTGAGAAATAGCAAATAAACATATAAAGCTATAAAAAAAGATGGATTGTGTTCATTTTCCAGGGATTTAAGCAAATTGGACTTACTAGAGTAATTTTAAAATAAAATACAATTCTGAGTCAGAGATATTGCCTCCTAAAAATATCTTTCAGGTCTCTAAGTAGATAGTGACTCTGGACTATTATGCTTCCTGAGCATGATACCTAAATGACTGACAATTCCCTAGATATATATGTGATACTGTAATACCTTACAAAACCTTCTTAGCTGTTTATAAATCTCCAGTCTCCTGTTCATATCCATACCATTCACATCCAAATATTCTAAAATATCAGCTAGACCTCATGCATGCCATAAATCTGTCTCTAGCTTTTAACCCTAAACTCCTATCTAGTCTTCAAATCTCAACTCAAATTTGATTTTCATTGTGAAACATATTGAATCACCTATAGTATATCTATATTATGATATTATTTTTGTTTTGTGCATGATTATTATATATTGGTCTACATATTCTTTGATAGCTGACTTCTATTTTTTGTATATAAATGTATGTAAAGACTTTGGTGGTATACATGTATTATTTATATTCATAGGGGAAAAACAATTGAACAGTATATCTTGTAAAACAAAGGTGGCCAAAGGATGAATTTTCATTGAAATAGATTAATTTCACTTTCTGAATTTCTTAGAGAAATATTAATGTCAGTGATTGGAAAGTCTTTTAAAATATCCCAAGTTTATTATAAGGTATACTTCATATATCTAAGAAAACAATCAGTGAACAAGTGTAGAAACCAAGACACCTCCAGGTGTCTTAAGATAGATTTGGAACTTTAAGATAGATTAAGATAGATAGATATAATAAGATAAATGGAATCTTAAGATAGATAGCATGGGATCTTAAGATAGATTTGGAATCTTAGCATAAGATCTTGTTAGTAATTAAATACATTTCATAGGGCAGATTATTTTATTCTCCTCAATAAACTAACTCAGTCTCCTGTTGTCCCAGTTTCAAATAACTAGGAGATACATTGTGATTGAAGACTGAAACTTCTTATTCTATCATATCACCAGGAGAGTAAGGATGGTCACGAGATACATAGAATTCTCACTTTCAGGGATTGTTTCTTGAGTAAATTATCTCAGGAGAAATAAAGCAATGAAACAGCAACTGTTGTAAACTTATCATACATTACAACAATATATATATTACATAATTACCATCATACAATTTATCATATGTTTCTTATTCTTTCTTCCTGACAGAAATTATAAAAGAAAGAAGTCTTATTTTAATGAATAATTTTTGAAAAATTATGAATACATCAAGCAATGTTTACTCATTTCTTACTTTACTAAATTTATGTGTTTTTCATATATAATTAATGTAATTTAAAGAGTCATGTTGCTTGTCAAGATAGTACATAGACAAAGAGTAGGTTTATTCTTGATATATACCTGAAAAATTATGTGATGTTATTCCAAAAAGTATTCTGGAGAAGTGTCCTCATAATAAAAAGTACTCCCCAAATTAATGTATTCAAAGCCACCATGTTCTGTTTGAAGAAGATTCAATAACATTTCAGATCTCAGTCATTACCTGTATTGATTGCTTATGCAGAACACCTGTTGGAATGGATTTTATTTAAAAAAAAGAAAATTCTCAATTATAACACAAATTTAATAGTTATTCATAATAATATGAACAAGAAGGAGTTGAATTTTATTACAGATTATTACTAAGAACAATAAAAATATGCTTAAAATACAGTTAAATACCAGTAAAACAAGTAGAAATGTGTCTTCTAAAATCTTATGCAAATGTCTACTTGTGGAATGGGATTAAATTCTCACCTGCCAAAAACAAATCTATATTAAATAATTACACTGACATTAAGATGATGTACTACAAAAAATCACTGGATACTAAATAGAAGCTCTAACGATGACAAAAAATATATATACAAAATATATATACAAAGACAAAAATATATATACAAAAAATATATATACAAAAATATATATACAAAGTATATATACAAAAAATATATATACAAAGATGAAAAAAATATATATACAAAGATGTATATTAGGAATTTTAACTAAACTCATTATATGAACTGAAAGAATAAAAAAATATTTCAGAAGAAATGTATTTGTACAATATATTTAAAATATGTAGACATAATTTACTATGTTTGATGTTATAAGTCGATACTTGACTATGCCTATATTCTTAACATTTTAGATTGCCCAAATGTTCCCTCTAAGAAAAAATAAATAAATAAACAAATATTTTTAATTGTTAAATAGGGAGTTATCTATTATTCAGAACTGTTTTAAATGGTACATAAGAAATTGTCTCATGTTTAGAAATGTTCTAAATACATGCACATAAAACAACTGTCAGAGTCTGAACTGGAAAACAAAAAATAAATATGACTAGTTCAAAGAAGAAGAATTCAATGCAAGACTTTCATGAAAAGGGTGAAAAGTCAAGTCATATATAAGTTGATTATGAAATCATGAATCAAACATAAGGCTAGAACAAAAAATTAAAAGGGTACAGGTACATTATAGAATCTGGAACCCTGGAAAGGATACATCCACTGCTGGATGCAACAACTGGTCAAGGCAAAAAAACAAGAGAAAAATTTGTTGGCTTTTCCCTTCTTCATCTCTTCCTGTCCTTTTCTATTCCAGTATCAACCATTGTCCAAATTCAACTTGAAGCCCTGCATTGGAGTTGGTGAGGAATGTAAAAGCTTACAGTCTACCCTACAGACTAAGGGTAAGCTATGTATGTGAGGCCAAATTGTTCAAAGATAAGTAAAATCCATACATAAATTTGATATAGATTTTATTTTTAAAAATAAGGCTAACAGGCTTAGTCATTAAATGTCTGCCTTCGGCTCAGGTGGTGATCCCCAGGATCCTGGGACTGAGTCCCAGGTCAGGTTCCTTGCTCAGTGGAAAGCCTGCTTCTCCCTCTCCTATTTCCCTCTGCTTGTGTTCTGTCTCTCACTGTGTCTCTTTCTGTCAAATAAATAAAATCTTTAAAAAATCATAAGGCTAACAAACATGTTTCATAAAAATAAGAGGAAGCATAACTTATTTACCATTAGAGGAAGACCTATGCAAGAAGACGATGATTGTCTCTTTTCTTATTTTCCTTGAAATTAACTACAAAGATAAATAAAATAATTATACGTGCAAACATAATAATATATTAAAGTTAAAAGGATTCCTTTTTAGGGATGTGGAATGAAATTTTACTAAATAGAAAACAGATATTGCTTGTTGGGGAAAAAAGGACTTCATAACGTGTTAGTCATTAACTCATGTAAGAGAGTAGCTCAAGTAATACCAATTGTGGGCAATAATTGTTTTTCCCCTATGGAAAGTGTCCTAAAGAAAGAAGTTCTTGGGCAAACATGGAACAGATTGGTGTGTTTTGTAAGTACAAATATTGTAAAATAACTTGAATTACATTCCATAATATGTCCTTTAGAGTTTCAAGTTCAATCACATCCAGAGAAACTGGATAGCTATGGCTTTAACAAATATTTATGAGGAACTCTCAGTTTTCTGGAGAGTAGGAAACCAAGAGTTCAAACATTGTGCTTTACAGAATAACCTAATCAAGAAGAAAGGCATTAAATACAAACTGCAGTGTTATCTGTTACATGGGTAGATGGGAAAATAAAGGTAAAATGGGAACTGCAGGGGTGAGTTAATGGCTTTCCAAAAATGTCCACATCATAATGTTCTAGTTCTAATGTACTAATTCCTAAAATATTCAAACATTTTACCTTAAATGACAATTGGACTTTATATGTGATTAAATTAAAGACATTGTGAAGGATAAGTATATTCTGGAAAATGTAGGTAGACCCAATCTAATCACATAGATTTTCTGAATCAGAAATTCTTTCACAACTGTGGACAAAATAATATGACCTGTGGAAAAAATGTTGGCGAGACATGATGTTGCTGATTTGAAGATGGAGGAAGGATTTCCTAAGATGAAGAACAGCAGTAGTCTTTAGAGCTGGAAAAGAAAAGAAAATGGATTCTTTCCTAGAGCCTGTAAAAAGGAATGCAGTCCTGTTGGATGAGATTTATCCTAGAAATATGTGTGTTGAACTCCTAAGAACTATAAGGTAATACATATGTGAGGTTTTAAACTACTAAATTCTTGCTGATTTGTTATAACAGCAATAGATAATGAAAACAAGAAAATACTGCAAAAAAACCCTAATCTAGTGTAGGGGAATCAGGCAAAATTTCATTAAGAAGGTTATATTCAATCTTCTCTTTTAAGAGAGAATAGAAATTTGTTAGGGACATAAAAAATTGTTGCCCCATGCAGAGAAGACAATGCAAATGAAGGTCAAGAGGTAAGCTTTTTTGCTAACATTTAAATATAGAAGGTGTGGGATAATTACCGAAAGGTGAACCTACAGAGACAAATGGTGATGGACCCTAAAGTCTAGACATGGTAGCCTGATATTCCTAGGGCAATAGGTAATCAACAGGTGAGTGGGATGAATAGAACATTATTTCTGAAAAATCACCAATATTCTAATATGGTACAAGTATGAAATGAAGAAAAGCCACGGATAAGCAGGAAACCAACCATTCAGGAAGATACTGAAGAACAAAGTAGACCATCATGGACTAAGGGCAGTCATGGTGGAAAAGAAAAACAGAGATTATCAATATGTAAGAGAAATAACTAATTAAACAAGCATGGTAACTGTGTGAAGTTGGTTTATGGGACAAGAAATAATCAAACACAAACCTCAGTATCTGGATAAAGAATGTGAGCATAGTATGCGACCATTCACTAAGATTGGGAACACATGAGCAAGTAAGTGAAAGGGAGATAGTGAGTTTATTTTCATGCATATTATATTTGAGATCCCTGATGAATAGCTAACTGGATTATTTCAATACATTATTTAACATATGTTTGAAACACAGAAGAGATATTTGATTGGGTATTTATAATTTTGAAATTATGTTATCTATATGGTCATGATATGTGAATATGTGAATATCAAATGAAACCAAGAAAGAGTGGATGTTAAGTCCAAAGAAAAAGAAGTTCTAAAATATATATCTAACAGACACCAAATTTAAAAGCTGGACTGTGGAGAAAAGTCCAACAGTAAAAATACTTCCAGAAGAAAGGAGACATAAGAGAAGTATTATTAGGATTGCAAGCAACATAAATCCCTGAAATCCAGCTCAAATAAAGGAAAAAGGGCATCATGGTGATCCAACACTCCATCCCAAATCACACTTTAATGTATATCTTGATTTTAATTTTTTTGAATTATCCTGTTGAGTATTGTATAGTCTTTTAGGATTAGTAGGTAAATATGGATGAATAAAGTTCAGCAGATCCTTAGAAGGCCATGACGAACACTTTCTTACAAGTAGCAATTATTTTTCTTTTATTTGGAGAGGGTACCTCTCTGAATCTCAATTGGTATCCTAAGCCCAGAGAATAAATATTTGATTATTATGACATATTCAAACTTAAACCTAATAATCAGATTTGCAGAAAGAGGTTCCCATGAATTTCCTAATGGGAGACATACACTAGAAATTAAAACTTATTCTTATGAACAAACTACAGATACATGCAGCAACATAGATGAAACTCAAAAATATTACACTATATAAAAGAAGACAGACTCAAAAGGCTTCATGCTCCATTCCATTTGTATGATATCCTGAAAACAGCAATGCCATAGTGACTGAAACCAGATCAAGACTGGGGACAAGGGGCATGGATTTTTTTTTTAATATTTTATTTATTAGAGAGAGAGAATGAGATTGAGAGAGCATGAGAGGAGAAAGGTCAGAAGGAGAAGCAGACAATCCCCCCACCCCGCCCCCGTCCTCCGGCCATTGAGCAGGCAGCCAGAGGAAGGACTCATTCCCAGGACTCCAGGATCATAACCTGAGCTGAAGGCAGTCACTTAACCCACTGAGCCACCCAGGCACCCAAGTGGAATGGATCTTAATTTGTTTTACAAGTATATATAAGCTCATAGAACCATATGCCTATTATACCACACTTTGTAAATAGGACTTTAATTTTCTTTAAAGATTTATTTATTTATTTATTTGAGGAAGAGACGGAGAGGGAGAGAGAAAGAGTGTACAAGTGGGGGTCAGGCAGAGGGAAAGGGAAAAAAAGAATCTCAAGCAAACTCCCTGCTGAACACAGAGGCTTAACTGACTGAGCCACCCGGGCACCCTTATAATCTGACTTTAAAAATCTGAACAAATTGCAATGAAAAAGAAATGTACTATGAAATTATATGAGGTGTATGTGTCTAACACATATTTACCTGTATAATACATATTCATTCAACAAATGCATTAGCGTAGAAAAAAATGAAATATTCAATGAACTTGTGTTTTATTTTTAAAAATGATTTTTTTTTCTTTTTAGTGAGAGGCCTAAATTCAACCTACAAAAATTTTATGATTAATAAGTAAATTTCTAAATATGTTTTTCATATATTGATCATAACCTTATAAGAGAAATAGTTGATCTGGGTGAATGGGAAATGAATCACAAAGATTTTTAAATAAATGCACATTCACGGGGCACCTGAGTGGCTCAGTTGTTCAAGTGTCTGACTTTTGATTTCAGTTCAGGTCATGACCTCAGGATTGTGAAAGGCTGAGGCTCTGCACTCAGTGCGGTGTATGCTTTAGATTCTCTCCACCTCTCTCTTCCCCACCCCTGCACTCTCTCTCTCTCTCAATCTCTCTCTCTAAAATAAATAAATAAATCATTAAAAGGTAAGTAAAATAAGATAAGCACACATTCATAACTATATATTTTTTCCTATTTCCAATTTTAAGAGACCTTACTTAAAAATTGGAAAATAAAATGTCACATTTTATCTAAAGATAACAATCCATACTTTTACATATTTGCTACAAAGTAGATCATAAACTATTCAAATTACATAAATTTCATTAAAAGTTTAAATTTGCATTAACTTTACAATAAAAAAACTATCATAAATATATACAAATATCACTATTTAACTATACTTCACCATCTAGAATTTTCTCCTTGAATTGACCAGGTATTTAAAAAGAAAATACTTCCACATTGAATCTTATAGTATTTACATGTGTGGTTATACACATATACACACACACATAAACTAATCATAATCATGGTATTTTTCTTGCATTTAATATATGGGTTACAGTCAAGCTATTTATTATTTATTAAAAGTTTTAATTGCTTATGATTGATTATAAATAGTCTCTCATAAACAAGTTATTGATATTTTGGATCTAAATATCTTTGTTCAGGGCGCCTGGGTGGCTCAGTTGGTTAAGCAGCTGCCTTGGGCTCAGGTCATGATCCCAGCGTCCTGGGATCGAGTCCCACATCGGGCTCCTTGCTCCGCGGGGAGCCTGCTTCTCCCTCTGACTCTGCCTGCTATTCTGTCTGCCTGTGCTCGCTCTCTCTCGCTCTCTCTCTCGGACAAATAAATAAATAAATCTTTAAAATAAACAAACAAATAAATAAATAAATAAATAAATATCTTTGTGCATTTAGAGATTATTTAAGACTCTATCAAAGACTATATTCCATGAATTTTGTTTCAAGTTGATTGTACATAAACATGGTGGCGAGGATCAGGACATATCCTTTACAGAATATTTGATTTGCATTTCCCCATCCAGTAATTTGTCTCTATACTTAAATTATTTGTGTAAATTCATAATCCAATATCTGATGCCTCCCTTAATTCATGCTCATGTATTCCTGTTTTATACTTTTATTGAGGAAATCCCTTATTGCAGAAACTTGCTTTTTACTTATCTAGGTTAGCTGAACTAATACTCTTCTAGTCTCCAATAGATTTATGAGCTTACACTTACTTAGCATTTACTTAATTATACATTATAGTTTTCATTTTGCTTCTCACCCGTTACAAATTAAATTGAATGTAAGTTGTTTGAGCACAAGAGATCTTTATTACACCAGCATTCTTTACCTTTTCTGGTATGGTAATTGGACCTTAATACATATATGAAAACTAAACAAATGAATTGCTTTGATATTTATAAATTTTAGTTCTAAGACATCAAAGCTAGCTTTGGGGGCTTAAACTATGCTTCTTTACATGGTTTTTTGAATTTGTGATTCATATATTCAGATGCATGCACTAAAACAGATCAGAGTTTACAACTTCCAACAGCTCGTGGTTTCTGGATTACTTGAAGAAGATTTGTATATGAACTGCAATTAATTATGAGAAAGATATTTTGCAAAAATAACTTATTTTGCAAAAATAAGCTTTACTTTATGACCATTTATTAGTGAGAAAACATATTAAAGATAATTTTGCTTACTATATTACATTTATAATTTATTTCTATAACATATATTCTCTTTGTAACATGTCTAGCATAAACATTTCAGTTAAAATCTCATCTTCAAATTATTACAATTTGTTATATAATATGTGTAATATTCTATTTTATAGTATTTTTTAAAGATTTTATTTATTTATTTGACAGAAAGAGAGAGAGATCAAATAGGCAGAGTGGCAGGCAGAGAGAGAGGGGGAAGCAGGCTCCCTGCTGAGCAAAGATCCCGATGTGGGGCTCGATCCCAGGATCCTGGGATCATGACCTGAGCCAAAGGCAGAGCCACCCAGGTGCCCCAATATGTGTAATATTCTTGTGCTTAAAATTTATATATATGGATATTTGCATAAATACATGTTTATTTCAAATTATCCCAAATGTGGTATAGTATATCTCAAAATACCCAAAATCAATATAATAATACAAATAATAATTTTCTTGTTGTATAATATCCAATGTCATTTTTTTTTACATTTTTCCTCCTTTCTTCTCTCACTTCCTTTCATATATACTTCATTCATTTATTCATGTGCATATCAAATACTTTTAGTGTCTGCCCTCTAGTAGGCACTGAACATAGACTAATTATAATATAGACTTAAATCTTTGCCCACAGTGACCTTATGATCAATATAATCTAGTTAGATAGTCACAGTGATACTGCATTGTGGCAATAATACCCAATTTATTCTTGGAAGGATGGCAAGAAGAATATGACTATCTTAGCATTAAAGTTCGAAAAAAAAAAAGTTAAATAGGCGTAAATGTTGTAAATATGAAGATGACGATTATATGTGGATAATGACAGAAAGGGCTAAGTTGAATAAACCTCAGTGCACGTCACTTCCTAACCCTTATTTTCCAAGACGCTAACATTTATATTAAATTTCCAAGGCAGGCAACTGAAAACAAAACTTGTCTTTGTTTTCCCCCTTATAAACCGCATCCAATTAAATATGTCCTGTCAGTTATACCACCATAACAAAATGTCTATGAAGTGTTTCTATCTCTAACTTTGCATTACTTAGTTCTCAGCTGCAGAAAACAAAAAAGAAAACAAAACAAAACAAAACAAACAAAAAACACAGACACACAGAAAGAACAGGAACAAAAACAAAATAATACAGTGTTTTAAAACAAAAACATTTATTTCTTGCTGAAAGATCTGCAGATGATTTTATATGTGTCTGGGAGCTGATAGACTTAATCCAGACTACAGGTTAGATTCAGGTCTGTTCCACATAGTTCTTCAGCCTAGGTTAAGAAGCTTTCTAGTACATGTTTTTCTCATGCTGGTGTCAACCAAGAAAAAAAAATCACTGAAAATTTAAGCAAACAGACATTTATTTGGGTAATTAGAATTACAACTTGGGAGACACAGTTTCTGGTAGAAACCTGAATTGTATTCCAAGAAAGACAAAGTATGGGGAGGGGCAGAGTTAAAAATACAAAAAGTTACCAAAGTAGCTCTTATTTAGATCCTCTGTGCAAAATATGAATTGAAATTAACTAGGATTGGTTGAGTTAAATAGGGAAATAATGTTTATTAAGTTGAATTGACTTTTTTTTTTTTATTTGACAGACAGAAATCACAAGTAGGTAGAGAAGCAGGCAGAGAGAGAGAGGAGGAAGCAGGCTCCCTGCTGAGCAGAGAGCCCGATGCGATGTGGGGCTTGATCCCAGGACCCTGGAATCATGACCTGAGCCGAAGGCAGAGGCTTTAACCCACTGAGCCACCCAGGCACCCCTGAATTGACTTCTTTTAAAGTGAAGAATGCAGGTATTCAGTCGCCAGGTGAGGAGAAAGTTGACCCTAGGGGCTTTGAAGCTCACTTGAAAGTTCAAACAGTCCATAGTTCTTCCAATGAAGAGAAGCATAAATTCCCTCTCCTTTATGGCCTCTCAAGCCTATTTTTTAAAAGACTCTGCTAGTTAGGCTAACTTGCTCCATTTTGAAATTTTCTTTTATAGTTGATAACAGAAATACTTGAAGGCAAGTGGAAACCTGTGATTTCTTTTAAGCGATTGGCCATAAACTAATTAGCACACTATTCCTTTGCCTACACTTCATTGGCCAAGGTAAATCATATGCATGGCCAAACTCACTGCCAATGGACAAAGGAAATATGCTTTACCTGTTCTAGTGGGGTAAAGAGGTGGGTGTTTCAAAGTCACACAGCCAGGAAAGGGATGGATAATTCTAGTAACACAATAACAATCTCACAACAAAAGCTCCAATATTTCCTCAATTGAATTACCCTAGTAATTTTCTTATGTTTGTTTATTTGCTTTGAGTGGGTTTTGCTTTCTTTTGTTTTGTAGATATGTGTATGTAGATAACACATAGTGCAATATTTATTTCTGGAGTAGAATTCAGTGATACATCACTTATATACAACTCCCAGAGCTCATCCTAACAAGTGCCCTTTGTAATACCCATCACCCATTTATCCCATCTGCCAAGCCCATCAAACCCTCAATTTGTTCTCAATAGTTAAGATTCTCTTATGGCTCTTTCCTCTCTCTCTTTTTTTCTTTTCTCCCTTTCCATATGTTCAACTGTTTTCTTTCTTAAATTCCATATGAATGAGATCATAGGGCATTTGTCTTTCTCTGATTGACTTATTTCACTTAGTATAATACATTCTAGCTTCATTCATCTCCTTGCAAATGACAATATTTCATTCTTTTTGATGGCTGAGTAATATTTCTCTGTGTGCATATGTGTGTGTGTGTATATGTGTGAGTATCCACTATTATTTATCCATTTATCAGTCTATGGACATTTGGGCTCTCTATTTTCAAAGTTTGGCTATGGTAGATAACATCTCTATAAACATCAGAGTGCTTGTATCCCCTTGAGTCTGTATTTTGTATTCTTTGGGTGAATACCTAGTAATGCAATTGCTGGATTTAGGGTAGTTCTATTTTTAACATTTTGAGGAAACTCCATACTGTTTTCCACAGTGGCTACACCAAGTCACTTTTCCACCAACAGTGCACTAACATCTGTTGTTTATTATGTTGTTGATTTTAGTTATCCTAACAGGTGTAAGATTATATCTCACCATTTGTTTTTGTTTTTGTTTTGGGGAGTTTTCTTTTTTTTTTATTTAAATGCATAAACATAGAATTTATTATGGGTTCCAGAGGTAGAAGTCAGTGATTCACCAGTCTTATATACATCACATGCCCTCCTTAATGTCCATCACCCAGTTATCCCACCTCCCAGCCACTTCCCCCTCCAGCAATCCTCAGTTATTTCCTGTGATTAGGAGTCCCTTATGGTTTGTCTCCATCTCTCCCTCACTTCCCCTATGATGCTCTGTTTTATTTCTTAAATTTCACATATCAATGAGATCATATGACAATCATTTTTCTCCGATTGCCCTATTTATGGTGTGTCATTCAAAGCCCTTGTTTCCTTGTTGATCTTCTGCTTAGATCATCTCCCAATTGCAGTGAGTGGGGTATTAAAGTCCCCTACAGTTCTTGTATTATCACGGATGTGTTTCTTCAATTTTGTTATTATATAATTTGTATAATTGGTTGTTCCCAAGTTAGGAGCATAAATATTTACAACTGTTAGATCTTCTTCGTGAGTAGACACTTTAATTATGATATAGTGTCCTTCCTCATCTCTTATTCCAGTCTTTGGTTTAAAATATAAGTTGTCTGATATAAGGATTGCCATCCCAGCTTTCTTTTGCTGTCCATTAGCATCATAAATGGTTTTCCACCCTCTTGATTTCAATCTGCAGATGTCTTTGAGTCTAAAATGAGTCTTGCAGACAGCATATCAGTGGTTCTTGTTTTTTAATCCACTCTGATACCCTGTGTCTTTTGATAAGGGCATTTAGCCCATTTAGGGTACCATTCAGGGTAACTAGTGAAAAATATGAATTTAGTGACATTGTATTACCTGTAAATTCCCAGTTTCTATAGATTGTTTCTGTTTCTTTCTGGTCTATATTACTTTGGGCTCTCTCTTTGCTTGTAGGATCCACTTCAATATTTCTTTCAGGGCTGATTTAGTGATCACAAATTCTTTTCTGTTTGTCCTGGAATCTTTTTATCTTTCCTCTATTTTGAATGACAGCCTTGCTGGATAAACTACTCTTGGCTGCATATTTTTCTCATTTAGAAGCCTGAATATATCATGACAGCTCTTCCTGGCCTGCCAGATTTCTGTGAATCAGTCTCCTGACAGTCTAATATTTCTACCCTTCCAGGTTATGGACCTCCTGTCCTGACCTGCTTTCAGGATTTTCTCTTTATGTCTCCGAGATTAGCAACCTTCACTATTATATGTCAGGGTGTTGGCCTATTTTTATTGATTTTGAG
Organism: Mustela nigripes; assembly: GCF_022355385.1. NCBI lineage: Eukaryota > Metazoa > Chordata > Mammalia > Carnivora > Mustelidae > Mustela > Mustela nigripes. Next base: position 253,552,303 of record NC_081557.1, on the reverse strand, counting down.
GGCGGTTCTCTGTGTCTCCTGGATTTGGATGCCTGTTCCCTTCCACAGATTAGGGAAGTTTTCCACTATTATTTGCTCCAATATACCTTCTGCCCCTCTCTCTCTTTTCATTTCTTCCAGGATCCCAGTTACTCTAATATTGTTTTACTTTATGGTATCATTTTTCTCTCTAATTCTACCCTCATGATCCAGTAATTGTTTATCTCTCTTTTTCTCAGCTTCTTTAGTCTCCAACATTTTGTCTTCTATATCATTAATTCTCTCTTCTGCCTCATTTTTCCCAGTAATTTGGACCTCCATTTTTTTAAAATTTTATCTCAGTAATAGCCATTTTTATTTCAACTTGATTAGATTTTAGTTGTTTTATTTCTCCAGAAAGGGATTCTATAGTATCTTCTCTGCTTTTTTAAGACCAGTTAGCATCTTCATAATCATTATTCTGAACTTGAGTTCCAACATCATACTTTGTCCATACTGATTAGGGCCCTGGCAGTAATATTGTGTCTTGTTCTCTTTTTTAAGGTGACTTTTTTCTTTTCATTTTGTCATTCTTCCCAGAGAAGAACAGATGAATGAAACAACACAATAATAAAATGGCAACAATGACCCCAGAGAAATATACACCAAACAAATAAGAAGAGACCCAGAACCAAATAAATAAATAAATAAATAAATAAATAAATAAATAAATAAAAATATAATGAGATAGGTAAACAGAATAGAACAATACACTGGATCCTGTGTGCACTTTGGCCTTTTTGTTAGAAAAATTGTGAGGAAAGAAAAACATATATGAACAAAAATAAAATTAAATACAATGAAAGGATAGAATGTAACTGTAAAAATAAAAATTAAAAGATAAAAAATAGAGAAAAAAAATTTTAAAAAGGAAGGAATATAAACAGGTGAACAGAACAGAGCAATACACTATATCCTGAGTGTATTTTGATTGGTTTAATAGAAGAAACTACATTTCAAAATTGTACAAAAGAAAAACTTATCTATATACAAAAATCAAATTAAATACAGTGCAGCTGGCTTCCCCAGCCTGATGTGTTAAAAGAAACTGCATCCCAAAATTATAAAGAAAGATAAACTTATATATGTACAAAAACAAAATTAAATGCAATGAAAGGATAGAATAACTGCAAAAATGAAATTTTAAAAATTAAAAAAAAAGAGTTTATAGAATAAGAAATTGGTTGATAAAGGAAAGAGGGAAAATTTTAAATTTAAAAGACTAAAAGAATCATTGGGAAAAATCCATGAATTCTATATACTATATTCCACTAGCACTGGACTTTTGCAGTTCTCAGTGATCAGTAAACTTGGTCTTATCAGGATGTTCTTGCTGATCTTCTGGAGCATGGGTCTGCTGCTTTAATTCTCAAGTGTCTTCCTTCCCCAGGAGGAATTGCACTTCCCTTTCCAGGGGTCCAGGCTAAGTAACTTGCTCCTGATTGCTTGATTTGTCTTTTGTTCCTTGAAGGCTTTCTGTGCCTATTCAGAGGATGAGAATGAAAATGGTGCCCCCCCCCACCCCCCCCCGAATCTCCAGCCTTGGAGCTGAAACTCAGGACTGTAGTCTTCAGTAGATCCTCAGGGAAAAGCTGTCAATCATTACTGTCTCCCTGGTCTCCATTGACACTCTGTACTCACCCAGTCTGTGACTGAACATTTCTACTTCTGGCAGGTGACCCTGTTTCAAGACTCCAAACCCTGTAGACTCCTTCAATGTGCCCCCATGCCATTCCTCTTGGGAAGATGGGGGAGGTCTCACAGTTCTGTCAATTCCTGGGCCCCTGCTCAAAGAGCAGTCGTCTGACTGTGCTGCAGTTCACAGCTTATGGCAACCCCAAGGTGAGAGCCCACTCCTGGGCCCTCTGACTGCAGCTGGCTTCCCCAGCCTGATGCCTGGGAACTCTGCCACACTCTGGCACCTCCAGTCCTCCTGTGACCCCAGGGATCCTGAGACCACATTGTCCCATCTAAGACTCTGTCCATGCTTCAATGCCTTAGCACATTTCACACAGGGATGTCCCCCACAGAAGCAGATTTCTAAAAGTTCTCATTTTGTGTTCCACTGCTATATCACTCTCTGGTAGATGGCTTATGAAGGATCCCTCCTCCCTCAGTTTATCTTTCCATACATCACCTTTGATTCACTTCTCCACACCTCCTACCTTGCAGAAAGTGGTCACTTTTCTATTTGTAGAGTTGCAGCTGTTCTGTTCTTAGATCTCCGGTTGAGTTCACAGGTGCTCAAAAGGATTTGGTAACTATCTCTGAATTCCTGGGAACAGATGAAACTAAGGTCTCCTAATCCTTCATTATCTTGAACTCTCTGTTCATCATGGTTTTCATTTGTATTCTCCTGATGATGACTGATGCTACCACAGTAGTATTTTTTCACAAACCACCTATGTCCTGCTTTCTAGCTACCACTTCCAACCAATAACCAAAAGTTAATACTTTAAAACAAACAAACAAACAAACAAGCAAACAACAACAACAACAACAAAACTACTTAAATTACTCTTCAGAAATCATTTAGTAAGTTGTCATAATATTCAGGATAATGTTGTGCTATGCAACATAACTGACAAGATCTTTTCAATCTTGGATCTTCTTTACTTCTCTATGTGGCCTCCTGACCCAACCAATTTGCTCTTTTCATGATGTTCACTTTTCTGTAATATTCTCCCCTAATTACATTTAATTTTAAATAGTTCTACATCATTTCTTTTAACATAAAAGTAAAGCTTCTCACAATCTAGGAAGATTTTATATTACTATTTTTTTTAAAAGAGAAGCCTCCTTTATTTGTTTTGTTTTAAGATTTTATTTATTTATTTGACAGAGAGAGAACACAAGTAGGCAGAGAGACAGGTAGAGGGAGAGGGAGAAGCAGAACCCTCTGCTGAGCAGTGAGCCCAATGTAGGGCTTGATTCTAGGACCCTGGGTCATGACCTGAGCCAAAGGCAGCCATTTAACAGACTGAGCCACCCATGTCCCCCTATATTACTATTTTTAATCTGGATCATGACTTCTTTTGAAATTTATTTATATATTTTTCATAAGATTCCTCACATATTAAAGATGTATCTCTCTGCATTAAATTGACTTTAATAGACCATATATTCTTTGAAGGTAGGTTTTATGTTCTTTAAATCCTCAGAAATTCTCAGGAGATAATGGGAAAAATTTGTTAAGTATCTAATAAATGCATATCCAAGTAAGAATGTTAAAGGGTGTCCTGGATATGAAAGTACAAAACCTATGGACCCTATCTTCAAGAAGCTAATTATCTTGTAAAGATGATAAGAGTAAGAATATGCCATGATGTGAAAGGATTTATTCTAACACTACAAATTGTGTGTGTGTTTGTAGATACAAGTCTACTGTTATATGGGATTTTGTTAGATATTTGTTAGATATTTTGTGTTAGGTCATTAGAGTTTTAAAACTGATTAGTAAAATAATAAAAATTATGTTTTAGAAAAATTTAAAGAGTGGCAATAACAGAATAAGTCGAAAGATACATTCAGGATATAGTTGAAAATATCAATACACTTTTAAAATATTCTAATTACAGGTCAAAATTCCTCAGTGAGTTCTGACTTTGAAAGACTTATAGATTTGTAAATTATAGAATATATACATGGAAAGGACATTAGATACAATCCCATGCAATGTCTTCAGTTTACAGTGGATGCTTTTAAGGTGACCCCTAAAAATACTTTTAGGAATATTAGGTGACCCATATCAGATTTATGAATTTAAATTTTAAAATGCAAGTAGTGGGTTAACTCAAGGAGCCTCTAGATAACTATAAAAGCAGGATACTGAAAATGCATTGTAACAAAAAAGCTATTATTATAGCATGAAAATCTATTTGTCAACTGATAAATCTTGCATGAAGAATTTAAAAAAAAAAAAAACTATGTAAATACTTTACCCTTAAGAAGGTGGAGTATTGGGGTGCCTGGGTGGCTCAGTTGGTCAGTGTCTGACTCTTGATTTTGGCTAAGGTCATGATATCAAGTGGTAGGATTGAGCCTTGTGCCAGGTTCTGCACACTCTCTCCCTCCTGAAGAATAAATAAGAATGAGAATGAGAATGAGAATGAGAATGAGAATGAGGAGGAAGAGAAGAAGGAAGAGGGAGAAGTGGAGGAGGGCGGAGTGGAGGAGGAAAAAGAGAAGGGGCATAATTACCCATTCCTCAACTTGAGGTACTCATATCTAATTTTTCAAAGGAAATACTATGTAAATGGATGAGTAACATAGAGCTTTATAGTAGAGAAATATGAGAAATGATCAAGGTCAGTACCTGCAGTCATAAATCATGTTGGTAAGAAGTACTCAACATCATGTGATAAAATTGGCACTTCCCTACATAATCTTCCTCCCTAAAACCTTTATCCCTAGCCTAATCCTGAGAAAAAACACAAGATAAATCCCAGGAGAGAGGCATCATACAATATAAGGATTAGTAATCCTCAACACTGCCAGGATCATAAACAAAACAAAACAGAACAAATGCAAGCAAAGTTTGAGAAAATTTCATAATCATAAGGAAACTAATGAGGAATAAAAAATGAATGTAATGTAGTATCTTTGTTGAATTCTTGGAAAAGAAATAAGGATGATAGGTAAAAATGATGGAGATTTGAAAAAAATTATGGATTTCAGTTAATAATAATGCATCAGTATCAGTCCATTGATCATGGCACGTGTAACACACTAAAGTAATATGTTAATAATAGAAATAATGAAAGAAGGTATACAGGAACTCTCTGTATCATGTTCTTAATTTTTTCCTGTAATTCTGAATCTGTTCTAAAAACAACTTCTGTTCATTAAAACATCAACAAAATTAAACAGTGAATACTTAAATTATGAAATGATGCCTCTGTTGCCTGGTGGACTAAGGAAACCCCAGACCATGATGTCTTGATACAGCCTCTCCCAAAGATATTGCTGAAGGCTCTTGGTCTTGTCACAAGAAATAATTCAAGGACAGACACAACACAGTGGATGAGTGCCGTAAGTGGGGAAGTTTATTAAAAATGAAAATACACTCTTGAAATATGAGGATGGGTGAGAGAGATTGAGAGAGGGCATGTATGAGTGTTATATGCCTTGGGAATTGGTTTTCTATCTTTTATTAACAGTTGTTAAAAAAGGGATTAGAATATTCATTACTATGGGGATTTCATGGAAGCGGGGGTTTGTGCCTTTTCTTCCTTATTTGGTCAGAGATTTCTGGCCTCCTTTGTCAGCCATCTTGGGCCTATCTGGTTTGATTGAACTTCTTCTGGCTTTGTTTTGGAGTGCAGCCAGGACAAGCTCTGACTTTCTCCATAGCTGGCCATGATTCTCCTTGCTGGCCTACAGGCATCCTGATAGAATCTAATTGCCTCTAACACCTCCCTAATATTGATACTATTAATAATAAGTCATAGTATTTAAAGAAAATAAAACCCATTCACTGCAAAGGTATTAGCATAGTGTTCTTCCAGGAATCTTAAAGCATTTCTTCTTATTCCGTTTGGTTCCTTTTGAGACATTTTGTAAACAATTAAAGTCATATGTATGTATATATCACCTTTGCCATATATTAAACTCTCCAAGGAAATTAAAAAAAAAATGAATCAATAATTAAATTTTATTAGTCAACTAATTATTTGATCAAAAATAAGTACTTGTTAACTACTTATTGAGTTACTTTGGGCTATACCTGTGTTTGAATACTTTGAATATTTTAATGCAGAAGTTATCGATTTCAGATTAAAGGTAGTAAAGTTCTTATTGGATGTATGAAGCTCAATATATTATTTATACCCTTGGATAACCACAAGAAATACTTTTATTCTATCATTTTTACTGTTTCTCTGCTATACCTCCAGAGAGCTTCTGATTAATTTATGTAAGTGTTCAGGTAATTCTAATTTCCCTTGGTGTGCATAATTATTCATTTGTCCATATTAAATCACAGCTGCTCTCTAGTTGTTCAGTCAAAAATTAGGATTGTGAATAATTGTATATACTTCTGAATTTTTCACAAATAACCAATGTCTGAATTAACATGAGTAACCCCCCTTTTTCTGTTAATCTTTATAAGTGCCTAATTATTTTTTCTTAGTTAATAACCAGTGAATAACTTCATCTTTCACATCAATGTCATAGTTCATAAAGCATTCCATTTTCAAAGAAGGAATATATTTTAATTGTCTAAGTCATTTTTCCATTATTTTCTCCTTGATTTCCCTGTGTCAATACTTATTATAATTTTACCTACACCTGACTTAGCATATTACAACTAAGGAATGGTTATAGTTCTCAATTTTCACTACCTGGAAATGAATAGTTTAAAATTTCTTAAAACTATTGCAGTATTCTTTGTTTCTAAAAGCCAACTATAAATAATGATAAGGTTTGTATTCTAGAAAACTTACTAGATTAGCAGTGACTAAATTTTGGCAAAAGTTCCAATCCTCTCCAATGTGATCTTGTGATAATGACAAAGACCTACAGTTCCCTTTTAACATTAATTCATTGACCTCTTCTTAACTTTCAGAAGAGTATATTTATTTTATGTTCTTTCTATTCTGAAATGCTGATGGGTTTGCTGCTGAAGTCCTTGGTAATCACAGGAAAAGATTCATTTAAGATAATGTAGGGGAAAGTACTGACAAAAAGATGGAACAGCTTATTAAAAATATATAGAATTTTACCTCAATTCTTAGTAAAATTTTCACTTCTCAGAGAATTCATTCTGTTCTTGGTTATTTTTTAACAAATCTTTCCCACCCTTAATGTCTCTGTTTTATTTACTAGTAACTATATCTTCATATCTATTTGCCAGTCTTCTGTCTTATATTTTGTACTTAATTTTCTTACTCAGAAATGGAAGTTCTGATTTTATGCAATTTCCTGACCTTCCTGCTTAATCCTCATAGTATTTTTAACCTAATTTTCTGGCCTTTATCTTTGTACATAAAAAACTGGATTCTAAAAACTCCTAAAGGAGATTTATTTTGAAAAGTTTTAAATTTAAATTTTATTTATTTTTAAAAGTTACATTACAGCCACATCGGAAGATAGCCTAGCATTTTCTTACAAAACTAGACATACACTTACCATATGATCTAGCAAATGTTTTCCTTGGTACTTACTCAAATTAGTTGAAAATTTGCATTCACTAAAAACCTGCAGATGAGTGATTATAGTAACTCTATTCAAATTTATCAAAACTTGGAAGGATCTATTCCTTCAATAGATGAGCGGATAAATAAACAGTTATAGATCCTCTGAGATGCATTCTCTGATCACAGTGGAATTGAGAACAAGAAAAATCTCCCACTAGATTGAAATAACACAATACCTATATGAACTTTTTATGGCTTGAATAAAGAATCAAATGAAAAAAATAAAAAAAAATTAAAAATATTTTAAACTGAGTATCAGTATATATCAACATACCTTTAATAGAGCTAAAGTGATCGCTAAAGAGAAGTTTATAAATGGAGTTTTGTGTGTGCAATTATTTGTAAATAATATATACAATTAAATATATAATATATATGATTATATATGTGTAATAGTATAACCGCAAATAAAAACAAGATTTCATTTAATTAATAGATCTAAGCTACCATCTCTACATGCAGAAAAAGTCTAGCAAATCAAAGTTGAGAAAGAAAAAGATAATGATTGCTAACTAAAGTAACAAATATTTAGTAAAACAAAACAAAACAAAAAACAATTAAGCCAAAAGCTTGATCCATTGAACAACTATATAACACTCTAGAATGCTATAGGTAAAGAAAAAAAAAAAAATCAAGTGTCATTATTAGAATAAAAATAGGGAGTGGGGGAGAAGGGGTTGGTCATTATGGATTTTTGAGTCACTTAAGAACATATGAAAAATGTTATCCCAATAAAATGACAATTTAGATAAATTGGACAAACCCCTCAAAAAATAAAATAAAGCATGACTTGGCTAAATTGATACAAGGAAAAAAAATGAGAAACTGAACACCCCTTTATTAGAAAATATTGAATTCATTACAAAACACCCTCCCAAAAGAAAAATAGTGGCCATAAAAGTTCTCCCAAAATACAGGGAAAACTTTTTCAAATATATAAGAAAAAAATCAAGACCATTCTAACACACTAAGAACTACTTGGTCTTGTTCTCTATTGGTCTGGACATGAATCTAACTGTCATTTTTCTATACCTTTGGTTACATTCCCCTTGGTACTAAAAGGAAATACTTCTTCCTTCCTAGCATTTTCTTGATGACTAAAAAGAAAAAAAGAAAACTCTAAATTAAATGTTAATTTTGTCTTTAGTCACTAATGTCTGTTTTCACACCTTGCTGTGCAATTTGCAATCTAATGCAAATAGATTTTAATTTAAATGCAATTTCCTTAAGGGATTTCAAATCAGTGAGGCACAAGTGGTAGCTGTGGTCCAAAGACATCAGCAGTTTTAGTTAACACAATTGAAGAGGAGAGGTGTAAAACAGCTGCCTTTGTTCCTCCTTCTTTGCTGTGTAAATTCCTCTCATCTTCTCCTATCTGTTTTCCCTAACAAAATCCTGTGCCTTTAAAAACTTGATCCTTTTTTTGTGAAGTGAGAGGTGGTGAATATCAGGATGGAAAGCTTTGGCAGGTTTAAAAGTGTGAATTCACTTTTAAGGACCTTCACGGTGATTGAAAAAAAAAAAAATGCAAGAGGATGATGATATCAGGATGGTAAATCTAATACCACAGTCAATTAAACTGCGGAAAAGTTAGGCCATTGTCCTTAGTCCGAATATGGTCTCCCATAAAAACAAACCAGAACAGCAGCTTGCAGGTGGCTGTGAATACATTTAGATGCATTTGTAAAAGCAAGTTTTGCTCTAGGCATAACCAACTGGAGCATTTTATAGAATAGCTAGCTATGCTCCATGGTTTCAATCTCCAGGCCTATAAGGGAATTCCTGATTACTTTATATTGGATCTCTTACTAATAGTGCTCAAGACTTGAATCTCTTACTCTTAGATATTGCCTCTCTTAATGATTCCCAGTTCTCCTCAGTGCCACCTAAATTATTCAGATATTGGTTTATCAAGTCTCTTTTCTATTGCCTCTTTTTGAAACTCCCTGCTGAGCTTGAATGTGCACAGAGGAATGCTCAGATAAAATAAAAAAGGAATTTAAGAGCAATAAGAGTGCTGTCTTTCTCCACTCCAATAAGAACATTTAAGACACACGTGAGATCTTTTTTTACCCCTGTTGGCACTCACTTTTATTACAACATCTTTTCTCAAATTGGTGAAGTAGACAAACAGCTATTCCAGCATGATCTTTGTACTACTAAACAACAGGGGATGGTGATGCAAAGATACATCTAAATGATTTTCTTTCTCCCAAGGTAGCAGCCCACAAATAAACAGTGTATCTATTGTAGAGTCCGCTTTCTAGTTTAGTAGTTCTAAGGAATTTGAAACAAAACAAAACAAAAACAGAATGTAGTATAGTAATATTGTTTGTACGATACAGTCCATGAGGATCTTATGTAAGATTTAAACATGTCTCTAAACAACTCTAATTAGCTAAGCTGTTTCTTTATTCCTACCTTAGTCTAATTTGTTAGTTTCCCTAGAACCATAAATGCTGTTAATAAATACTAACCCACTAATCTTCAAAATATCCCTACCTTAAGAAATTGAAAGCATTCATTATGTGAATGAGATATTGGATGTTTTACAATTTTGCAATTAAATTTGATGGAGTTATTACAAATTTTCTAATTCTTTGTTTCACTTAAGAAAAACAGCCAAACTATTTCCAGGCAAGCTTAAAGTGTACAAGTCTTTAGCTGTCATCATACATTTTTCTAAGTTTTGAGAAATTTGATATGTTATATGAAAAAAATGAGGAAACTGATCTATTTTTATTCCTCTCTTAATAAAGAAGAGATGCAGCTTACCATGAATTGACCAATAGGGCATTAATGTTCCCCTCGGTTTGGTGAAATTTTAGAATGGCTCTTGTTTGACTCTAGGACCCTGAGCTGCCTTTTCTTAGAGCAGTTACTTGAAACAAAATGATAACAAAAGGTATGTAATTGTACATCCTTTGCAATTATAAATTATTTGCTTCTTTGAGATACAAATCTTTTTAAAAGACATTTACCAGTTTTACAACCTAGGATCCCTTTCTCAAGAAGAGGGATGCATCCCTCTGAAATGTAATCATGAATTAAAGATAATACACAGATCTCCCAGTCTCTGGGGGAGGCAGGGGAAGGAACTTAACCTTTGGTGCGTGCCCTATTGCAAGTTGTAAAACTAACACTTATTATGTAGAGAGGAGAACGTTTACCTCTCTTTTGGTGAAAGTCAAGATTCTCCACTACTCTAAACTCTCTATCATTTGTTTCAGCAAAGTTGAGGTCAGACTACATTCTGGCCTCTCTACCTTATTCCTGCAAATTTGAATAAAGTCTTCCTTACCTGCTTAACCTCTTGCCATGCATTTTTTTTGCTTTGAGATAATACATGTAAGTTGATAAATATGTATAATACTGAAAGTGACATGGTCTAAATAGAGATTCTTAATTTATGAGACAAGAGATCCAAACCTTATCTCCATATTGATTGGGGGTTATTTAAATAATTAAAAATATTTCTCCTGCTTTTGTATTATTATACTTATTTCCTAAATATATTTCTACCTCTCATACACGTATATATACACACACACATTATTATAAGAAAGTGGTTCTTGTGATAATGGTGGGTAAGAAGCCCCAAGATCTACAGTTAACAAGCCAATGGTACAGTTCCAGTCTGAGTCCAAAGGCAAAAGATCAATGTTCCAGCATAAAGAGCTAGGCAGAGAGAGTGAATTTATTCTTACTCCACTTTTTTTGTTCTACTTGGTCCTTTAGTAGATAGGATAAGACCTATCCACAATGGGAAGGGCAATCTGCTTTTCTCCATCTACCAAATCAAATGTTAATCTCATCCAGAAACACCCTCTCAGACATAACCAGAATATTATCCAAACCTCAATCAAGGACACGATGACACAGTAAAGTTGATAAGCAAAATTAACCATCAAATTAGTGACTACTATCCCACATGGTCCACGGAGCCCAAGATTCTGAATGGTTTAGATGTGAATTTCTTTGATATGTGTTTGTAAATATGTACCAATATGCACAAGAATTCTTTCTTTGGATCATTAAACATTTAATAAGTCACTTACTTCAATCTTATTCTAAATCAACATATCATTTAATGATTTTTATGAAAAATATCTTGTAAGCACACCTGGGTGCCTCCACCTGTTAAGTGTCTGCCTTTGGTCATGATCCTAGAGTCCTTGGATTGAGTCCCATGTGGAACTCAGCGGGGAGCCTGCTTTTCCCTCTGCCTGCTGCTCTCCCTGCTTGTGCGTGCTCTCTCTCTGTCTCTCTCTCTCTTTCTCTCTCAGAAATAAATAAATAAATAAATAAATAAATAATATCTTAAAAGAAAAAAGAAGAAAAATGCCAAATTTCCATTTGTTTGACTCACACTTATTTTATTTTCAGTAAATAATTTTTTTTTCAATTTTAATTAACTTTCTGAGGAATTACCTAGGGAGCATTTTGCTGCAATTTTATTAATGGAAGGAGGCACAATTTTCACAAAGAACTGGTATATTATATTTTTTAAATAGTTTTATTTGAAATGTCCCATTATAATTCTATTTATAGTGGAGAGAATTTGTGTTCATTAGGAAATCCCATTCAATGTAAATATTAAAAGGTGTATGTAGTTTTATTTGAGACTACTACATAATATTGCTTTAAAAGCAAAACTATACTGTACTCCAAAACATAACAAAACGGTCCCTTCTTTACCTTTAGTAATATAGTCTTTGTTGTTGTTGTTGTTGTTGTTGTTTTTAATTTGAAAGTCCTTTAACTCTGTCATAGTTGCTATTTGTATAGTATAATTTTTCCGAACTTTTGCTTTTTAAACTGAAATCTAACTTCAATACATGACATGTAGTTAAATCTTGGTTTTTATTTTTAATTTGGTGTTAGAAAATCCCTGCCTTTTACTGTAGTGTTTATTTTATTTATATTTAAAGTTATTGATATTTATAGAGGACAATATAAGATTTATATAATCAATTTTCTGTATTCTTTCTACATGTTTTACGGTTTTTGTTTCTCTATTTTTCCATTATTGCCTTCTTTTCTTTTAAATAATTTTTTTATTGTACCATATATATAAAATTGTTTTCTTAGTGATTGTAATTACAATTTCAGTTAACATATTAACTTAAAATAATCTTGTCCTTATTGATACCAAATTAATTTCAATAATAACAATTTTTTTTCTAATAAAGATTCATTACCTTTTCTTTCCTTTGTGCTATAATTATCACAAAAAGCATAACCTCATGAATTATAAGCCCAAACATATGTAATTATTACTTTATGCAGCTTAAAAAAGAAATCTTATGTCAGGGACACCTGGGAGGCTCAGTTGGTTAAATGTCCGACTCTTGGTTTTGGCTCAGGTCATGATCTCAGGATCATGAAATTGAGACCTGCCTTGGACTCTGAGCTCAGAATCAAGTTTATTTGTTCCTCCCTCCTCATTTGTTCTCTATTTATATAATAAATAAATCAATAAAATCTTTAAAAAAGACATATAGCAAAAGAAAAGTATTACACATAGAACACTTCTATGTGTAATATTCATCTCTGTAGTTTACCAGTGATCCTTTCTTCTCTGTGATGATCCAAGTTACTTTCTAGTGTTCCATTTCAACCTGAAAGACCCCATTAGCATTTTTTGTAGGCAAAATCTGCTTGTGATTTTTTTTCTGATTTTATTTGTCTTAATTTGTTTCGATTTTCCCTTTATTTCTAAAGAGATGTTTTGTTGGATACAGAATTTTTGAGGGATAAGTTTTGTTTGGTTTGGTTTGGTTTGGTTTGGTTTGTTTGTTTTTTGTTTTTAAATGACTTTGAATGTGGTAACCCAGCACTTTCTGGCCTCCAAAGCTTCCTATGAGAAGTCAGCTATTAATTTACCTTTACTAATAATTTAGTAATAACATTATTGATGACTCCTCGTATGTAATAAATCATCCTTTTTTTGGCTTTTTATTATTTCAATATGATGTGTTTAAGTGTGGATCTATTTGAATTTAGTTGAAGTTTGTTAAGTGCCTTTGATTTCAAAATATATATATAAAGTTTTTAGCCATTATTTTTCATGTAATCTTTCTTTTTCTGTTTTTCTTATCTTTGGAACTCCCATTATGTATATGTTGTACACTTGATGGTATCTCACAGATTTCTGAGGGTTTACTCATTTTTATTTTTTTCTTCCAATTCCTCAAACCAAAGTTTCAATTGAGACTTCACTATTTTCAATTTCACTAATTTTCCGCTCTGCAAATTCAAATCTACTATTGTGATTTTCTCATGAATATTTAATTTCAGTTATTTTACTTTTTCAACTCTGCATTTTCTATTTAATAATTTTAAGTAATTTAAAACTTTTTATATTTATTCTTTATTTGGTATTTTCAAAAGAAGAAAGTGTAATTGATTCCATTAATCACAGGATTTCTCAAAGATTGCAATGGGAGAAGTATACTGTGGATATCCAGACAACTCAGTTGTGATCAGTAGACAGGATCAAAAGTCTATGTATCAAAGAAGTCTGGCAGCTAACTTCTTATAAGCCATGTCCCAATTGGGGATTTTATTATTTCTTCTTTGCCTGTATCCTTCTTGTCTATATGTTATCAATGGACAAGTTTATCTGATAGCTGCTACATTCTGAGAAAATTTGGGTTCCTATAGGTAAATATTTCTTCTCAGAGAATGGACAAGTTTATCTGATAGCCACTATATTCTGAACAAGTTTATCTGATAGCCACTATATTCTGAGAAAATTTGGTCATATATAGGTAAATATCTCTTCTCAGAGAATTTCCTGCCATATATTGGTTTGGGTGAACATGTGTCAAGTGAACTTGAATGATCTTTGGAAGGCATAAGTGAAGCAACAATCATATTAGATATGTAGTGTCACCAGAATCTGTTGTAGCCCATTAACTTTTTGATGAAATGCTAGCTCTCACACTCTTATTTGCAGTAATATCTGGGCCTCCTACAAACTCCTCAATCTTCCTCATTCTCTCCAGCTCCTGGACCATGTGCATATTTAGTTCATTATGAAAGTGTCCAGCTTCTCCTGAAGGTCGCCTGTATTACCAGTGCTGGTAGCTTAGAAGCAGGGGGAGACAAACTCAGGGTCCAGCTTTTTCTTATAGGGTTCACCTTTTCTTTGTTTTCCTCACTACATGTTCATGTTTCCTTTCCAATTGCCTTACTTTCTGAATTCAGATCTAGCCAGATGAAAAAGGAAATTATATTGTTTAATTGGCACAATCGTGTAAAGTCAAATTCCTTTCAAATTCCATATTCTATACCTTTCTTAATTTTTGATCTTTATATAGATAGAGTTCTTCATTCCAATAGATCTACCTTACCTGTTTTGCTTTGTTTTGTTTTGTTTTTGGTGCCGCCTTAAGGTTACACTATGATCTTTAATGTTATACTAAGGTTACACTGGCAGAAATTTGTTAACTTCTTTTCCATGTGGTTACTCAATTCTTCTCTATTTTTGTTATTCACCACCACCAATAAACTAACTTAAGAAAACTGAAAGCTATCCTTAAAAAATGTAGCAAGAGAGACCTTTAGACAGTAGACCCAACAAACAATAAGAATTTAAAAAATCTATAGTTTAGAGTTTCCAAGTGCCTAAATTATAATAAATTCTGTAACACTATCATATTCAAAATACTTTAGGAGAAATTACTACTTATTTCCCTCACAACAGCTCTTTGAGGAAAGAAATGATGTGTTGAAGGCTTGCACTGGCTTGTAAGAGCCTATTGTGTGTATCTCTGTCCAATTCTCCTTTCAATAGTGTCATTTATATCATAAAATTGGCAGCACTACAAATCTAGGTCTTCCAACCAAGATCTGGATTTCAGGCATTTACCAGCATGTCACATCAGATACTATTCATTCCTATATCACAAATCTCAAAATTGAAAGATACAGTACTTAAATACTTTTTTTCTCCTCAGTATAAAACCATGTGGTAAAAGAAATATGACAATAGTATGATTTTTTTCACCACAGTTTTGTTTTTCCATTAGGATGCATTTTTGATAAAAAGTATAAAAAGATAAAGAGCATGGTTTTGTGAATACTACTTTTGAAATAAGTCTCTCAAAAAAACCCCAAAAAACAACTAGTTTAGGGAACTAGTGTGGGTCATAGAAAAATAAACTGGAGAAGTGAGTGCAAGAGAATTCTACATAAATTGACCCTCAAGTTTTTCAAACAACAAAATCAATCAGAGTTTTTCTTGTGAGATTCAAGTTATCATCTTTACTAGTTTGATTAGTTAGCACCTTGTAATTTGCCAACCACTACTTACATGCTTCTTATATACTTATGTTTACTTCATTGAAATAAATCATATTTATGAACACAAATTTGAATTTCTACATTACTGAATAATCAGAAAAATGACATGGAAAGTGATAAAATTCCTCAAAACGATAGATTTCTTCTGACTGAGAGTCCATTAAAGTAAGGTATTATTTCCATTAAATCTATCAGTGAAATGCTCTCCTCTTTCTCATTAAAAAAATATAATTTTTAAAGTTTTAACCAGCATTATTTTTCATTGAATTTCCATTTAAATTTATATTTGAAGGAAGAGCTCTAAATATATTTTGGAGTAAAATTCAAGGAAGAATACTAAAATATTTATAAGCTTATATCTCACATTGGTTAAAAAGCACTGCATCAAGTAACATAGTTTGAATTTTAGAATTATTTTACTTTTAAAAAATAGCTCCTTACACCTGTATATAAGATAAAAAGATAAGGCAACATGCAAGAGAAGCACATATACGAAAGAATATGTGTAATAACTCTAAAAGGAAATAGTCTAAAGAAATAGTAACCATTAATTAGCAAAACAATTTTCTTCTGCACTAAGCATATAAACTTAAGTAACTTGAATCTGATTTTCTCTAAATTGCCTTTTGTTTCTTGTGTTTGTTTCTACAAGAAAACTGTGTTAGCTTCATGTAGCTATGCTTTTTAGGACACAAACTTGTTTCAGCGGATGACTACCTTTCAGCCCAAAGTGAGCAAATGAAATAAGTAAAAGATATATTTGAAGTGGAATATTTGATTTGTGTGTAAATAGTATTCACAAGAAGTCAAATTAGCAATTTCGCTCTTTTTCTCTTGAGGTTATTTCCAAAGAGCATAGATAAAGTCCCAAAAGAAAGGTCAATTAGCCACAAACACTTTTACATGATCCAATTTACAACAGACACAATTTTTTAGAAAGCGCCTAGAATAAGCAGGAGCAAAATGGACTTTCATGGTAAAATGTATTTTTCCAAGTTTAGTTCATAGAGGCATGTCTCAATAAACTACAGTAGAAGCACAAAGCAGGAATTGTCAGCATTATGTGCACAGTATCTTGAAAAATGAAATTAAGTGAAACTAAATAATCAAATCAGAAAAAAACTCCCTGAACTTAGCACAAAATCTTCTATAGAAAAGATTTACAGATTATATGTGGTTATATGTGATCTTCTAATGTGCAACAATAGGGCTTATGAAATTCTGCATTATATATGAATATTCTAACAGTGACATCACTCTTGAATTAGTTTTCAGATAGAAAACAATGGGTTCAATATCTGGTCACAATCTCTTGGTTGTAAAAAATTTAATACTCTTTTGAAATTTAAAAAAAAAAAGGAAGATTCCTCAGTCTGATGTTGATTTATATGAACTCCTAATCATATTTACATACTGATAGGATGACATTATTAGATATGGGGAAAATATGGTAAAAGAATATTAATAGATTAATACCATTGGAAATGTGATGAGCTCACTTGATTCTCTGCAGTGCTTGTTCTTTAGATATTAGGATGACAGAGGAAGCCGCTGTTGTTGAATGCCTGATATTCCTCCGAGTCCTGGGCTCTCAGATTTCAGAAGATAATTGTTTCTTTATGCAATGCAGGATACTTGGAACAACAAAGTAGTGGATACAGGATGATTTGACCTAGAAGCAGCTCTAGCACTGGTTAATAAATAAATTTCTAGGACCAAGATAATTAATGGAATGACTAAAGTTTTGCTCAATTTGTAAAATAAGGGAAAACTGAAAGATACAATATAGTACCCGCTCATCCTTGTGGCATCTGTTCCATGAACCCTAGTGGATTCCACAAACTACTATGCCATAAACATACTGTATTTTTCTTATACAGGCACACCTATCATAGAGTTTAATTATAAATTAGGCAGAGTAAGAAATGAACAATAAAATAATAAAGTGGAACAATTATAAAAATATACTGTAATTTAAAAAAAGGTAAATAGTGTCTAAGTATCTTAGTGCACACTCACCGTTCTCTTTCTTGTGATGGTGTGAGGTGATAAAATGCTTACACGATCACATGAAGTGACATGGATGATGTAGGCAGCATTAAACGACTATATGTCTGACTATATGTCCGAAGAAGGATCATTTGCTTCCAGACTATGGTTGACTGTGGGTAACAGAAACCATAAAAAGTGAAACCATAGACAAAGGGGGAATTCTTGTATTAAATAGCCACCCCAGTGGAATATTTCAGTCTCTTGAAGTGATCTAAACCCCTTCATGGATACAAATCCAGTGACTGGCTGAATCCTGTTGAATAAGATTCAAAATACATGTAAGTAATTTTAATATATAGTCCTTCAAATCTTCTGGATAGAAATTTGTAGCTATTTGATGGGTTATGTTATACAAGGGAAAAGGGAACTTGCACCTATTTCAAAGACTTTTAGAAACAGGTATGAGCTAATACCAATGCCAAGAACATGAACTGCTTTGTGGTTTTCTGGTTCAAGTTGGTGTTTATGAAAGCAGGGAGATAGATGGACTGTTGGATAAAGTTTCTCTTGTAGAAGTCAGCTCCAGCTTTACATTTTATTTGGTAAGTAGAGTGTATTTTATAGTGTTTGTTTTTAATACATCTCTTTATCTTTGATTTGATTCAGTTCTACTAAGAAATGCTAGTGCGATTTTTCTTTGTATTTAATTTGGTACTTAGTAATACTTTTTTCCTCTTAACTATGTATTTTTCCATAACCACAACATATGTTTATACTTATATTATTACTAATATTTATTTATTACATATATTTATATTTATTATATATATTTATATTTATATTGTGGTTTCATTTTGTCCTTCCAACTCATTAGTAATGTTGAGCATCTTTTCCTATGCTTACTGGCCATTTGTATATCTTTTTGGAGAAATTTATTCAAGCTATTTTCCTGCTATTGAATGAGGTTGTTTGCTTTTTTTGTTGTTGTTGCTGTATTGTGGGAGTTAGTATATATTCAGAGTATAAATTCCTTATCTGATATATAATTTATAAATATTATTCCCACTTTTTTCCTTTCAGTTGATTCTGTACTTTTATGTACTAAATTTTTAAATATTTATGAAGTTTATTTTTCTTTTGTTGCCTGTACTTTTGGTATCACAGGTAAAAAAATAACCGCCAGATTAAGTCATGACTTTCTCATAGAGAAAGAAAGGAAAAACTCCTAAGAATCTGATTTGACTTACAATTCATGTTTTAGTTTTTTATTAATTTTGAGTCAATGTTTGTGTATGGTATAAAAGCCCAACATCATTCTTTTGCATGTGGATATCCAGTTTTCCCAGCACCATTTGTTGAAGAGAGTCCTCTCTCCTTTGAATATGCTTGGTACTCTTGTTGAAATCTATTTGCCATAAATGTGAGGCTTTATTTCTGGGCTCTCTATTCTACCCATTGGTCTGTTGATTAAATTAATGACAGTATCATACTACTTTAAATATTGTAGTTTTATATTAAGTTTTTTTTTTTTTAAGATTTTATTTATTTATTTGACAGAGAGAAATCACAAGTAGATGGAGAGGTAGGCAGAGAGAGAGAGAGAGAGGGAAGCAGGCTCCCTGCCGAGCAGAGAGCCCGATGCGGGACTCGATCCCAGGACCCTGAGATCATGACCTGAGCCGAAGGCAGCGGCTTAACCCACTGAGCCACCCAGGTGCCCCTATATTAAGTTTTAAAGCCATGAAATATGAGTCCTCCAACTTTTTTGAGATTATTTTTGATATCTAGGGCCTTTTGCAATCCCACATAAACTTGCAATTCCACATAAATTTTACAATATGTATTTTAATTTCTACAAAAAATGTTATTGGTATTTTGGTGAGTGAATC
The DNA here is from genome assembly GCF_022355385.1 of Mustela nigripes. Classification (NCBI taxonomy): domain Eukaryota; kingdom Metazoa; phylum Chordata; class Mammalia; order Carnivora; family Mustelidae; genus Mustela; species Mustela nigripes. The sequence continues at coordinate 253,532,898 of NC_081557.1, read as the reverse complement.
TGGAGATTTTTTTGGGTAGTATTGTCATTTTAACAGTATTAAGTCTTCTAATCCATAAGCATTTCACTACAAAAATTTAATAAAATAGAAAACAAGGTAGTAATGGTGGAAATGAAAGACCCAAAAAAGTATAAGACATGCAGAAGACTACTGAAAACCAGTACAAATAAGTTTTTCCTTATTAGTAATTACTGTAATGTAGACTAATTTAACACTACAAACAAAAGAGACTGTCATAATGAATCAAAAATGATCCAAATATATACTATTTTTGAGAGACTCATACTAGATCCAAACACACATATAGTTTGCAAGTGACAGATAAAGGATATCCTATGCAAATAGTAAGTAAAGGCAACTGGCATGGCTATCTTAATATCATACAAAATAAATTTAAAGTTAAAATATATTATAAACTGATTAAGGGCTTCGTTTGTGAAGAAGATTACCAATTATAAATATATATATCCAGGAAATGAGCCCTAAGATGGATGATGCAAGCTTTGACCAACTTAAAGGGAGAAATGAACACTTTTAATTATTAGTGACTTCAATATCCCCCCTCGATAATAGGCAGGAAAAAAAAAGAGTACAAACAGACTAAATATCAATAAGATCAACACTGTAAAACAACTGGACATTATATACATAATAATGTATATAACAGCCACCTAATAACAGCTGAATACACATTCTTGTCAACTGCACATAGAACTTCTTGTAAAATAAACTATATATAACAGCCACGTAATAACAGCTGAATACACATTCTTGTCAACTGCACATAGAACTTCTTGTAAAATAAACTATATATAAGCCACAAAACGAGTCTCAACAAGAATAGTTATACAATCAAAATTTCCTCTCCAACAACAAGATAAAACTAGAAATCAATAATAGCATTAAAATGGATAAGTACACACATGGAAATTAAACAGCACTCTCTTAAGAGTCAAAGAAGAAATTACAGATGTAATAGAAAATATTTGGTTCAAAATAAAGAAATCAAAGTGTAAAACTTTTTGAAAATAGCATAGGTAATTTGGGGTGTGGCAAAACATGATCTATGAGAGGAAAAAAAAAAAAGTTGGACTTCCCTGAACTATAACCTTTTGCTCTATCAAAGTCACAAACAGAATGAAAATACCAGCCTTGGACTGGGGGAAAACATTTGCAAAATACATATCTGATAAACAACTAGTATTCAAAATATGGAAGTACTCTTTTTTGTTGTTTATTCTTAATTTAAATACAATTAAATGACATATAATCTATTATTAGCTTCATAAGTAGAGGTCAGTGATTCATTAGTTTTATTAATTAATTAATACCAAGTGCTCATTACACCACATCTCTCCTTCATGTCCATCACCCAGTTATCCTATCAACCACTCCTCCATTCCAGCAACTGTTTCTTTCCTATGATTAAGAGTCTCTTATGGATTGCCTCCCTTTCTGATTTCATCTTGTTTTATTTTTCCCTCCCTTCTTCTATGATACTCTGTTGTGTTTCTTAAACTACACATATGTGGGATAATATGAAATCTCATGTGAGATCTCAAATGTGAGATCATATGATAATTGCCTTTCTCTGATTGACTTACTTCACTTGTATAATTCCCTCTAGTTCCATCCAGATTGTTGCAAATGACAAGATATCCTTTTTTTGATGGCTGAGTATTATTCCATTGTGTATATAAACCACATCTTTTTTAACCATTCATCTATTGGTGGGCATCTGGGATCTTTCTATAGTTTCACTATTATGGATATTACTTCTATAAATATTGGGGTGCAGGTTCCCCTTTGGATCACTATCTTTGTATCTCTGGGGTAAACCCTTAGTTATGCAATTGGTGGGTCATAAGGTAGCTCTATTTTCAACTTTATGAGGAACATCCCTACCCAAAACATGCAAATCCTGTTAAAACTCAACAATAAGAAAACAAATAGCTCAAATAACAAATGGGCAAAAGAACTGAACAGACATTACACCAAAGAAGATGTAAAGATGGTAAATAAACATATGAAAAAATACTCAACATCATAAGAAATTAAGGAATTACAAATTAAAGCAACAATGAGATATTATTATACACCTATTAGATTGTTTAAAACCTAGACAATGATGCAGAGCAACAGGAGCTCATTCATTTTAGTGGGGATGGAAATGATAGTCACTTTGATAGACAGTTTACTGGTTTGGTGCAAAACTAAATATAGTCTTAAACATATGACCTTGAAATTAACCTTCTAGCTATTTAACCAATTGAGTTGAATTAAATTATTCAGTATAATATTGTAAGGCTGGATAGATGACATTATAAATTTGCCAATACAAACAGAACAGTACTACACAATGAAGAAAAATTATTTTAATTAATAATGATGTATCAGTAACTGTTCATTAATTGTAAAAATATGTTAATAGTAAAACTCTTTGTGTGTGGTATGTGATGTGTGGTGTGTGTGTGTGTGTGTGTGTGTGTAGGGTACATGATAATCTTTATATTTCTTGGTTTATTTTTATGTAAATCTAAAATTTTCTAGAATATAAAGTCTACTAATTCTTTAAAAAGACTAAAACAAAAAATAAGTGTTCTGTATATCAACTTCTTTCTATAAACTCTTGATCAAATCTTTTTTCAAACTTCACATATTTAGTCAGTATGAATAAAGGAGAATAGCATGTCTGATATATATGAATGATCCAGTTGTACTAATAAATCCTAAAAAATACAACTCTGATCCAGATAATGAAACAAATTTAAAGTGTATTTTTAGCATTTTTCTTCATGACAAAGAATATTTTAAACAAAATGATCATTTATGAAAATAATCAAGTTTGATAAGAAAATTGGGACATGTAAGAGTCACCAGATCAGAAAGAAAGAAAATGTACACTAATTGAAAACCAAAACTAAGCAAAAAATCTGTTAGCTGGAGCAAAGTGAAGGAGGGTGAGTGACATGAAACAGTTGGGAATATAAATAAAGATCAATTAATACAAGGCATAATAAAACATGTGTTAAAGCCTGAGTTGTGTACCCTTAAAATCTATCTATTTGTGGAAAACTCAAGCCTTAATACCTCAGGGTATAACTGTATTTGAAGAAAAGGACTTTAAAAAGGTCAGTACATTAAAATGAGGCCATTGTGTCAGGTTCTAATTCAATATGACTGGTGTCCTTATAAGATAAGAAGGAGACACACCAAGGGCACCTGCACTTGAGGGGCAATTGTGTGAAGAGGCAACAAGGGGGAAGCCATCTGCAAGTCAAAGAAAGAGGATTCAGAGGAAACCAAGTCAGCTGGCACCTTGATCTTGGACCAAATAGATTTCTGTTGTTTAAGTCACTGAGTCTATGGAATTTTGTTACGGCAGACCTAGCAAACTAACACAATGGGCTAAGAAGTAGTGTGAGTATTTGTTTATTTCGAAGTGAGATGGAAAAGTTTTTATGTAGGAGTATGAGATGATATAATTCACTTAAAAGATTTATTGGGTGTCCAAGTGTAGAGATTAGGGAATGGTATTATAAGAATATAGAAATCAGTAAAAAACTAATGAAATTGGTAAATTAAGCAATGAAGAAGTCTGAATTTGGAATTTATCAGGAACATGGATTCAAAATATATTTTAATAATAGATCCTCAGAAGTATCTACATATCGCAGAGAAAGTGGAAGAAATGCAAGTAGATATAAGTTTATATTTGTAATGGACATACTATACTCCAGGTATTGATTAAAAATATACCAGTTCTAAATGTATTTTTTATTTTCAAAATAGTTCTAAGAAACTTCAAAAGTCAGTTAAATTTATATACCTACCTTTTTTTTTTTTTTTTAATTTTTTATTTTTTATAAACATATATTTTTATCCCCAGGGGTACAGGTCTGTGAATCACCAGGTTTACACACTTCACAGCACTCACCAAATCACATACCCTCCCCAATGTCCATAATCCCACCCCCTTCTCCCAAACCCCCTCCCCCCAGCAACCCTCAGTTTGTTTTGTGAGATT
>NC_081557.1:253465594-253523871 GCF_022355385.1 Mustela nigripes | reverse complement strand
TGCTGTTCTTCTTCTCTTCGATCTGCCGATGGGTTTTCAGGTGTTTGCAATCTTTAGATAAGCTATCTAGCTGATCTCCGGCTAGCTGAAGCAGTCTCAGCTTGCTACTTCTCCGCCATCTTGACTCCTCCCCCCTCAGGTAATTTCTTCATGTTAGTCTTACTCCTTCAACCCTTCCAGAGCCATCCCTGCTTCCTGACAGCCCTTGTCTCCTTACCACACCTCCAGGATTCTTCAAGCAGCGTCAGATCTGTTCAGAATCTAGGTCTGTTTAGACTCAGTCTCTGCTTCTGTGCTATTGGGGCGCCTGGGTGGCTCAGTAGGTTGGGCCGCTGCCTTCGGCTCAGGTCATGATCTCAGGGTCCTGGGATCGAGTCCCGCGTTGGGCTCTCTGCTCAGCAGGGAGCCTGCTTCCTCCTCTCTCTCTCTCTGCCTACTTGTGATCTCTCTCTCTCTGGAGAAAATGACCTTGTAGCTATAGACTGGTAATAATGCTTGAATGGTAACTTTGATGAATTGTAGAGTAGCAGGACTGAGAAATTCCTGGGGGTCACGGTCTTAGCCACCCTCCACTTCTGTGGGGTTTACAACCCACCTACCTTTTGAATAGCAAAAAAGTAATATAAGTATTTGATTTTGTTTTTTATTTGCTTTATTTTGTTACTGTTTTGTTTTAGGTTTGTGAAGGTCACAATTTTTATCTCTATATGAAATTCAGAATCACTAACTGAAGGAAAAATAAGAAATATTCCTTCAAAGTTAGAGATATTTTTTATGCTTCAGAAAGAATATCTCAACTAGCCACCTACACTTCCATCCTAGGTATTTGATTATTAAAGCTGGGGAAAGTTATTTACCAGTGCTAATGATATATATCAACTAATGACATGTATCCCAATTTATGAAATTTATGAAAGATTTATTTAATTGTTTTTGATAGAGGAAGTGTTAGCCATGGTACTTGTACCTAAATTCAAAATCCACACATGAGAGGAGAGTAGGGTTGTATAAAGAGATCAATAATTAAGAGTTGGAATCATGGTAGGTATTTAGAGCATATCAAAAATACAAAACTATTAGGCTAGAATCAAGATACATGCATCTATGTATATATATACACATACATATTTAAAACCAAGAATTTCCTCTTCTCTATACCAATTCTACATTTTTGTGTATTATTATTTTATAATGTTGGATGTTTATAAATTCATGTAATGAAATATTCAAAGAATGATGGAATATTTTGAAGTGTACAGAATAATGAAGTCAATAATTACTTTATTTTAGAATAGATATATATGGCCTCAGCAATCAGACAACAAAAAGAAAAAGTTTCTGAATCACCAATGAATAAGATAAACTCTCACTCTTCATAGATGACATGATACCCTATGTGGCAAACCCAAAAGATTCCACCCCAAAATTGCTAGAAATCATATAGGAAGTCAGCAAAGTGACAGGATATAAAATCAATGCACAGAAACCAGTTGCATTTATATACACTAAAAAGGAGACAGAAGAAAGAAAAATTAAGGAGTCAATCCCATTTACAATTACATCCAAAACCATAGGTTTAGGTGCTCGCTTCGGCAGCACATATACAAAACCATAGGTTTAGGAATAAACCTAACCAAAGAGGCAAAGAATCTGTATTAATAAAACTGCAGAACACTCATGAAAGAAATTAGGAAGACACAAAGAAATGGAAAAACATTCATGCCATGCTCGTGGATTGGAAGAAAAAATATTATTAAAACATCTATGTTACCTAGAGCAATCTATACATTCAATACAATTCTTATCAAAATACCACCAACTTTTTTCACAGAGCTGGAAGAAATAATCCTAAAATTTGTATGGAACCAGAAAAAACCCTGAATAGCCAGAAGAATGTTTAAAAAGAAAACCAAGGCTGGTGGCATCACAATGCAGTTCTTCAAGTTCTATTACAAAGCTATAATCATCAAGAGACAGAATGGTACTGTCACAAAAATAGACACATTAAAAAAAAAGGGGGGGAGTTGGGGGTGCCTCAGTCCATTAAGCATCTGCCTTTGGCTCAGGTCATGATCTCAGGGTCTTGGAATTGAGCCCCATGTTGGCCTCTCTGCTCAGTGGGGAGTCTGCTTCTCCCTCTCCCTCTGCCTCCTCCCCCCTGCTCATGGTCTTTCTTTCTCTCTCTCAAATAAATAAACAAAATCTTAAAAAAAAAAAAAAAAAGAAAAGAAAAAGCAGACTCATAGGTCAATGGAACAGAATAGAGAACCCAGAAATGCACCCTCAACCCTAATGTCAATTAATCTTTAACAAAGTAGGAAAGAAAAAAGACAGGCTCTTCAACAAATGGTGTTGAGAAAATTGGACAGTCACATATAGAAAAAATGAAACTTGATTATTTCCTTGCATCATACACAAAAAAAGACTCAAAATGAATGAAATACCTCAATGTGAGACAGAAATCCATCAAAATCCTAAAGGAGAACAACACAGGCAGCAACATCTGTGACCTTGGCCATAACAACATCTTGCTAGACACATCTCCAAAGGCAAGAGAAACAAAGGCAGACATGAACTATTGGGACTTCATCAAGATAAAAAGCTTTTGTACAGCACAGGAACAGTCAACAAAACTAAAAGAAGACTGACAGAATATGAGAAAATATATACAAATGTCTTATCAGATAAAGGGCTAGTATCCAAAATCTATAAAGAACTTATCAAACTCAACACCCAAAGAACAAATAATCTAATCAAGAGATGGGCAGAGTGGGGCACCTGGGTGGCTCAGTGGGTTAAAGCCTCTGCCTTCGGCTCAGGTCATGTTTTCCGTGTCCTGGGATCGAGCCCTGCATCTGGCTTTCTGCTGGGCAGGGAGCCTGCTTCCTCCTCTCTCTCTGCCTGCCTTTCTGACTACTTGTGGTCTTTGTCTGACAAATAAATAAATTAAAAAAAAAAAAAAAAAAGAAAAAAGAAAGAAATGGGCAGAGTTCTCCAAAGACATAAAAATGGCCAATAGACCATGAAAAATGCTCAACTTCACTCAGCATCAAGGCAATATAGATCAAAACCATAATGAGATACCAACTCACACCAGTCAGAATGACTGAAATTAACAAGTCAGGAAATGGCAGATTTTGCTGAAGATGTGGAGAAAGGGGAACCCTCCTATACTGTTGGTGGGAATGCAAGCTGGTGTAGCCACTCTGGAAAACAGCATGGAAGTTCCTAAAATAGTTGAAACTAGAGCCACTGTACCACCCAGCAATTGCCCTATGAGGGATTTACCACAAAGATACAAATGTAGTGATCCAAAAGGACACCTGTACCCCATATTTATAGCAGTAATGTCCACAATACCCAAACTATGGAAAGAGCCCAGATGCCCATCAACAGATGAATGGATAAAGAAAATATGGTTTATATATACAACGGAATACTCCTCAGCCACCAAAACAAGTGAAATCTTGCCATTTGCAATGACGTGGATGAACTAGAGGGTATTATGCTAAGGAAAATAAGTCAATCAGAGAAAGATAACTATCATATGATCTCACTCATATGTGGAATTTAAGAAACAAAACAGTATCATAGAGGAAGAGAGGGAAAAATAAATCAAAATGAAATCAGAAAGGGAGATTAAACTGTAAGAGCCTCTTAGTCATAGGAAACAAACCGAGGGTTGTGGGCATTCAACGTGCTTGGCTAGTGAAGATTCAATAAGCACCTGCCTCCCTGGATGAAACCAGTTGAAAAGGAAAGAAGGAGTGTCCAGAAAACTGGGCCTCCTTTAGAGTTTCTGGGCTGAAAACAGCCAGATCCTTATTGTGGCTCAATGCACTCATTGAGAGACTAAATGCTTGACTTGGGAGGAACATTTATCCTTGGAGGTCATGGTCTCCATGCACTGTCTGTCTGCATGCTTCTCAGAAGCACACTTGTTCTATTCACAGGATACTCTCTATGACACTGTCTTGATTATTACAGCTTCACGCTCCTTCTTGCTTTTCTTAGTCCCTAGTTGTATTGATAACATTCACAATAAAGGTGGAGGCAGAATCTGCCTCTAGAGCCTCTGGTCCCCAAGCCTCTCCTTTCTCTTTCTAATGTGTCTGGAGTAATCATCTCATTCACTGCCTCAGGGTTTGCTGGCCAAAACCGACAGAGGGTTGCTGGAGGGTAGGGCGTTGAGGGATGGAATAACTGGGTGATGGACATTAAGGAAGGTACATGATGTAATAAGCACTGGATAATATGTAAGACTGATGAATCACTGAATTCCACTTTGAAACTAATAATACACTATCTGTTAATTAACTGAATTTTATTTTTTTAAAGGTAAACCAATAAAAGTTAAAAAAAAGAATAGATTTATATACATGGCAGTAAAGATGTTCAGAGAATCATGTCAACAAATATAAAATGTAAAATATGTGAGAGCATTAATAATAAGAAAGAAATAATTACCTAAATAATCATAAGAATGGTAATAGGTAAAACACAATAAAGATCCATTTTGCTAAAAATAACAGTGGTTTGTCTTTTTGATCCTTATGCTTTTTCTTCTTTCCTTAGATTTGCTCACAGTAGATGTGGTGGAAACTGGATGTAAAACAGAAGATGAGGGGTGCCTGGGTGACACATTCGTTAAGCCTCTGCCTTCGTCTCAGGTCATGATCCCAGGGTCCTGGGATAGGACCCTGAAATGAGCTCCCTGCTCAGTGGGAAGCCCACTCTCCCTGCCTGTGTTCCCTCTTTTGCTGCGTCTCTCTCTGTCAAGTAAATAAATAAAATCTTAAAAAACAAAACAAAAACAAAAACAGAAGATCAGTAGAGGGTACAGGACACATTGCTTGGGAGGATCAATTGTAGTAAGATGTTGATATCTTCTGGAGTATGGATACCTAATTTCACTTTTATTCTTGTGGGTACTTTTTGTCTTTTAGCAGTCCTTGATTATAAATATCTGACATCACCTTCTCCAACACTGAAAATTGACTCTTCAGTTCATTGCTTATGAAGTCCTCATCAAATTTGGTTTCTTTGGATGCAATTCAAAAGATTCTTTCTTTTAGTGTCATTTTCTATGTTAAAAGCCTTAGCAAGGATATCCAGACATCAGCTCTGCCCCACAGGATACAGCTGATACTTCTACTCTCTATAAGCAGAAGAACAGGATGCCCCTGCCTCTTCCTCCGGCCAGCTATCTGATACTGAATTTTCCTAAATCAGTGCCAGGTACTTGTCCCTACCTTACAATCTCCAGAAAACTATGACATATTATTGTAAAATACCCTGTCAACTTTTTTTTTTTTGTTTTTCACCTGATATAGGAATGGAGCAAAGGAAAAACCAAACACTAACACTAACCTATTCTCATTATTCTGTCTCCACAAACATGTTCATCTCAGAAAAATTTAATATATATAGGTGAAAGATCATGATGCCAAGGGATGTAGTTTCTTGATATTTAAGCCAACCTCATAGCATTTCCAAAGCACTCATTTTAAAAGTGTAGAGTACATGATACGTACTACTGTCACTATCAACTTTGAGGCATCAAAATTCCCATTTTAATCATATATCAATACTCTCCTGACCTCAAAGACTAAAGTGCTCATCACAGAAAGAGAAGATACAGAGAGAGTGAAGGATTTATTTATATGAGCAATATGATGACACTTGGACTTCAAACATTATTATTTATGACTCTTGATAATTCATGGAAAGAAAAAGATGAAGAAAGGCCATTAACATCAGTTTGCTACTTCTTAACCTCCAACACAAAGAAAGCCAACATAGTAGAATACAGAGCCAAAGAATGGAGAGAAACTGGTGGAGCTCTAAATTCAACCATGCCTGAATGGCACCTTTCACCTCTGGAACTCATACCATATATAAGTTCATAAACTTCCTTTTTTATTTAAGCCATCATAGATATGTGTCTTGTAGACACATAGAATAAAAAGCTCCTATGGTCCAGATAATGTACTAAAATTCAGAGCAGTTAGAAGACCTTTCTTATGAAAAGAGAAAAAATCTCACACAAGAATGTGAGACTTAAAGGGATGAAATTGACTTCCTTCCAGCCCTGTCACTTCCAAAAGCAGTATTTTATTGTCAGTGACACAATATGCTTCTATATGTACAAGGGGTAATGTTACATTTATATCCTAAATACCTAATGATACTGGTTCTAAAGAGTACTGTCTAATTACTGTAAAGACATCTCAAATCAGAAATCTAAAAAGTAAATAAAACTGTCGGATGGCAATTATCTGTTCTAGGTCTTGTTTGGGCTTAAGAACTGGTAAAATTGAACCGAAAGGACAAAAAAATAAAAAATAAAAACTATATTTACAATGAACATTTAGAAAGATTTAATATTTTTGTATTTTAATAAAAAACAGAAAAATCATTTTAATGGAAATTTTGAAAAGAAAATCTTTTAGACTCTAAATGAAAATCTATCAAAATTAATATACATACAAGAGGGGATGATGAGAATGATAGTACCACCTGGCTAATAATTCTAATAGTCAAAAAAAGTGAAAAGGCTGCAAAAACTTTCCCCAAAGAATGCAAAATAGAGTAAGTTTATGGGTATTAAGATAAAGAAACAATATTTATATTTATTTAATGACAGAGTTTGGTAGTTTAACAATTGAATTATATTTGTCAGTTATGTGGGACCATTAATATATTGTAATTTTAAATATTTGATATTCAAAATTACTTAAACAACTTTGTCTTTCATCACAATTGTGTATTTTCTTGCTCTAGAACTTATTAAATAAAGGAAAAGGAATATAGCAAAACTTTTTATATACTTTTAAGGAAACCTTAGACTCACAAATGTTATGCATTGCTCTTTTAGAAATTTCTAATGACTAAACATCTTCCTCCCAAACACCATTAAGGATAGACCCTGTCACTCAGCAGTAATTCAACAATCATTTCGTGCCAATGCTCATAAATTTACATAAAATTTTATTAGAAAATAGCTATGCGTAGGAGAGTTCTATGTGGTTTTGTTGTTGTTGTTTTGCAAGTGTTTTTTATTTTAAATATTTCTTACTTATTTACTTATTTGACACAGAGAGAGAGAGAGAGAGAGAGAGAGAGAGACAGATCACAAACAGGGAAAGAGGGGGCAGCAGAGAGAGAGAGAAAGGAAGAAGCAGTCTCCCCACTGAACAGGAACCCCAACATGTAACTCCATCTCAGAACCCCCAGTTCATGACCTGAACTGAAGGCAAGTGCTTAACTGACTGAGCCACTCAGGCACCCTGTGTTGGGGTATTATAAGGAAAATTTTATTGCCTTATACGTAGGCTTTGAGAAAATCATTCTATTGGATAATAATAGCTTTCCTTTAGTTTTATAAATGGAAATGTACTTTTTCTCAGTAAATTCAAGTGTAGTTTCTTGAAAATAATCAAAATAGTATAGGGAGGAAGAAAGAGACAGAGAGACAAAGAGAGAGACACAGAGAGAGAAGCCAAATGGAGTCAAACACACATTTCTTACACCAAATCTTTCTTTTGTTTCATCCCACACTTATTAGTATTTCTAAACACCTTGTCTCAACATATCATTGGTGTATATTCAAAGGATGAATTATTTGTAATATTTCTGTTCTATAATTTTTCAGTGTTGGTCAGATAAATCACACATGCATGAATCAATTAAGAAACAATGAAAGTCACTATATGAATAAATTCCAAACTGAAGTCTTCTTTTGAAGGTAATTAGATAATTTATCATTATATTCACACAGGGACTCAGTAATGCCTATTATATAACTGAGTCCATAGACTTAATGAATTTTTTTTATATGAGGTCTTTAATGTAAAATATTGTATAACTGAAAATTGGGCTGCTTAATGTCATTTTAATTACAAATAGATACAAATTGCTATATGAGAAAATGTAGAAAAAAATCTAGCAAAAATGTTTGCTCCATTGCCTGGCATTAAAAGGAAATACCTATATAAAGCACACAGCATGAATATTAGACATTCTATTATATCATCTATGTCATTAAAAGTATTTTTTATTTTCTTAACTAAATTACTTTTGTCCCCTTATGACCGCCACTTTAATACTAATACTGTTCTGCTATTCCCCACAGAAAATTTAATTCATTTGTCATGTATGTATCATTTTAATTTAGCATTTATCATTCTATCATAGTGTTTAAAGGTCTATGCTTTCAATAATAAATATGTTGAGGTTACTTCTGTGCTATAAACCCACCCTAACTATATCTACTGGTGAAGTAATATTTCTGGAAAGTGGTTATCCAAAGAAAATCAGCTTTTATTTTATTTTATTTTATTTTAAGATTTTATTTATTTGACAGAGAGAGATCACAAGTAGGCAGAGAGGCAGTCAGAGAGAGAGGAGGAAGCAGGCTCCCTGCTGAGCAGAGAGACCGATGCGGGACTCGATCCCAGGACCCTGAGATCATGACCTGAGCCGAAGACAGCGGCTTAACCCAGGCGCCCGAAAATCAGCTTTTAATAAATAAAATAAGTATGAAAGTAAAACACAGTGACAAGGCTGTTAAATTATTTTTAATGTTTAAGTAAAATTTCTTTTTATTTATTTATTTATTGCTACATGTTCCCAAGTCAGAACTTGATTCATTTTTTAAAGTATTTGCCCGCCTCAGGCTTAATAGCTTTTTATGTAATATAGACCTTCCATGTTTGGCCTCCTGCCTATTTCTTCACTTCAGCCAAAATTGTTTTCTTTGTTTCTTTCTACCCTAAAGACTTGTTATACACAGGTCCCATTTACTCAAGTTCTGCTCATTGCATCTCGCAGCCTAAGTAAACTTCCTCATCAAAACTCTGCCTGGCAGCCTTCCTGGACCACCACTCCCAGATGCCGCAGTTACCATAAAAGCAAGAGCATGATGGCTCTGCTCATGGTTCTGTCACTGTGGCCTCAAACGTTCCAGATTACTCACATGTGTGCTGACTTATCTGAGAGGCAGTCATGGTTGGTTGTAGCTCAGGCCATAAGCTGTTTTTAATCTCCCAAGAGGCACCTGCTTAGATCACCTTCACTACACCTCTCTCTCTAAAATTTCCCCAGTCTCTGCAAATATTGTCAACATCCATCCTGATAATGAAGTCAATGTTTTGGGAATTACATTTGGCTCCTCACATTTTTTCACTCTTCTTTCCTGTCTAGTTTTTTAGTAAATAGTATCAATTTTATTTACAAAGTGTATCTAAAATCCAAAACATCATCATTTCTTATAAGTTCAAGAGACTTCTAAGTGGTCTCTGAACTTCCTATCGATTGTTCACCCTAAAAGATATGGTTATTTTCTTTTATTCTTTTGAAATAGTGTTTGATTAGGTAGTTACACCTACTTGGATTAAAATTGAAATGTTTTATAATTAAACTGGGCAAAAATTGTCCCAGGACTAACTTGTTTCCTCACCACCTTGGGAGACTACCAATAGCAGCAAACATCAGCAGTTTTCTTTGTGATTGAGATATTTTAAACATAGACGAGCAAAAAATACATATATATTGCTATAATTATGTGTAATGTTTAGCACCATTTTTTAAAATTTAATACTACATAGCAAAGAAAGTTTCATGTCAGAATTAATAAACTGTTTAATATGTTCTATTTCAGCAGAATATCCCATTAAGTGGATATAAAATAATTTATTAAATGAGGTCCTGATTAATGAGAATTTAAATTCTTTCAATTTATGATATTGCAAGTCACATTTCAGTCTTGTATATATCAATTTCTACAGGTGATGATATTTAGAGAAGGGACCCTAAAAGTCTGATGCAAAGCTGGAAGATATATAATTTTTAATTTCAGTAGATGTTGCTAAATCCAGAAAGTTGTGGCAATTTACAATTTCATTAGCAAAGTACGTTTGGTTGCATCTTTGACTTCTAAGTACAGGAAGAATAGTATAAATGCTTGTAGGTAAAGGACATTTGTCCATAGGCATGTTTATGCTACCTTCTACATTTATTTAACACTATAGTGGTCTTTTTCAAGCCAGCAGTTTCAGAATCACCCAGGGATGATGCCTTCCCCAAGAATAGAAAGTCGATGAGTTGCCCGTTAATTATATGTCTCTTGGCTCAAAAACATAACTTGCCAAGTCTAGTCATTTCTCACTAGTTTTAACTAAGAAGTCCTGAGACTATGAAGTAGAGAGTGTTGGAAGCAGCACTTTAAAGATTTTCCTATGGAATGAGACAGGAAAGACTGTGATAGGATACATGCAAGATGAAATTGTGATGGAAGAGAACATTATAAGAAGAAGGAGGTGTAGATAGAAAAGTAAAACTGAGCATATACACAGAAAGAAGTTGTGCTATGATGTAGGCCTCGCATGCTGGATCACAGACAGTCTCGGAACAGAGCAGCTTTGGAAATCCAGACCCTGTGTGTATATTTGTTTTTGTTGTTGTTGTTTGTTTTTTCTTAATACCTGTTTTAGAATTAAAATAATTTCATAATATATCTGTCCATTACCTTATTTCACTGACAAAATAAAAGAAAAAACAAAATCTAGACTTTAGTGGCTTGTCAAGATATAGCTATTCTATTTGCAGTCAGTTATATACCAACATGAATTTTTAAATTATTATTATTTAATAAATTGTCACATTGTGATCATGTTTGCTTTTTTATCTATTCCTTTCTATTTTATTTTTTCTTATAAAATTGTGTGATGTTTTAATTCTGCTCTCTCTTTCCTTAGCAGTTTTTTTCCTGAGATCTATAACCATGAACTCTCAACTTTATTTCCTATGCAACTCTGTCCATCAACCTTCTGCTTTTGTTGAATTTGTAGTTTGGAACTTCATTAGTTTTATTTGTTAAGGGGTTTGAGTTTTTAGTATTTCCTCCCCTTTGTTTTCACTAAACTCTGGGAACAAAAGCAGGATGCGTTCCTCCATCACTATTTTCAACACCACCTTATTCTCACCTTAGGTTCTATGACTTTGGTTTTTCCTATTCCTAAAGCACACATCTCCCAGCTACTTCTCAAAATGCCACTTTTCTGGGAGATGATTTCCTGATAACACTTTTCCTTGTCTCAGAATGCCTGCTTACTCTCTAAACCATCATGTCTACTCATTTCTTTCCTAGTACTTTTCAATTCAATGTATTTCCTTGTTTCTAGATTTTCTAGTAATAGAAGAATAGAATGGAATCTCCATTCAACCAAAAATTAAAGTCATCAATGTGCATATTAACTTGATAATAAGGTTTGGTATTGGGATTCAAGGAAGATTCCACTTCTTCATCATCTTTTGGAGACCCCAACTTCAGGCATAGACAAAAGCATGTGGTGGAATAAATGGGAGGTTATGTGTGTGTGTCTGTATGTGTGTATGTATAAAATTTTTACCTTAGGGCTTATTAACATGAATTAATATCAACTATATCTTTGGAAATGAAGTAGAGAATCTAGTAAATGCAAGATACCAGCAACAGAATAATAAGTTGGGAAGAAAAAGAGTGGAAGAAAATAATATTTCTCTGACTACATTAGTGGATACTGTTAAGGATTGAATTGTGTTCTCTCAAAATGATATGCTGAAATTCTAGCCTCCAGTGCCTTAGAATCTGACCTTACTTGGAAATAGTCTTTGCAGATGTAGTCAAATTAAGATGAGGTCATTAGATTGGCCCTAATTCAGTATGGCTGGAGTCCTTATAAACATGAGAAATTTGGGGGCACCTGGATGGCTCAGTGGATTAAGCCTCTGTCTTCGGCTCAGGTCATGATCCCAGGGTCCTGGGATCGAGCCCCACATCAGGCTCTCTGCTCAGCAGGGAGCCTGCTTCCTCCTCTCTCTCTGCCTGCCTCTCTGCCTACTTGTGATCTCTCTCTCTGTCAAATAAATAAATAAAATCTTAAAATAAATAAATAAATAAATAAACATGAGAAATTTGGACACAGTCTAGAACAGCCACAGAGGGAAGATTATGTGAAGAGACTTCAAGATAATGTCATGCAAAGACTGGATTTATGCTGCCACAAACCAAAGAAGTCTGAGACTACCAGAAACTAAGCAGAGGTGAGGAATGATTCCCCTATGGATTTCCAAGGGAGAAAGGGTCTGACTTCTAGCCAAGCTGTAAGATAATAAATTTCTAAGCCACCTAATTTGTATTGCTTTGTTATGCTGGCTCTAGGAAATGAATACTAATGCCAAGAAAAATTGAATAAAAAATTAATTCATGTAATTCCACATACACATCACCAGATCATACCAAATATTAAGTAACTACTTGGAACTTTCAAAAAAAAAAAAAAATCACCAGCAATCAGAACTAAAATGGCTTTCTCAGAAACAGATATACTCTAAAACAGAATTGCCTTCATTAATATGTAGTGTAACATTTTTCATAATTCTTTTATGTAATTAGAAGATATATACAACTGTATATACAATTAACTGTATATATAATTGTATATATATAATATATACAACTGTATATATATTAATATATATACATTAATCCCCACCCCCACTTCCATCTGATGCTCAGAATTACCAAAAGACTTAAGAAATGCTGTGTTTCTTTTTTTTACATTTCACCCTGGTTTGTTACCATCAAGATTATTTATGTTTCTGATTTCAGAATGACTATGCATCTAGAGCATTACATTTCATGAAGTAAAACTAAATATTCACATTTGCTATTTTATTTCCAGAATTTTAACAATAACAAGATATTAACCAAAAAAAAAAAAAAAGAATTTTGGAAGAATAAAATGAGCACTTAATTTTGTCAATTTGATAATCATTAGAAATAAGTGAGGATAGTTTACACTAACTACCAATCTGGTTGTTAAATATAGACTATCCTAGATAAAACTAATGAAAAAGATTTCTAAATACCATTGTTCTTTAAATTTAATCTAAAAAGTGGAGATTCTCTGATGAAGTACTTGACAATAGAATAGGAGAATAACTCTTTCAACTTCACCTCTTATCAAAACATCTCCAAAAGGAAATCAGCATTTTGAGAGTAATATTAGGTATTTATAAGCAATGATGTTGAATCTTTAAATAAAATCTTCTTTGTAAGTTGCTGATAGCATTATTGATTCATAGGAAAGTCAAAATTTTACATAGCAATTAAGTAGTTTAAAAACAAAACAAATATTTCTTAAAAATTATAAGCTTTTCTTACAGCATACACAAAGACAAAAGTAAAGGGATAAAAGACCTTAATGTTAGACAAGAATCTATCAAAATACTAGAGGAGAAAATAGGCAGTAACCTCTTTGACATCAGCCACAGCAACTTCTTTCAAGGCATGTCTACAAAGGCAAAGAAAACAAAAGTGAAAATTAACTTTTGGGACTCCATCAAGACCAAAAGCTTCTGCACAGCAAAGGAAACAGTCAACAAAACAAAGATGCAACCCACAGAATGGGGGGAGATATTTGCAAATGACACTAAAGACAAAGGGCTGATATCCAAGATCCATAAAGGACTCAAACTCAACACACATAAAACAGATAATCATGTCAAAAAATGGGCAGAAGACATGACTAGACACTTCTCCAAAAAAGACATACAGACAGCTAATAGACACATGAAAAAAATTTCATCATCATTAGCCATCAGGGAGATTCAAATCAAAACCACACTGAGATACCACCTTATACCAGTTAGAATGACCAAAATCAACAAGATGGTAAACAAGTGTTGGAGAGGATGTGGAAAAAGGGGAACCCTCTTACACTGTTGCTGGGAATGCAAATTGGTGCAGCCACTTTGGAAAACAATGTGGAATTCCTTAAGAAATTAAAAATAGAGATACCCTATGACCCTGCAATTGCACTACTGGTATTTACCTCAAAGATACTGATGTAGTGGAAGGAAGAGACATCTGTACTCCATGTTCATAGCAGCAATGGCCACAGTTGCAAACCTGTGGAAAGAACTAAGATGCCCTTCAACGGATGAATGGATAAAGAAGATATGGTCCATATATACAATGGAGTACTATGCCTCCATCGGAAAGGATGAATACCCAACTTTGTAACAACATGGATAGGACTCGAGGGGATAATGCTGAGTGAAATAAATCTTGCAGAGAGTCAATTATCATATGGTTTCACTTACTTTTGGAGCATAAGGAATAACATGGAAGACATTGGAAGATGGGGAGGAGAAGAGAGTTGGGGGAAATTGAGGGGAAGACAAACCATGAGAGACTGTGGACTCTGAGCAACAAACTGAAAATTTTGGAGGGGAGGGAGGTGGGGGGGGTTGGGTGAGTCCAGTGGTGGGTATTAAGGAGCACTGAGTATTGCATGGAGCACTGAGTGTGGGGCATACACAATAAATTTTGGATCACTGAAAAAAAATTAAATTAAATTAAATTAAAACATTATAAGCTTCTTATTTATATTTATTAGCTTTATAAAATAATCATATTCCAAGTTTTCCTTTTTAAAAGTTTCCATGAGGGACACCTGGGTGGCTCAGTGGGTTAAAGCCTCTGCCTTCAGCTCAGGTGATGATCTCAGGGTCCTGGGATAAAGTCCCACATCAGGCTCTCTGCTCAGTGGGGAGCCTGCTTCCCTCTCTCTGTGATCTCTGTCTGTCAAATAAATAAATAAAATCTTTAAAAAATAAATTAATTCTAAAAAAACAAAAGTTTCCATGAAAATGTTCATCACAGTGATTCAACCTATCAGTCCAAACATCCCTAGAACAATAGGAATAAGTTTATGCTCTAAGAAAGAACAAAATTTGCATATTTCATCTAAGTCTTAATACTGGGTGGGAATTGAAGATCAAATGCCAATGTAGTTTGACACCAAGCCCAATTAGATTGAATTTTACTTTAATTTAAAATATACCTCCTTTCTTTTCCATTATTCATTCTTCTTATATTTACCACGTTATACACCTATGGCACAAATTTCAGTCCTTAAATATTACTGTGACAACTTTGGTTTTTAGGAGAGCAAACATGGAGATTGACCATGAAAGCCTGAATTACATGACATACGGTTGTTCTTGATTTACTAAACGTCTTGGAACATGGTTGTGAAAAAATAAACAGGAGTTTGTTTGTTTGTTTGTTTTCAAGAAGTATATGTTTAAACAAAACAGATGAACATAGGGTGGAAAAACAGAGGCAAACCAGTAAACAGACTCTTAACTACAGAGAACAAACTGAGGGTTACTGGAGGGGAGGTGAGCAGGGGAGTGGGTTAAATGGGTGATGGGTATTAAGGAGCACTGGGTGCTATATGTAAGTGTTGAATCACTAAATTCTACACCTGAAATGAATGATGCACCTATGTTAATGAACTGGGACTTAAATAAAAAGTTGAGAAAGATAAAAAAACAAACAATGAAACAAAAAAATCTTATGTTTTATTACAATAAAGACAAAATACAAAAGTAGGAAAAAATAAATCTATTCAACTTCATTGATAATAGCAAAAATACAAGACTCTGCTTTGGTAATTGATGTCACTACAATAATCTCTTGTTATTTATCAAATGTGTTTGCCAGTCTATTTGTCTATCCATTCATCAACCCATCTATCCACTCCTTTCTATATTCATATAGAATACTATTATGATTTTGAAAGAGTATTAGTTTAGCATAGATGGTCTTTGTTTAACACTGACTTTCTCTTTCAATCAAAAGTCAATTAGTTTCTCTTGTTGGGTCCAATGGCATAATCTCACTCTTAAAATTCAAATACATGGATATGGCAAATTTAGTTTAAAATTAACTGTATACAGATCTTAATATGCGAGATCATTTTATTTTTACTGTAAATATTACTATATTTACTAATTTTGTTCTAAATTTTACAGACAAAATGATCTGAATTTGAGGAGATATTTTCATAATAAATTTCTGTTAATTCTTCTACATTTTCCTTATTACTCTGACTTTTCCTCACAAATGTTTATATTTTCTTAAAAAGTGGGTTTCCTCCCATCCAGACTCCTAATAGTGACTATTTATTCAAGAATTGGAAATGGTTATCATGATCTATATTAATAGGTATATGCCATATAGATGGATAAGAAAATTTTGCTGATATTTTACATGATTATTAGTCAACAAATGTGAGTTGATAAAGAAATTAATGCTGTGATAGAAAAGTTTTTTGGAAAAAAATATGAAAAATTGCAATTAAAAAAGAGCAGTGGAAAAATTCAGACACAAGCAACAGAAAGAGACAAATGATGCATTAAAGTGTATCTGTAACTTTTAATTTTTTGAAATATGTATTTTATGTCTTATTCATATATTAATGTATCAGTTTCTAAATAAATTCTATACATTTAGAAAAATGACATGGTCAGACATGAATACACTTTGTAACTCATGATAGACTTAATTCTTATTTCTATGTCAAATAAAGTAGCAAAGTTAAGTGCAACTTTGAATTCCTTAAAGTGTAAATAATTGCACACAGGATATATAAAAATTGAGTGGTATAAATACATTGACAAAGATTATATTCACTATTTGCTGGTGGTAAGTCAATAAAATGTAATGAACATCAACAAAATAATGAAATGCAATGATTGGAGTAAAGCAGGTAAAGCAAATGCCATGGCATTCTGTTACATTAATAGAAAAACATGGCCAGTACTCCAGTAGCTATTCAAATATTTAAATAAAAAAAAAACACTAATTAATGTCCTTTCATTTCAGCTTTAAAAACTCTTAACCATTTTTTGTAAAGCAGGTCTACAGGTGATGAAGTCCTTCAGCTTTTTTTTAAAATCTGGGAATATCTTCATCTTACTTTCTGAAAAACAACCCGGCTGAATAAATATTCTTAGAGGTTTTTTGTTTTCGTTTTTTTTTTTTCTTTCTGTACTTTTAATATATTGTCCCATTCTCTGCAAGCCTGTAAGATTTCTGCTGAGAAATATGCTGATAGCCTTGGGCAGGGGCTGTAGGAAGGGGGGTCTTTTGTGAGTGATAAGCTTCTTTTTTTCTTGCTGCTTTTCAGATTCTCTCTCTCTGCATTTGATTTTTGACAGTTTTATTATAATGTGCTTGGAGGAAATCTTTTTACATAGAATTTGTTTGGAGGCCTATGAGCCTTATAAATTTGGATGGGCAAATCTCTCCTAAGATTTGGGGAGTTCTCAGCCATTATTCTTTAAATAAGCTTTCTTCCCCCACCTCATCCTGTTTTCCTTCTGGGATGCCAATAATATGTAGATTGTTTCTCTTGATAGTACTCCATAGTTCATGTAGGCTTTCTGCATTATTTTCATTCTTTTTCCTTTGCTATTCTCTGGATAATTTCAAAGCTGTCTTTTCTCATGGATCCTTTTACCTGCTTGATCCATCTGATCCTGATGCTTTCTACTGCATTTTTTTCTCCCCACTCATCAAATTCTTCAGCTTCATAATTTCTTTTGGGTTCTTTTTATATGATTTCTATATCTTTGTTAAGCATCTCATTTTGTTTTTGTATTGTTTTCTTGATTTTGTTGCATTGTCTTTGTGTTTTCTTATAGCTCATTGAGCTTCCTCAAAACAACTATTTTGAATTCTTTATCAGGTAAAGTGAAAATCAGCATGTCTTTAGGGGTCAGTTAATAGAGGATATTATAATCTTTTGGTGGCATCATTTTTCTTTGATTTTTCATGTTCCCTGAAGACCTGGGTAGTTGTCTTCCCCTTTGAAGTAGGAGTTGCCTCCTCCAGTCTACTGACTGACTTTGGAAACAGAGAATTCCCTTCCATCAGCTTTGCTAGAGATTCTGAGGTTTTCTCAGACCTTCTATGGCTATACTTGTTCCATTCTTCTTGCTAGCTCTCTCCTGTGGCAGAATTCTCAAGATTGTGTTTTTCCTCTTGATCCTTCTAAGTTATCAGTCCTAGGGCTCTCTCTCTCTTTGACTTTTCTAAGGATAGTGCTAAGTGATCAATTTTGCAGTCTGTCCTTGGTCAGTAGATTTGGTTTAGTTTCCTAGTTTCCTGTGTGTTCTCATTAGCCATTTGGCAAAGCTCTCTCTCACTGCCACTGGAATGCACACAGTGCACAGGGTAATGGCAGATGCATACGTGTGACAAGCAGAATGCTGCTGGTATCTATGGGCCAATCAGGGGGATCCACAGGTGAGAAATTCTGGCAGTGGGCTGGCCTACTGATGAGTTTGATTCAGTTAGAATTGGTTAGAATTAGCATTCTTTTGATAACTTCCAAGCCCTGGCTGCTCTTCTCTCAGCGGCTAACTGCCCCCTAGTCCTGTAGCTCAGGACTCGGTACTCTGGAAGGGGCTAGAGAAAGAGGCCTCTGGCTACATCTCACACAGTTTGAGAAACTGGGCACTCACTCATGTGCTTTCATTTTTCTCCATGCAAGACATCAAGACCAAAAAGGGCTTTCTTGGCACTGAGCTGTGCCATTGTGAAACATGGGTAATGGGAGTTTTCCTATTACATTCTCTAAGGTTAGATTTTTTTGCTCCAAAGAGGTGCTGGACCTTTTTTGACAAAATCCTGAACTTCCACAAAAGCTTTTTCATCTATGGGTGATTTCCTAAATCAGTGTTTTTCAGGGGATCCTAGACAATGGTTGAGAGGGGCTGGAGCCAGTTCACAGTCCACATCATGTTCTGCAGCTGAGACCACAATCTTTATGCTTATTATCTGATGCACAAGTGGATAACACTCCTCCTGGATCCCTTACAGTTTGTTGCAGGATCCCAGTTTCCATATAGGCAATTTTTTCCATGGTAAGATGGTAAACTGTGTTCAGTACTGAGGTAGGGATGCCTTATTTGGGTATCTCGCTACTGTCACTGCCGATTGAAACTTTTTTGAAAGTTATATCGCTATTTCTTATATGTGTATTTTAGTTGAAAATGCCTAATTCATATAGAAAAGCAAATATGAATATATTAAACATCTAAGGATCTTCCCAGAAAAATAAGCATACTGATCTGTTTTTATTTCATAACTTGTATAAAGACAATGTAAATTTTACAAGATTATTCACTTTCTCTCCCTTTAATATCAACTATTTGATTTAGACTACTTTAATGCTTTATTTCCTCTTTCTTCCCCAATAGAAGCCATTAGTCTATAAAAATTTATTTTGAAATGATTTTCTAAAGTCTATATAACAAACACATAATTTTATATGAGGATACAAAATGACAATATCTGATTTTCTATTTTTAATCAAGTGCTTAGGAAGAAAATAAGGAATATTTTAAGTAAACTAAAATGGAATTTGTTTTTTACCATGTCTCATAAATGCCAAACAATGAAATGATTTAGTTTTAAAAGTTATTATGTCCCAATTGATCTTCCAGACAATGGACTTATTATCTAATTATGAAGATAACACATTTATCAAGAGTTAGAACCATCTGTCTCAATTCTGTTTAATTTCATTATATATTCATCATTTAGACAGTTAGCTTATGACATAAGCCTCTACCAACGAGTAATTCTATACTGATTATCACTTGAGAATGTGCACAGGCAGACATCAGTCAAATCTTGTTAGTCTACTTTGAAATTAAAATTCTACTAGTAATAGGCTGCTGACTAGCCAGTCATCACTAATAAATGTGTGGAAATCTCTGGCATTCCCCAAAAGAAACCTAAATCTATCAGTGTGTTTCTGTCAACAAGTCATATAAACTTAGAATTCATAATTCGTCTTGAATTGAGACTCATGTACATAATATATACAAATATATTTAGGCCTATGTATATATATTCAAAATTCTTATTTTTAGATAGGGAGAAATCAAGAAAGAATAATTATAATTTAAAGAATCTTTGACTAAAATATTTGTAACATTCATAAGAGTTCATATTTATGGAGAATTTAACAACAATTTTCATTAGTGACTTGGATCAGAATATCAGGTTAGATACTGAATACAATTTCCTTTCCTTATATGTGTAACGTTTATTAACATGAATGAGTAAAAATATAGGAAATTATTTACTTAAAATATTTTTAAGGTATTTAAGTACCTCTTGTGTATCTGGAGAGAAGATGAAAAATACTTGATGTTCTATTACAGGAATACTAAAGGTCATTAGAAAAATATCTTAAGTTATCTCATAAATAAGATGTCACCAAGATGACAAATAGGTTGTTCCTGACATGGCTCCCCCTCACAGGAAAAACAACTAACAATTATTTAAGAATGACACTTCCCCTTCTCACACACACCTCAGAAACCAAGACAGATGCACTGCAAAGGTGCTACTACAGCACTGCAGAGCTGCCAGTCCACATTGCCCACATTGCTCTCTCCCAGGCCAGGACAGCACCATGTGGAGAAGTCTACCTTGATCCTCAAGATCTTCTAGTGGGAAAAGAAAACCTTGGGAGACATTCAGTCTTCCCTAGCATTGGGGCCACATTGTGGGCAGCTCTTATTCTAATCTTATGCTATGGGGATTGCAGGGGAATCTATAGGGCTCAACCACTAGAAATTAAACTGATTGAAAAGCGGTGGGGGGCTTAAAACAACAAGAACACAGGTCTTGTTGGACCAAGTTCATACCTGTGGAACCAACTAGTAATTCCAACCAAAGATTTTGCTTAATCTGTAGGACCAAATCAGGGACACACTCTGGCCAGGGAACCCAGTGGGGTATAGATCTGCATGATGCAGATTATCAAATAAGGAGTTGTTCCGACTGTGAAACCCAGTTTGCCTGTGCTAAGGCAACAAGCTGAATCACAACACCACCCACTGTGGAATGATTTTCAGACCCATCTGATCAGAAGAACTGAAGACAACTTCTGGAAACTGCCATACAGCCACACATGACCTGAAACACAGGTGAACTCAGCTGATCACTCACAGAGCAAAGTCCTTATAGAGAGTGGATCATTCCCATGCTACACACAGGCAGGGGGATTAATTCATAGCCCCAGACAGAGGAAAGCTCCCCACCAGTGCCTCTAGGAGATCCTACTTAGGAAAATAATAGTAGCCTGGAATGGTTGTGCCTCTTCCACAAAGCTAAAAAGCTACAACATACCACTCTACTATAGAGAGTGCTTCTAACCTTAGACCGGAAGGGCTGGCAAAAACTCCTGGAAGCTGCAGGCTCAGGAGCACTGAAGCCAAGAGACCCGCAAGCAGAAGTGATGGTTGGTGGGGAGCTGCCTTCTCCCTTTGCTTCTGCCTCTCTTCCCACTTGTGTTCTCTCCTTCTCTCTCTCTCTCAAGTAAATACATGATTTTTTTTTTAACTGAATTGTGTCAATCTCATGATACAATTTAAACAGATAAGGAGTTGCTTCTTATAGATGAGCAGAGAAAGTGTTTTCTTGAGATAGAATCTATTCTTGGTGAAGATGCTGTGAAGAATGTTGAGATGACAACAAGGAATTTAGAATATTATGTAAACTTAGTAGATAAAGCAGCAGCAGAGTTCATGAGAATTGACTTTAATTTTGAAAGAAGTTCTATTATGAGGAAAATGTTACCAAACAGCAGCATGGAATGTTACAGAGAAGTTGTTTGTGTAGGCAAGAATTGATGTAACAAATTTTATTGTCTTATTTTAAGTAATTGCTACAGCATGCAAACCTTCAGCAACCACCACCCTGATCAGTCAGTAGCTATCAGCACTGACACAAGACCCTGACATAAGACCAGCAAAATGATTATAACTTGGTAAAAGTTCAGAGGATGTTAATATATTTTTTAGCAATAAAGTATTTTTAATTTTTTAAAGATTTATTTATTTATTTTGGAGCAAGCAAATGTGAGTGGGAGTAGAGATGGGGGAGGGGGGAGAGAATCCTTAAGTAGATTCTCCACAGAACATGGAGCCCAACATGGAGCTTGATCCCAGGACCCCAAGATCATGATATGACCAAAATCAAGAGCTGTTGACTTAACCAACTTTATTGTCTCAGAAATAAAGTACTTTTTAAGAGATTTTATTTATTTATTTGAGAGAATGATAGAGAACATGAGCAGAAGCAGGGGCAGAGTGAAAGGGAGAAGCAAATTGTCTACCAACCAGAGAGCCTGATGTGGGGCTCTATCCCAAGACCCCAGGATCATGACCTGAGCTGAAAGCAGACAGTTAACTTACTGAACCATCCATGTGCTTCAGCAATAAAGTGTTTTTAATTAAGGTATGTACACTGTTTTTTCAGGTATAATGCTGTGTTACACTTAATAGACCACAATACTGTATAAACATAACTTTTATATCCCCTAAGAAACCAAAAACCCATTTGACTAACTTTATTGTGACACTTGATTTCAGTCTGGAACTGAATCTGCAGTATATCCAAGATATGCCTGTAGCCAAAGGGAACAGAAACACTATCTTGGAAAGATATCTGTACACTGTGTTTATAGCAGCATTATTTATAATAGCCAAAACATGGAAACAAAACAACTCAAGGGTCCATCACTGGGTTGATGAATACAGATGATGAATACAGATGAATACAGATGATGAATACAGATGTGGTGTGTGTGTTTGTGTGTGTGTGTGTGTGTGCATGTCTGTGTGTGTGTCTGTGTATATATTATTCAGTGTGGAATATTATTCAGCCAAAGAAGTGAGGAAATTCTGTCATTTGTGACAACAATGAAGGACTTATGCTAAATGAAATCAGTAAGAAAGAGAAGGACAAATACTGTATGATTTCACTTATATGTGAAATCTTAAAACACATACACATACACAAACTTATAGCAAAAGAAATCAGACTTGTGGTTACCAGAGGCAGAGGGTGGGGGGAAGGTAAATTGGAGGAAGGTGGTTAAAGATACAAACTCCTAGTTACAAGATAAATAAGTACTAGAATGTAATAATCAATATAATGGCTATAGCTAACGCTCCTGTGTGTTATACAGGAAAGTTGTTATAGAGGAAATACTCTATATTTATAAATACTGTATATGTTTTACAGGAAAGATATACAGGAAAGTTTTTAAGTGAATAAACCCTAAGATCTTTCATCACAAGGAAAATTTCTTTTTTTTTCTTTTTATTGTATCTATATTGAAAAATGGATGTTTGTTGAAACTACTGTGGTAACTATTTCACAATATATGTAAATCAAACCAAACTGCTGTATGCTTTGAACTTATATAATAATACATGCCAATTATTTCTCAGTAAAATTGGAAAAAAAGGAAAGATACCTAAACAACTAAACATAAATCTAAGAAAAAAAATGTATCTTATGTCTGGCACAACTTTTTGCCTATCATTATGACCACAAATAACAGAAATAATAGGCTCAAAAATTGTCAAAAGGAAAAATTATTCCCTCCAATCAAATGAAATGTAATGGTTATATTTAGTTATATTCATATATTATACAATATTTATAAATGAGAAGTGAAACGTGATAAAAATATTTTTACAAGGGCACCTGGGTGGCTCAGTGGGTTAGGCAGCTGCCTTCAGCTCAGGTCATGATCTCAGGGTCCTGGGATCAAGCCCCGCATCGGGCTCTCTGCTCAGCAGGGAGCCTGCTTCCTCCTCTCTCTCTGCCTGCCTGCCTGCCTACTTGTGATCTCTATCTGTCAGATAAATAAATAAATAATCTAAAAAAATTTTTTACATGCAACCTATTTTAATTCAATGGCAACGTATATTAAATGGCTAAGAGAAATTGTGACTCTAATCAAAGGTAAGTTTTACATACTATATGGGAATCCAATTTTCTCAACATACATCTCTCTGAGAAATTTACTGTCAAAATAATTGCAATCTCATCCAAGAGGTTTGGTAGGAAGCCAAAGCCAGTGACAGTGGGGGAAATTTGGACCAGGCAGCCAGGGACCTAAAATAACAAGAGTTAACCCATTGAATATGTAGCAAGCAGTGTGTTATTTGGAATCCAAAGGGGTGTGATATACTTAGAATTGATATTAGCCAATTTCAGTATTAAAAAAGAAACAGTGTATTAATTGGGACAGCATTATAAGCAAAAGTAAACTGTGAATAAAGTCAAATATAACAGTCACTCCTCTCAATCCTTCTTTTTAGAATAGGTTTTCAGCCAGCAGCTGATTTATTATTAGATACAAGGTTAAATTTCTCCAATAGAAAAATATAGGTGAAGATACTCTTATTGGAATTCTGACTACATAGACGGTAGTTTCAAAACCATAATGATACTATAAGCCTTACTAAGATAACAAAAAATATAAATTGTACTTTGAAAATTGTTAATCATTTCACATGGTATATACATAAGCAAGGCTAACTTCAAACACTATTAAATCACCATTTAAGTATAAGAGCAATTAGAAACTACGTTCACATGACATGGTGGCTCAAGACTGATTCTCAAGACTGATAAGAAGATCTGGGCTGCTGTTTCATGTTAAAGTCTTTGGAATAGAATGAGGAAATGTGTTATCTGAGACCAAAGGTCCTACATTTTTAGTATGTATCAGAATATTTGGAAAGTTGTAATAAATGCATACTTCTGCATCTTTTCCAAAAGAATTTAAGCAAACATTCTGAAATAGGCAGTAAGTGGTTCACACTCTGAGATTTACTGTTGTAGGTAAAGATCAAAATGACTGTTTAAAGGTACTTCCTCACAGAATTTTGACTTCCTAGTTAGATTACAAGCAAAATTACAAAGGTGGCAACATGATTTAGAGAGGTACTAAAGGCAGCAATGAGCATGCTTGGTCTTAAGGTTTTACATCCTGAATTAAACAGACACAGGGAAAAAGTTTTCTACTTTTTCTGTTGTTTAAACAACCTGAGTCATTAAATCAGAAGAACTAATTACCCTAACTCATAGATATACTAGGCTATCCAAAGAATCAAAATAACTTCAGGAAGAAAGGAAGACACAATTAAATCAAAGTTCAGAAAAACATACACAGACATACAAACCAGTAATTAATCTGCCCTCAGAAATGCTTAATTATTTGAAAATTGTGCATTCTTTATTTATCCTTAACTGTTGAAGGCAAGAAAATGTGCATACATTCCAGAATAATATTACCCACCGTACAGCCCTAATGTGATTAATTAAGAAGTTGAAGCTTTAGAAATTGTTGAATGAATGATCTTTTCCAGATTCTTGGGTATGTGAGATCTCTCCCACATCTTATTGAATCTATAAATCTCCTTAACAGAGAGGCTATAACACCACTGATTGTAGAAAATTTGAATTGCCATTTCAAAGGGAAAAAATTCTTAATTTTGAGGCGTTTTAGTGATATGAAAGATTATGTATTGTCTTTAAAGGTGCTTTAAACAATCTAAATTATAAGGTCGTAGATGCTGGAACAGCAACTTCCTAGCTTTTCCTATGAGATCAAATCAGTCTGTTTGGAGCCTCTCTCAGCACTACATCTCCATCAGCAATTAGGTAAGCTACAAAGAGCTTTTACTAATTTAATATCCGTGAACATAAAGAGATTTTATATTTAATTGTTTCACAATTTACCTTAAACTATATACATTTAATGTATAATTTTACTCCATCTTAAGGAGAAATTACACTCCTTTACACTGCTTTAATACTGATCCAAATTATTCAGTGTTACTTTAGATACTCTCCTACCATCTCAAATGAAATTTAAAGTGGACAATAGTAAACATTCTAAGGATAACCTCAAATTCTCACTTAAAAAATAAAAATGACAATTTTCAGCATACTTACTTTTTTAAAAAATTTGAATCCATAATAAAGATTTTAATTCTTTTTCTGCTTTTGCAAACAAGAGAACTACAACATATGCGAAGAGAAAGATTTTCAGTTGTTAAACTGAAAGTGTTATCTCTAGGAATTAAATACATCAACCCATTGTCTTTGGCTTATATTGGTTTTGCAGAAGTCGCAGTCAGTTTTACTGTTTCTCTTTTGAAAAATGTCTCTCTTTTCTCCTCAAACTGTTGCAAGATGTTTTATTTTAGTCTTTGGTTTTCAGTAGTTTTTCTATTATCAGCACATGGTATATACTGCTCTGGGAATTGCAAGTCTTCTTAAAGATGTAGATTAATTTATTTTTCAATATTGAAAAATTCTCAGCCATTATTTATTCAAATAATACTTCTGTCTTATTTAAGCCCATCTTCTGAGACTTAAAATGTACATATGTAAACCTTTGCCATAGACATACTTCACCACCATGCTTCTGCCTGTTTTTTATAATTTCTTTTTTCTGTGTTTTATTCTTATTTCTTTTTCTGATTTTTTTTCTCTAGTTGATTCTTCTCTCTTTAGGTACTTGAAATTAATGCTAAACATAGCCATTGAGCTATTTTTGTTTTTTTTTCAGCATTCCTAAAATTTTTCATGAGTTCTTTATTATTGTTTCCTGTTTTCCATTAAAACTCTCATTAGCTTCTCTAATAAAATTATCAATCTTTTTAATGATTTATTTATTTATTTGACAGAGAGACATCACAAGTAGGCAGAGAGGCAGGCAGAGGGAGAGAGAGGAGGAAGCAGGCTCCCCGCTGAGCAGAGAGCCCGATGCGGGACTCCATCCCAGGACCCTGAGATCATGACCTGAGCTGAAGGCAGCGGCCCAACCCACTGATCCACCCAGGCGCCCCCCAAATTATCAATCTTTTATTTCAATTCCTTATCACAATATACATAGTCATTTGAAAGTATATGACTGATGAATCTAGTTAGTTTGTTCACTGTATTTTTTTCTCCCTATTTTCTGTACTTTCTACTTAATATTGGTTATATTGTTCTGTCTTTTTTTATGTCTAGCTGATTTTGACAGGTTCCTATGAACTCCAAGTTAAAAATTACAGTTAAACTTCCAGTTTCTGCTCTAATATGTAAAGAACTTGGAACTCAGTACTTTCATCATTACCAAAAGAATATGTGAGCAAAATAAAAATTAACAATTTTTCTTGTTCCTTATCTCAGAAAACTGAAATTGCAGGACAAGCCACCTGTATGAAATCTGGATAGGTAGGCAAATTGAAATACTTATTGCCAAGGTCCTACCTAGAACAGAAAGTCTACCAACTAAAGTAATAAATTAGTGGGGATACTTAACTGGTCAGTCTGACTAACTGCTAAGGCTGATTGTGGACTACATTGAGTGAGAAACTACTGAGACCTGCCATCTTAGAGGGACTCTCATTTTCATGGATTTAATCTTCAAAAACTCCACAAATTTCTCACTGTAAATAGCCAGAAATGATATCTCAGTGACTCTGGCAAAGGATGGGTAAAAGTGCCCAGAGAGTTTTCATTAAAATAGCTTATCTTCCAAGGCGAAATACTTAGCCAGAGCCTTGTCACTTGTAAGCTAAGGACATTTCACTGAGTCCAGCATTCTCTAGCCTTCCTTTCTCATCTGAGTGGGTAGAAAAGTATGTGTGAAGATAATAGCCCAGAGGCAAGCCTGAAATACTGAGATTAAATTATAAGATATAGAACATTTCTCTTCCCACACATCTTACACCTGTTGGTGTGGTTATCAACAAGGCACCACTGTAAATAACCGTGGGTTATTACTGAAAAAGTAGGAAGAAACCATATTTGATAAAAAAAGGTTCTTATGGAATCCCAAAGACAACAGAAGGGATGAAAATCAAGGACACTGGAGGGTTTGAAGTTTCTGACACAAACAGTTACAATAATCAATAAACACTGCCAACTCCTAGAAAGATTTACATAAAATACCATTTTAAGATCTTTAACCTCACTTCTTATTACCTGATACATTATCTATGGCCTTCAGAGTTATAAAACAAAATTATGAAAAAAAGAAAAAAAAATTACAGAGGATGTTATATCAGAAAAAGAATTCTGAAAAGACAAAGCAAGCATCAAAATCATACTCCTAATAAGACACAGATCATCAGACAGGAAATATAAAGTATCTATGATTAGTATGTTGAAATTTCTAAGTTAAAAAAGAAGAGCATGTAAGAACAGACAGAAATTGCAAGTAGAAGGATAGAAACTCTGAAGTAGAAGGATGGAAATTCTAAGATAAAAATCAAAAGAAAAAAAATTCAAAAATGTCTTTGATGGGGGCACCTGGGTAGCTCAGTTGGTTACGAGTCTGCCTTCAGCACAGGTCATGATCCTGATCTAAAAAGGATCACCTGAAGAAAACAGAGAAAAAAGAATATTATAAGGATAAAGCAAACAGAAGAAAATAAAGAAAAATTAAAATAGAAGTCAAAGAAATTGAATACAGGAAAACAATAATGTCAAAAAATGAAAAGTGGATTATTCAGAAAGGTCAAAAAAATGATAAACCTCTAGCCAGGTTAACCAATTAGAAGAGGAGAAGACAGAAATCCCTAACATCAGCAATGAAAGAGGAGTCATCATTCCTAAGCCCGTGAACATTAAAAGGATAATAAAGGAATACTGTGAAAAGCTCTATGCCCATAAATTTGATAATAGATGAAACAGTCTCATATCTTCAAAGGCATAAACTACAAAATTGAATCCAAGGAGAAATAAATTATCTGAAAAAGCCTGTATCTGTTAAAGAATTTGAATTTATAATTAACCACCTTTCAAAAAAGATTTTAAAAGGTCCAAGTGGTCTCACTAGTGAATTCTACCAAAATTATTGAATGAAGAAATGTTATTGTTTTCCACAATCTCTTTCAGAAAATAAAGGATAAGGAAACAGTTTTAAACTCATTCTTTAAGGCAAGCATTACCCTAATACCAATAATATACAAAGATAATATAAGTAAGGAAACCTATAGATGAATATTTCTCATAATCAGTGGTGGAAAAATGTCAACAAAACATTAACAAATTGAACAAACAATGTATAAAAATAGCTATTCACGATAAAAAAGGGGAGTTTATTGCAGGTAAACAAGACTGATATAACATTGTAAAATCAATCACACTGCATAAGCATCGCAAAGTAAAAAAATAATATGATCATATCAATTGATGCAGAAAATAATTTGGTAAAATACAACATGCATTCACGACAAAAATTCAGAAACTAAAAGTAGTTTGGAATATCCTCAACTTGTTAAAGAACATCTACAAAAATATATGATGAAAAAACTAGATGATTTCTCTTCCAGACTAGGTAAAATGTTGACTCAGAACTCCAAACCAACATTAAGAAAAGTAAATATATATTATTCTGATTGGAAAGGAGGAATAAAATTGTCACTGTTTGAAGATGACATTATTATATTTGTAGAAAACCCTAAAGGACCAACAATAGAACTCCCTGAATTATTAGATGAGTATAGCTAGGTCTCAGGTTATAAATGTAAATTGTTATACATATAATTATATGTAATAGTTATTTACACTATATACATATAAATTATACATATGTAAATTGTTTGCATATACACCATCAATAAACAACAGTAATTTAAAAATAAAAGATAAAAAAATATCACGTACAGGGGCACCTTGGTGGCTCAGTGGGTTAAAGCCTCTGCCTTCAGCTCAGGTCATAATCCCGGGATCCTGGGATCCAGTCCCACATTGGGCTTTCTGCTCAGTGGGGAGCCTGCTTCCTCCTCTCTCTCTGCCTGCCTTTCTGCCTACTTGTGATCTCTGTCTGTCAAATAAATAAATAAAATCTTTAAAAAAAATCGCGTACATTAGCACCAAAAATAAAATTTTTAAATAATATTCTAGCAAAATATGTATAGGATCTATATGAGGAAAACTACAAAATCCTGAGGAGATAAATTACAGAAAATATAAGTGAATGGAGAGCTATTTTGTGGTCATGGACAAAAAAGATGCCAATTCTTTCCAATTTGTTCAATAGATCCAATGCATATAAAATAACAGACATGAAGATCAATGGAAAACAATAGAGAGCCTAGAAAGAGACCTAAACAAATATACTCAACTGATCTTTGAAAAATGAGGAAAGATAACTCCATTGAGGAGGAATAGACTTTTTAACAAAGAGTGGTGGAAAATGTGGGTGTCAATATGCATACACAAAAGAGAAACAAAATCAAACCTTAGAGACAGACCTTACACCATACACAAAAAAATAATTCAAAATGGACCATGGACCAATGTAAAACCCTAAATTATAAATTTTCTAGAGGAAAGCTTACAAAAATCTAGTTCACCTCTGGTTTTGTCTTGAGTTATTACATACAACATCAAAAGCATCATTGATAAAAGAAAGAAAAAATGAAATGGGGCTTGATTTAAATTAAAAACTTTTGTTACACAAAAATACTGTTGGAAAGTGAAAACCCAATTCACAGACTGGGAGGAAATATTTACAAAACACATATCTAATTCAAAATATACAGAAGACACTTAAAGCTTAACAACGGGAAAACACACAGCCTAATTAAAAAAATTGGCAAAAGATCTGAACAGATGTCTCACAAAAGAGGATATAGAGATGGGAATAAACATGAAATGATGTCCCACATAATCTATCATTAAAGGATTGCAAATTAAAATAACAATGAATATCACTATACATGTTGTAGAATAGCTAGAACTAAAAAAAAAAAAAAAATCTGACAGTAACAACTTTTGGCAAAGATGCACAGCATCAGAAACAATCATTCATTTTTTATTAGAATGCAAAATGGTATAGCCACTTTGGAACAGTACTAGTTTCTAGTAAAGGTAAACATAGTTATAGCTTATGATCAAGCAATCATGATCTAAAATACTGATTTCACTGATTTGAAAACCCATATCCACACAAAAACCTGCATGTGAATTTTTATAACATATATATTCATATGGCCCCAAAATAGATGCAGCCAAAAATGTCCTCCAACTGTTGAATGAATGAATAAGTTGTGATATATACATACAATGTAATAGTATTTAACAATACAACAAAATGAGTCATCCAGCAACAAAAAGTCATGAAAGACACAAATGTATATGCTTAGTGAAAGAACCCAGTCTGAAAAGGCAGCATTCTCTATGAATCAGCTATATGACATTCAAGAAAAGTTGAAACTATAGTGATGATAAAAAGATTAGTTGCTTGATGTTTGGAGGAGTTGGGGGAAGGTTTACTGGTTGAAGCACAGGGAATTTGGAGGAGTAGCAAAACAATTCTGTATGATAGTATACTTATGGATACATGATAATATTTCTTTGTCAAAACCCATGAACGAAGAAAAACATGCATATGTATTAAACTGTTGTGTACACACATCCATAAGTACTTCTGTATATAGCTGCACATGCACACACACACATTAAGCTAAACACGAGATCACACTGATGTCTCAAACTCTATTACCAGATAGATCATTCCAGAATCCTCCCCTTGCTTATCTGTAATTCCACATCCCAACACTGAGAAATCTAACTCTAATCATCTGCCACTCATTAACTTCAATGTTCATATATATATGTATATATGCAGCAGTATCAGAATCCTGGCATTATTACACCCATGGGAAACAACTTTATAAACTAAGGAATGTGCTCATCCATTTTCTTTTGCCTTAGTCTTACATTACTAACATAGGAATTTCAATGTTACAACTTTCCCTCTCAACTTCTTCATGGAGATTGTTTCATACACATATAATATAATTCAATTGCTTTGTCATGAACTACGTTTGTACACATGAAGATTCTCTTCTCTGTAAAATAAATAAGTCTTTATGAAAATGAAGATGTTGGTTGCATAAGGGAATTCTTACCTTCTGTTGTCACCTTCGAATATCAGTTTTAATCATTTAAAATATATAAGTGTAATGAAAGTTTCTGGAAAGATACCCTAGTAGAATTCCTTTGTAGGTCATTGGTTTTATAATAAATGCGTAATTTGAGCCTGATGTAAAAATGCAAATTAATTTATTTTTATTAAAAACAGTGATGGTAATATCTTAGGTTCACTTGACAACACAATTTTTAAACAAATTTAGTGATCTAATGTTATAAATAAAAACAAATCAAATTTTATTCTGTAATTAAAACTTACTCCAGTGATGATGTAATTCTTCATAAAAATGAGAAAACTATCTCATTTCCCCAATTTTTCTGAGAGCAACATTTAAAACATTTTAAAACAGAATCATCTTCAGAATAAGCTTCCACAGTTTCATAAATTATAAGCTTAAAGAATATACTTCTATAAGAAATTCAGTAATTTCATGTAAATTAATGAAATTTAAATTTTCATTTAAAGTATCAATTCCAAGGCATTTGATTTAAACACATTGTTCACAGTTTTTTTCCTACAAATTAAAGATTCTAAAGTGAATGCATTAATGGACTAAAACTCATATTACTTAAACATTTTTACATCAGAATCTAATGATTTGAAGAGATGATATTTTAACGATGCTCAATTATTTTTCCTTCATGTTGAGCCTCATGACATATAATCAATTTTTTCTGTGTACCCTAAAAAATTAATAATATCCTCTAGTTCCCTCAATAATTCTGTTAATCTCTAAGAGGAAAACACAGAATCAGATATTTAATATATATATTAAAATATATATTTAATGTATATAATATATATTATATATTTACATATATGTGCAGTTACTAAAATTTCTGACACACTGAGATCCTTATTCAGATGTTCCTTGTCATAGCTTTTCATGGATGCTAAAAATACATTATTTCTGGAATTTATTATTTATGATTTAATTTTTCTAAAGAAAAACTCTACCTTTCTTAAATAAGGAGTGGATGGAAGGGGTGAGGAAGGAAGGAAGAAAGGGATGAAGGCAGGAGGGAAGGAATGAGGGAAGGAAGGAAGGAAGGAAGGAAGGAGAAAGGGAAGGAGGGAAGGCAGGAAGAAGAGAAGCAGAGAGGGAGGCAAGGGAGGGAGAAGGAAGTCCCATCACCATGGCTTGTCCTTTGGGATGTTCTCATTTACCATTTACTCCTTAGATATAACTGAAGCAGAACTGTATGGTATAAATTACTAGGGGGCATATATAACTTTTGCATACTGTTTCCTGTTAATAAAAATTTGGTAATCTAACAGTTATTTTTGGCTTTTTCTACGGAAGCTCATGTTTTCTTAGGAAACAGATTTTTCTCCGCAACTCTGTAGGCTTGTAGAAACTTTGCTTCCAGTCTGTTCCATGTATCAGTGACCGCTCTCCATGGTCTTTTATATGAATCATTTTTGCATTTACCTATGTCTTTTCCTACTACTTTGGACACCTTTGTGTGGTCCTCCCACACGGACCCTGATCCTGACCATGTGACATTCTTTGGCCAATGAGGAATTAGCAAGTGTATTACAGAGGCTTGGCAAACGCATACATACACATTGGACTTGATTTTTTGGCATGTATGTTTTTAGAATACAGTTTTGATGAAGAAAGGAGACTCGGACTAGACTTTTCAATGATGAGAGGCCATATGGATAAAGATCCTGGGGTGGGTGTGGAGTAAGAGGCCTTTTTGGATATTCTAGTTTCAGCCAGCTTTATGCAGCAATATGAGTGATTTCTCTTTCCCTTGAAGAAAAATAGCTCAGATAATCCCAGACAACCAATAGAATCATGAGTAATAATAAATCATTGTTATTTTCTAAGTTAGTTTCTAAGTTTTGGAGTGGCTTGTAACACAGGAAATAAATGTTGTACTTCTCTTCCTTTGTCATATTAAACCTCTGAAATAATGTGGTTGGAAAAAGGTGAGTGAGAGACAACATCCTAATCTCCCATTTTTTGGATCCTGGTGAGTTGGACTTTCCAAATCTTTGAGTCCTTTGATCTCTAGATTCTATCCTCTTTCGTCTCTCTTTGCAAATTGCTGCATTATGGTTTTTGCTTGTGTGCAAAAGTTTACTAAATACCATCCTTGGTTGTGTCTTGCATCTCCCTCAGAGCTCGAGTGGTTGAATTATCTTTCTAGTTCTTGTAAGTAAGTTTTTCCACTTGCAATTTCTGCTTTTTTTTTTTTCCTGCTCTTAAATAACTATGCCAGTAGAACATATTTTATATTATTGATGGGCAGTTTCCATTCCAACATGTCCATCTGCTCTAACTAAAAGACCCAAAATACACTAACTCAATAAAATGGAATTTTACTTTTCTGATAATAGAATGTGTCTGTTCCGTGTTAGCATTCAGAAAGATAGTTTCCCCTTGTTTTCTCGTTTCTGATGGTTCGTTTTATTTGTTCATTGTTTTATGGTCAGCTCATAAAGCAATATCATTATCTGCATTATTGAAGCTAGTTCACATTCACAATTGTACCACAGCTTAAGGACAGAAGGAGGCCTCGCAGAAGTCATGGCTTATCCCTAAGTATCTGCTCCTGGAAGTTCTACATACCACTTTTGTTTGTCTTCCACTGGAGATAACATGGCCACTTGGCTTTATTAAAAACTCTCTCCTTAATCAAACTTTAGTCAGGTTACTTGAATCTCTTTCTCAGTCTAAGCCTTGCTCTTGGCCTCTGTCTAGTCTTCAAGCCAGTCTTAGCAAAAATCTTGCTAAGTCAGTTTAGTGAGGAAACACGGCCCCCATATCTAAACACCTTTGATATCCAAAATCAGGCTTTTATCCCCTACTTTTTTTTTTTAATCCCCCACTTTTGATATCAAAGTTCTTGGCCTGTCTTTACCAAGAATCCTGTTAGGTCAGGTTAGCAATAATCTTCCTTCCTTTGATGTCTTCTCAGTAACTTTCCCTCTACTGACCCCCTCATCCTGTCTCTTGGTTATAAATCCCCACTTGTCCTCATATTTGGAGTTGAGTTTGATCTTTCTTCCCTACTGTAATGTTCTTACTGCAGTAGCCTTGAATAATGTCCTCCTTAACTATTTCAATAAATTTCGGAATAATTTTTCTTTAACAGTTTCACATAACTGAAGGGGAGATTCTAAAATATAATAACCATGTGACTGGTACTTCTAGTTATATGAGTGATGGGGAGAAATAATTTTGGTGGAGAGATGGATGTCTCTGCTACATGAGGAATGGATGCAATAAAAATTCGTACTGGCCCAAATGTCACAATATTAGCATAAGTGTCGAAATGAAATAGGAATATTTCTACCCTACTGCAAGTATTTACTTCTCATTTTGGAGAAATTATAAGCAAATCACTTTGTTTAAAGTAGTTTACTAGAATTCCATGGAATCTATTTACAAGTTTTGCTTTACAAAATAATTATTATATAAAACTTATACTAAGTTATATACAATGTAAAAAAG
The DNA here is from genome assembly GCF_022355385.1 of Mustela nigripes. Classification (NCBI taxonomy): domain Eukaryota; kingdom Metazoa; phylum Chordata; class Mammalia; order Carnivora; family Mustelidae; genus Mustela; species Mustela nigripes. Next base: position 253,488,744 of record NC_081557.1, on the reverse strand, counting down.
ATATGGGGAAAATAAAGTGATACCCTTTTGAAGTACAAATATGTATTAAATAAGTTATTAAGTTGGTCACAGATCTATTGGTTTTCCACAATTATATATACATATGTATATATAGAGAGAGAGTTTATATATATACATAGCGAGAGACAGAGAAAGAGTTTATAGAACAGAAAAATTATATATATTTATATAGAGTTTATAGATTTATATAGAGTTTATATATATATATATATATATACACACACACACACACATAAAGAGAGAGATTATATATAGAGAGAGGGAGAGAGAAGGAAAGAGAAAGAGGTAAACATTTTAAAATTGGTAAATATTTAAGTAACTTTAAAGGATAAATGGAGATGAGAACTTTAATATGAAGAAAACTGCATATGGCTGTTAAAGCAATATTACAAGTTTAATTCATATTCAAATATTTTATCTTTAATAGCTCCAAAACTAAGAGAAACTGACTTGAACAGATGTTATCTTAGTATGATTCCATTTTTTAAAGAACACCATGTTGAGCTACCACCAGCTTAAAACTGAAGGAGAAGAATAAAGAGTGAGGTTTATTAAGTCCCAGAAGATGCTCAAAGCTGATTTATCATGTGGCTTGCCTTGGCACTTCAAATAAGATGGTTAAAATAAATGTTTCATGCTAGTGGAAAACACCAAAAAGCAAACAATATAGTATTCCTTTGCCTGAATACAAAGGAGTCTCTTTCTGAATTCAGTTCTAGGTCAAAATAGGGGAAACCCATATACATTATAAAATAAAACTAAAAACTTTCATTCACAATTTCTGTGACAATTATGACTTTGTGTGTTATATTAATTAAAAATGTAGGGGCGCCTGGGTGACTCAGGGGGTTAAAGCCTCTGCCTTCGACTCAGGTCATGATCCCAGGGTCCTGGGATCGAGGCCTGCATCAGGCTCTCTGCTCAGCTGGAAGCCTGCTTCCCTTCCTCTCTCTCTGCCTGCCTCTCTGCCTACTTGTGATCTCTGTTTGTCAAATAAATAAATAAATAAATCTTTTTAAAAAAAAATGTATTTTATACTTTAAAGAATTTTTTTTTTTTTTAACCTGAAGTCATTCAGAGTCCTTGTCTTGCTACGGACTCCCCTCCTGAAATCCCTATAATGGTAATACAACCACTGAAAATAAATGCATTTTACATTGGCTGAAAGCACAGGTCTTGAAGTAGGATCACCTTGTTTGCATTTCAGCTCTCTCATTTTTAGGTGTGTGACCTTGGACAAGTTACTTAATCTTGCTCTTCCTTAGTTTCTTCATCTGTAAGTGGGGATCATAGCATTTACATCATAGATTGTTGTCATAAAGATATACGTTTGAAATCTATTATCTGTCTACCTATCTATTTATCATCTATCTATCATTTATGTAGAACAGTGTCTGGTATGTAGTAATACCTGTTAGCTAGTTTTATTTATTTAGCACATATATTTTGCAATTCTCTTCTTTGTCAGGGCATTAGGATGGGTGGTGAGTGTACCACAGTGTACAAACATAAAGCCCCTTCACTCATGGAGCTTTGGGGCTAGTGGAGAAGCTTAACACCAAACAAGTAATTGAAAGGATGTTGCTGTGGAATGCTATGGTCCTATATTGTTGGGGGTGGAGGTGAACATAGGGTGGGGAAGGTGAATAAGCTCGTCTTGTGTTAAGTCCAGAGAAAGCCTCTTTGATAAAGGACTTCATAATTTGAAAGCTAATCGAGTGGCCAACTGAAATGGAAAAGAAAATTATTCTCTTAGGAGTAAAATATAAGTAAAGAGAGATCACATTTTATGAAGAGCAAAAGAATATGCTCCTTAACAGCTGAAACAAAAATGTAAGCATGTATGAGCTCAGAATGACGCTGGGAGAGAAGCATGCCAGCTGTTTAGCCAACAAAAAACATCATATTTCATGTTGTCATTCTCATTGCATCATTTTGTCGGAGGGCAGATCAAATTCGTAGATCTGTGGCACCATGGGGGAGCATGTTTTAAGAGTGTCCCAATTTGTAATGAATTAGTGATGTGACCTTGGGTAAACCATCAACTTCTTTAAATATTTGCATTTAGAGCACACAAATGAGAAAGTTAGTTAAAAACTCCTTTTAGGTTAACCCCAAAGAAACAGATAACAGTGGTTACCTCTGACTGGGTAGGAAAAGAGAAGTTTGATAATCTTTTCTCCCCATCTGCCTTTCAGAAACTTTTGATATTTGTAACATGTACATGTATTACCTACTCAAGATAAATAGGCATATAATTTTAAAACATTCACAAACTAATTTCTACTACGTGTAAAACTTGAACCACTTTTACCTATCCCTAAGAAAGAGCCATTTTTTTAACAAGCAAATTTTATTGCTTTTGGGAAAATACTCAATTTCCCTTCAAGCAGCCTTTCTCATTTCTCTTCGTCTCTTTCTTCCTTTTTCTAATATCAACATTTTTCCAGGCCTAGATAACATCCGAGTTGTAGAAATACTACTATACTGATAAACAAACAATTTTATAACTTTATATCTTTTTATTTTCATGGTTTATAAGTATTTCCTTGTCAAGATTTGTGAATATTTTTGTGTATGCTTATGTGTTTGTTTATCTAGGAGCATCATTAATATTTCTTTCTTTTTTTTAATTAAGAAATATTTTAATGTGATTGAAAAAGTACTGTTCTTTTTAAAAAAATTCTGCTAGTATATGATGGCTTGTGTGATTTTATAGTAATATACTCTATTCTTATTTTAAAAAATCTCCTATTTGTCATGGCTCATCTTTTTATTTTATTATTTTATTTTATTTATTTTTTTAAATTTTTTATTTTTTATAAACATATATTTTTATCCCCAGGGGTACAGGTCTGTGAATCACCAGGTTTACACACTTCACAGCACTCACCAAAGCACACACCCTCCCCAATGTCCATAATCCCACCCCCTTCTACCAACCCCCCTCCCCCCAGAACCTTCAGTTTGTTTTGTGAGATTAAGTGTCATTTATGGTTTGTCTCCCTCCCAATTCTATCTTGTTTCATTGATTCTTCTTCTACCCACTTAAGCCCCCATGTTGCATCACCACTTGCTCATATCAGGGAGATCATATGATAGTTGTCTTTCTCTGCTTGACTTATTTTGCTAAGCATGATATGCTCTAGTTCCATCCATGTTGTCGCAAATGGCAAGATTTCATTTCTTTTGATGGCTGCATAGTATTCCATTGTGTATATCTACCACATCTTCTTGATCCATTCATCTGTTGATGGACATCTAGGTTCTTTCCATAGTTTGGCTATTGTGGACATTGCTGCTATAAACATTCGGGTGCACGTGCTCCTTTGGATCGCTACGTTTGTATCTTTAGGGTAAATACCCAGTAGTGCAATTGCTGGGTACATCGTTAACATTTCTAAAGGAACTAGGAAAACAGATTTAAGATTTACTGTTTTATCCGATAATGTCATAAGTAGTATTTTAGATTTCAGAGTAAATATATTACTGTCTCCTATCTGTTCTCAAATTCCTTAAACATTACAGGTGTTATATTTACCTCTTAACTCATTGTCATGTAGAAAAAAATTATATACCTTTAATTTTTTCTTGGGAATATCTCATTAAAAAGATTTTTTACATATTAATCTGAAAGTTAATAATTATCTTCATGAAACTTTATATTATTAAAATTTACATTAATAAAAAGGAGTATTACAAAATTTGATTTAATCTCTTTAATAATATGAAATAATATATTCATTGTAGAGTTAAGGTAAGCATTAATCTTAAACATTTATCACACATTGTTAATATCAAAATAGATTTATGAATACTAAGTGACATTTACTACTGAAAGTGAGATTAAAATCACCTATTCAAAATCAAAACCCTATTTTTAATGAATCCAGTTGCCAGACCATATTGTTAAGTTTGAAGTATGTTATTAATTCATCTCTTTAATACATCGGCAGATATAGAAACTTTCTGAAATTTAATTTCCAATTATAAATCATGAATATACCTACTGAAAAACAAGAACCCAAATAAGAAATAGCTTGTATTTGAATAGACGTCCTGTGTTAGTTGGACCTCTCTTCATCACTGATGTGATTCAGGACACCAGCAATAGTGCTGGCCGAGTGGAATCAGCTTCATCCCAAGGTGAGAAGAAGGAAAAAGAAACTCTACTGCTATTGGCTTTCAGAGTTGGAACCATAATGATTGCTGCTTTCTCTACAGCATTACTGTACAGAGACTAAAGAAATTAAGTTGAGGGGTACCTGGGTGCTCAGGTCATGATCCTAGGGTCTTGGGGATAGAGCCCCACATTGAGCTCCCTGAGGGAGAGGGAGAAGAGCTTGCTTCTCCCTCTCCCTCTGCCTGCAGCTCTTCCTGCTTGTCCCCTCTATCTCTCTGCGTCAAATAAATAAATAAAATCTTAAAAAAAAAAGAAATTTAGTTGAAATAGTTTTATCAATATCCTAATAAATTGATATATGTAAAACAAAATTATGCACACTGAGCTTTCTGTCTTCAATTTGGAGTTGTGACTTGAGACAAATTCAACTTATCCTTTTTGGTCCAGTCCTTCCTCTGCAAAATGAATGCAATAACCACAAACCCAAGGAGTTATTCGATGAAGTGGAGGTGAAAGAGCTTTGTACACTCCACAGTAATTACAAAAATGCATGTTACCATCCCAAACCAAAATGCTCTCTGCAGGTAGTCCGAGTTTGGTGTTAGATCTCTTTTGTATTTATCCTTCTCTAAACAAAATCTATTTTTAAAAAAATGGTCCTTCCGTGTAGCTGAACTTAATCTTGGATTTTCACTTCTGTTCTTCCCTACTCAGTACGGCCAATCATTAACACTTTCTCGGCCCTCGGCCCTGGTACACCTGGGCCTGTACAGTGGTATCAGGGCAGGAGGGCCTCCAAGGCAGGAGGAGGGGTAACAAAGAGCGTGTTGGTTCACAAGGGACAAAGGGAGTTTACCTTACCACAGTCGTGTTAAAAACAAAACAAACAAACAAAACAAAATAAAACAAATAGAGATACAGACAGAGATAGATAAAGACAGAAAGGGAGACAGACAGACAGAGAGAGTGAGCATAAAATCATACTCTGAGGCTTCTTCAGGAAAAAGTTTCAAGGAACACCGGGCACTGATAGTCTCCTGAGATGAATTTGAGACACCTCATAGCTGCCTGGAGGAACTGCCCTGAAGACAATGGAACTGTGGCTTCTGGCTGCTGCAGCCTTGGACTTTGGCAGAAATTAGTCTTGGGGTTCTGCTCCAGAATCTCCTCCCTGTCCCCAGTCTTTGGTTGCCTGAAAGGCTAGAGACTGGCAGCATATACATGCACAATTCACTTTTTAGGCTAGCCTTTGGTATTCCTGCCCTGCACAGACTTTGGGCCAGAGCCTGTTTCCCACACCTGGCTAGAACCTGGGGAGTGGCACTGCTGTCATGGTGACCCTGAGTGTGATAGAGGGGATTCATCAGGATGGGGATTTGTTTGCTAAGTGATGTGAGGCAGACTTCTTACAGTGGAGTCTGAGACAAGGACCCTAGGGAACAAGGGCTTGTAGGTGTTTCTTCGCCCAGAATATCCTGCTGGTGGTAGAACATCTGAGATCCTGAGATATCAGGCTTCCTCCCCGGGGGAGGGGGAAAGAGGGTGGAATCCAGATTAAGTCTTATCATGGATTGAATTGTGTCCCTCACAAAAATTTATGTTGAAGTTGTACCCTAACTCCTAGTACCTTTGGAAACAAGGTCATTGCAGATGTAATCAGTTAAGATGCAATCATGCTAGAGTAGGGTGGTCTACAAATCCACTATGACTTGTGTTCTTTGAAGAGAACATAATGTGAAGAGACAGAGATACAGGGAGAAGACAGTCACTTTTGTGAAGATGGATGCAGAGATTTGAGGAATGCTGCCACAAGACAAGGAAATCTTGCAAGGAAGCGTCCAGAGGCTTCCGAGGAAGCATGGCTGTGCCAACAACTGATTTCATAGTCCTAGCCTGCGGAACTATAACAGAAAAATGTCTGTCATTTTGAGTGACCCAGTTTGTGATACTTTATACAGGTACTCCTTTCTATTTCACATTACAGTGTTTTTTCCCCCTCTTAGCACTGATCATGTTTGATTATATTCTTTTCATCTTTTTTCCAGTCTTTCACATTAATCTGTGACATTTCTCAGGGGAAGTTCCATGCTTATTTTGGGAGTATTTTAACTCCTTTCTACCATAGTACCTCACATTTTATTAAGTAAATTTTTTAAATTTATTTTTTGTGTAATTTTTTTCAACTAAACAAATACATTTGAAATTTAAGTAACTTATATATGAAGTTTGTATCTCATGAAAGGTAATTTTTGAAATATAATTAGGAAAAATTAATACATGATGTCATGCTCTATATTACTATTTTTTAAATTAAGCATTTACAAAATTTACTATTTAATTATTATTTAACTGAAAAAGTTTCTTATATTTTATTAAAGATTAGACTATTTGAATCACAAATCAATTTTTCCTCTTATTCTATTGAAATACAATATACATACCATAAAATTAGCTCGTTTTGCATGTACGACTTAGTGTTTTGTTTTTTTTTTTTTGTATACTCTCAGAGCTTTGGAACTATCTTCACTGTTTAATTGTAGAACATTTACACCACTTCCAAAAGATATCTGACACCTGTTAGCAGCCATTCTCCATTTCCTGTCTCTCAGTTCCTGGTTACCACTTCTGTACTTTAAAAAATATTATCTATTCTGTATATTTCATACAAATAAAATTTTGTGTGTCCTTTTGTGTCTGGTTTCTTTCACTTAGCATAAGGTTTTCAAACTTTATACATATTGTAGCATATATTGGTACTTTATTCCTTTTTATTGATAAACTTACATTGAATGCATATCCACTGTCTGTTGACCTATGCACTTATTAATTGATATTAATTGATTTATAGCTACTTTTAGCTTTATTAATAATGCTACTCTGGACATCCATGCATAAGGAGATATATATATTTTTCCCCAATTTTCTTGAGTACATTCCTAGAAAAGAATTTGATGGTTATTAGGAAACTTATGTTTAACCTTTTGAGGAACTGTCAAACTATTTTCCAAAGCAGCTATACCATTTTACTTTTCTACCAGTAATGTGTGAGAGTTCAAAATTCCCTACATCCTAGTGAGCACTTGTTATTGTACACTTGACTATATCTAACTCATAAAGTGTTCTATCATTGTGGTTTTAATTTGAATTTCCTTAATGACTAATGATGTTGAACATTTTTCTTCTGCTTATTGACCACTTTTACATCTCTTTTAGAAACAAGATTCAAATTCTTTTTCATTATTTTAATGGAATCGTATTTTACATTGTTTAGTTGCAAGAGTTTTTTTATATACTTTGAATATATTCTGATGGCCCCTTATCAGATACGAATTTTGCAAAATTTTTTTCTCATATTTTGGTTGCATTTTCATTTGATTGATAGTGTCCGTTATGAACTGAATATTTTTGTTCTCCTAAAATTCATATGTTGAATTCAATCCCAACATGATGGTGTTTGGAAGTGGGGATCTTTGGGAAGTAATTAGGTCAAGAGAGTAGAGCCTTCATGAATAAGATCAATGCCTTTCTAAGAAAAATTCAAAGCAATATCTCATTCTCTTTCTATCATGTGAGTCATAAGAAGTTCCTCTGTAAACTGGGAGGAGAGCATTTACCAAGAATTGATCCATGCCAGCACCCTGATTTCAGAATTCTAGCCTTCAGAAACCACCCAGTCTATGGAAATTTGTTATAGTAGATCAAATTGACTAACATAGTGTCAGTGATTCATATTTAATTTTGATGATGATTAGTTTATCTTTTTTCTCTTTTGATGCTGCTGCTTTTGCATTCATATCCAAGAAACCATTGCCTCATTCAAGTTCAGAAAGATTTATAACTATGTTTTCTTCAAATAGTTTTAAGCCTTTAACTTCTACATTTAGATTTTTCTGAGTTGATTTTTGAATATGGTGTGAGGAAGGAGACAAAATTTTTTTTCCATATCAATATTTATTTTTTCCAATAGTCAGTTTTGCAATCCAATTTACACAGTTTTTGAGATCTGAATATCTAACGAAAAAAAAACTGTATTTGAATTTATGCTTCTTTCACTGGAAACTTAATCTTAAATATGCACAAACATGTTATATATATACAAATCATAAATTTATTTTCTATTCTTTTCCTATAATTGAATTAGAGAAGGAGCATCCATAGTAAAATTCTAAGCAAAACAAAAAGGATTCTGGAAACACAATTCCATGGAGATCAATCTTATACAATTTAAAATCTGAATGCAAATTTTTCTGAGGTTCTTTCTAATAAAATATGTACCAATTGTTTTTAAGAAATAGAGGAGAGGCAAAACAAGGATGTAATGTTGATGTTGTGATTAAAAATTACTTCGTAAAAATTATCTAAAACACTGATCTAAGAACAACATCAGTTAAAGGCTTTTAAGAATTGGAAGTACATAATATAATTATTTTTCTGACTTATTTTGTTTTCATAATTCCAAGCCTTCGAAACATAAGTGTATTATTATTTTCATTAAATTCACATATGTAGAAGGCATACAACTGAAAAAAAAAAAGTGTTTCAACAACACTTCTCAAATGATTAAACTGGGGGAACACCTGGGTGGCTCAGTGGGTTAAGCTGTAGTCTTCAGCTCAGGTCATGATCCTAGGGTCCTGGGGCGGAATCCCACATCAGGCTTCTTGCTCAGCTGGGGAGCCTGCTTCTCCCTCTGACTGCTGCTCCTCCTCATTGTGCATTCTCTCTCTGGCAAATAAATAAAATCTAAAAAAAATTTTAAAAAATTACACTGGGATAGAAACAATATCTGGTTTGCAAATTTGGAATTGAAGTTGAAACAAATAAATCAAGGCATATCAACAACACATTCCAGAGTGAAGAATAAAAGAGAATATTGTAAGTATAGTTTTTAGGGTGGATAAGCATAACTTGGTTGCTGAACTACTTAATGATTTGATTGTTTACCAAACCTTAAATATTCCATAGACTATCTCTGGGCTTTTCCAGGCATCTTAAAGAAAAAAAAAAAAAAAAGATTCCAAATACACCTCGTGCTGTATGTGATGCTTTCTAGATTTTCCCTTAATCAACTTGGCATTTAACATCTGTATGCTTTAAAAGAGAAACTGAGAACTAAATTTTTATAAGAATTAACATAATACAATCGAATGAATACTAGCTAGTTCTTAGATAATTTAAATCTTCAAAACTTCTGTGCTTTAGAAAATAGTGTATTATAAATAATAGCAATATGAAACAACACCGTTAGGAATGTTTATGTGAATGAAATGCATTCAAATTGCTACTCACTTTCCTCCTCTTAACTTCTTATTGTCCTCCAAATATACCAAATATGTGATAAACATTATCTCCAGAATATCAATTATACTAAAAAAAAAAATCTCTAGGTTGAATGGTTTTTTAGTTAATCTTTCAATTCATTATCAACTTTGGTAATATCTAGGTTATGTTATTTCAATCTCTTGTTCACTGAAAAATGATAGAGTCTGGCTAACAATAATTATTTTGATAGGGATTGAAGATGTATTTGTCGAAGTAAAATACATCCTCACAAATGCTCATTTTTGATAAGGGGCTGTAATATAAGCTGTATTCAACAAAAACCCCAATTCTACTATGTGAGGAATTCCCTAGTGGAAGAGCAGATTAATCCCATTAAATCTTTTAGGAAACTAAAATGATTTTAAGCTATTTCATAGAGTAATTTGTCCTTACTTAAGATACATGCTTTTTATACACATTAAAGTTCTTAATCTCTAGTATTATTAAAAAATATGTCATTCTTCACTTGTGCTTCTGTTGCAAGATTTCTTTTCTTCAAAGCCTGCAGTTCTTGGTCACTCTGCTTTGAAGAATAAAGAGGTAGACCAGAGGAAGATTGGTGGGCAGCAAAACAAAGTTTATTAAGCAATAGTGAAGTTTATTGAGATATAGTACACAGCTAACAAAAAGGGAAGGGATCCGAAAGAGTTGCCATGGGTGTTACTAAGTCTAGAAATCTTTATGGGCTTGTTGGCAGGCTGTTTTCATCTGATTAACCTTCATGTTCATCTACTATCAGGTAGTTGTTCACATGGGAAACAGTGAAGGGCTCCTTCCATCGTGGTATAGAATCGTTTTCCTTTTAAGGGTAGTTTCCTCTTAGAATGAGGGCCCCTTGCCCCTGCCTGCCTTTCTTCTAACCATCTTCCATTACTGTGTTATCCCCTCCTCATACAATTGTGAATTAAAATTATATAATATAAATGGAAAGTAATAGTAATGTTAACAGTATCTATCTCTGTGCTACATAGTTTACATTTACTGATACAAAATTCAGAATTTTGAAATCTAAAGTTAAAGAAAATTATACCTTAAAAGCATTTCAAGAAAATATAGGAAAGTATTTGGTGAATCATCATTTAGTCTTAATAAAATAAGAAAATATACTAATTATATGTTATAAACAATAAAACCACAATAAACTGAAATATTTGTGGGTTTTTTTTTTTTAAGATTTTATTTATTTGAGAGGGAGAGAGAGAAAGAGTGAGTATGAGCAGGGGGGAGAGGCAGAGGGAGAAGGAGAAACAGACTCCCTGTTGAGCAGGGAACCTTATGAGGGACTCAATCCCAGGACCCTGAGATCCTGATCTGAGCAGAAGGCAGACACTTAACTGATTGAGCCACCCAAGCTCCCCTTTAGGCTGAAATATTTGTATTAAATGGAATATGTAGAACAGGCTCTATTGTAATCAATTCCAAATTCCTACTAAAATCTTTATACAAATATAACACAGAAAATTAAAAAAAAATCTAATACAACTGACAAATAAGACTGATAAAGACAATGAATCTATGAATAATTTTCACAAGCTATAAAATTCAAAGACAAGGACTAAAACAGAGACTCTGGCTACCAATGTTAACATTCACTGAACAAGCATGGAGTGGTATGGCACAGTAACAGAATAAAATATTTGGTCAGTCATAAGACTGACATAAAAGTGTACACCAAACCGAATAAAGAAGCCATCTTTCTCCAACATGGGTTCTATATTTTTATTTGAAAAGTGTAGTACTTTTTAAGTTAATACGATTATTGCTATAGTTGGCTTTAGGTTTACTATTTTGTTTGTTTTCCATTTTTCCTGTTATTTTGTTCCTAGGTTATTCTTTCCTTTTTTCTTCTAGTTTAATTTTTTTAGGTAGTACTGCACTTTTATTCTATTGAATTTTAAGCTATACCTATTTGCTTATTTTTAGTGCTTGATCTAAGTATTATAATTGCATCATTAATCTATCAAGCTTGTTTTGAGTTAATATTTTATTACCTCACATAAAATATAAGAACCGGTTAATGGTACGATTCAGTTTACTGCCCCATCTTTTGTATAGTTGTCACATATATTATATTCACATATATATAATAAATATAACACCATAAAGATATTTTACATTTCCCATGTCCATTATCACTCTTCATTTCACCCAGAAGAGCCAAGTTTCCCATGGGATTATCTTCCTTCAGCCTGAAACTCTCCCTTTGGCTTATATTACAATATACAGATGAATTTTTACAGTTAAGAGTTATATGAAAATGTTTTACTTTGTCCTTATTTTTGAAATACGATTTCTCAGGATATAGAATACAGGGTTGCTCTGTCATTCTTTCAGTTTAGCACTTTGAATATTTCGGTTTTTTGACTTCTAGTTCCCATTATTCTGATTAAAATTCAGTATCATTAATACAGTTATTTCTGTGTAGGTAAATGACTTTTTTAAATTTTTCATCCTCTGATTTCTGGTACTATGCGGGATTTTAATTCTTTCTCATTCATTCATTTCACTTTGTTTTGTCTTCGACAGTTTGGCGATAAGCTTAGGTATGCTTTTTGTATGTTTAACTCAGCTTGAAATGGAAATTTAAACTTCTCTATCTACAGTTCCTTTCTTAAGTTTTCAACTTCACCTTTCAGCTGCTCTGGAAACCCCAAATTTCAATATCTTGTTACCACTGCAAGAAACCCAGGGCGTTTTGTTTGAGTTTCCACCTTACTTCTCTGACATCTGTGGTACAGAGAGTGCTCTCAAGTAAGAATTATTAAATATTCAACCTCAGTTCTCTTCTTTCATGGTACATTTCTCTAGTTTATGAGTTTTTCTGTTGTTGTTTTTGTTTTTTCTTTTCTTGTAAATGCCAACAATGGTTGCTTTCTAAAATGTCTCTTATTGTTTACAAGTGTTTTATAGAGCGTGGTCTGATACAATCTACCTATATATTATCAGAGACAGAGATAATTTATTTTGAAATGGCCAGATAATATTCCTTCCTCTTACATATTTTTTTAAATCAAATTAAATTGTAAATTATTAAGAAGCAATCTCATAAGATAAAGTACATGGACTTAAAGTATCTTTTTTTTTTCAAGTATGTCAGTCACTTAGGAGCAATTTATTTTGGAATGGCAGCTCTTTGGCTTTTTGTTGTTGTTGTTGTTTGTTTGTTTAATTAAATCAGCATATCAAATACCCAATAATACAATGTTGCAGAATGCTTATTAATCTATGTAAATTGAAGTGTAAGCTATGAATAGCAGCTCACCTACTAATGAAAAATCTGAGGAAAGAATGCACCCAGTATAAGAGAGTAACACTCTTTTTGCCTGAGTGACCTCACCCATGACCAGTAACCAAAGTCAGGTACTAAAGACTTAAAATCAGGCTCACATTTTATTTTTTCCTTTGGAATTTATACCAGTTTAGCACAATTTATTTTTAGCTTAGTAAATACAAATCTAGGCATTTGAAAACCATCATATCTAAAACTTAATTCATCATCTTTTCCCCCAAATTTCTTACTCTTATATTTATATATATATTTGTTTCTGTGTACTGTAGTACTCATATAATGCACTATGATCTTTTATGTCTTCCCTGGTTTCTACAAATAGCTTTCTTCTTGGTTTCTCTGCTTCCAGATTTGATTCTTTCTAAACTTTGATCTGCATAAAGTTCAGAACTTATTTTTAAATCATAATTTTAATATATTATCTTACTTAAACAAACAACAACAAAAACAACAAAGATATACCACGCAGAGATATGCTTTACTTTGTAAAAAGGAAAAAAAAACAAGTTTCTCTATAGTATTTTTAATTATTACTATAATTTATTATTATTTACCCTTATAGTTAAATTTACTATGAAAATATGTGAATTTTATATGAAAATTGATAAAAATTAAACAAATCAGCTTCACTGACAAGGAGTTAGAAAAATAAAAAATAAAAACAACAACAAATATGTTCAAAACCAAGTATTTTGCTGAAATAACACATAGGCACTTAACTAAAATTGAATAGTTAAGTTCTATTTGAATGAGTGTTCATTTTGAATACAATATTGCATAGACCATTTTATCATGTGCCATATGTTATGTAATTACATAAATGTTGGTATATGCTGTGGATATGCTGCAAATTAGCAACATTTCTTGTTTCTGGAGAGAAAATGAGAAATTAATTTGACAAATGTCAAGTTCAGTTCATGTCAAGATGCTTTTTGTGTCATGATCCATCATGAGAGATTAAACAGATATATCCTACTAAATAGATCAATTTTGGGGCAGCAGCTGTGGCTCACTTTCGTTCATTTGGCAGATTCATTCCACCTGACTTCAGAGAAATTTCCGAAATGATGTATTCACTGTCTGAAAATGTTTTTATTTCTTTTGCCCGATTCAGTTAGAGGTGGTAAAGAAAAAGGATATTACATTGTTTCATGTATCATCAGTTGAAAACAGCTACTATAGTAGCTTTGTTCATACACCAATAATTAGAAAATAAATATAAATTAAAATGGCATATATCTGAAGTTTATGTTAACATAAAGTGTAATATCCATAAGTGTCATTAATTGTTCTGAATTAAATATAACTTTATAAGATTTTAAAAACTCACAGTCAGTATGGATATCGACAGTGTGCATTGTTTTCCATAGTATTCTAAACTACACTTATTAACATTGATTTCAAGGTGGGAGGTGCAGGAAACAAATTGTCATACTTCATAGTCAAGAGGCATTTTAAGTGTCTTTTTTTTTATTATGTTATGTTAGTCACCATATAGAACGCCATTAGCTCTTGATGTAGTGTTCCAAGATTCATGTTTCCATATAACACCCAGTATTCCGTGCAATACGTGCCCTCCTTAATACCCATCACCAAGCCAACCCATCCCCCCACCTCCCTCCCCTCTAAAACCCTCAACTTGTTTCTCAGAGTCCACAGTCTCTTATGCTTTGTCTCCCCCTCTGATTTCCACCCCACTTCATTTTTCCCTTTCTTCTAATGTCCTCCATGCTATGAGGCATTAAGTGTCTTGTTTCTCCTTGTTGGAAAAAAAAATGTGTAACCAAATTAATCATAATTTTACACTTTCTCTCCATAGCTGTGTATTTGTCACAGTTCTCTGTTATAAAATTATTTCTTATGGAAAACATAGTTTAATACATTTTGGCCAAAAGCATACTTTTGAATAATAAGTTTAATTTATGTCTTGGATGAATACAGATATGGACTTAAATAAGTGCTTTTCCTTTCTTACTTAAACATTTGCATATTTTTGTTAGTATAATGTTCATCAAAGCTTTTAAGAACTTAGTTGTCTGGTCTGTGAGATAATGTGCAACAGCCTGAGAAACAAACCGTAAACTGGCTTCAATATCTGCATGTGTGGCAAGCATTGTATTAGTCATTTTACATAGATTATCATCCCTAATATTCATAATAGACTCTTTAATCCTCCATAATAGACTCTTTAATCCTCATATGCACATCAAAAATATATATCATAAGACATTAAATGATCAAATGACCCAGATACATATTCAGCAGGCAGCAGTTGGAGCTCAGTGCAAGGCCTTTATTCAATAAATCACCTCACATTTTCTACTTGTGACCAGAGTGAGGGTTATATGCAAAATATCTTAAAAGGCAACTGGTGGAATCAGGCAGTCATGGGTATGGGCCTAAGCCTACAGACCAAGTGCTCTAATATCCAGAACAACAAAATCGTCTCTTTGTTCCAAACGGAGATAATTTTTCATCCTTTTGCTATATACCATTGAAACATTTAACTGACATATGAACTTCAGACATCTAAAATCACATGTATAATTGTCTTTAATTGTTTATTTGAGGGCTATAATGTGGAAGTTTTACCCAAAGTTAATCTTTAAATAAAAATTAAGGTACTATTATTATTACTGCGAATCAGCATAAATTCAGATCATATTTATACTAAATCCTTTATTCCAAATCATTTCAAAAACTCTAAAGACCAAATAATCCTTGCAGGGGATTAGCCTACATTTTAAAGCTCCAGTGATCCAGATAATCTCTTTGGAGAATTCATCCCACTGTTTGGTGCTCCAAAGACAACATAACATTTTCCTTAAAGAATAACATTATTACAGAAAAATTTAAAAAAAATAGAGAAACATCATATCCATTTATAAACATATATTTTAAGGTGGTACTTTAATAATTTCAGAAATAGAGGAGGGGCAATATAGCAGAGAAGTAGGAGACCCTGTTTCAACCAGTCCCTTAAAGTGAGCTAATTATCTACCAGAACACTCTGAACATCCATGAAACCAGCCTGAGTTGTAGGATTATACACTTCTGGATCTCTAGAGGACCAGAAGATGACAGTGGACACATAAAATGTACTGGGAACAATTGTACTGATATCAGAGGATAAACAGAAGAAGGAGGGAGCCACCAGAAACAAACCATTGGAAAGTAATACCTCAATATGAAAGTGCTCTGTGATTGGGGACCAGCATTGCTTGGAGTCCAGTTAAAAGCACTGAAAAAGAGCAAAATATCTTAAAAGGCAACTGGTGGAATCAGGCAGTCATGGGTATGGGCCTAAGCCTACAGACCAAGGATGGCCACCCTCGGTGACCACCCATGCCAGAGAGAATGCAGCAGTAGAGCCTCTAGTTCCTTGTCGCAGACCCACAGGGTTATATGGCTTACATCACTGCTGGGACCAGAGCTCATTCCTCCTGGCACACGTGAAGGAGTCTCATGGGTGCTCCCTAGAACCACAGCCTTTTGCACTCTGTGCTCACTGGGCAACTGGCGCCTGAACCATGCTCCTCACCCATGCCTGAGAGTGTTCCTTGCAGGTGCTAGCCAATGGTCTCTAGGAACCACAGAGAATCTGAACACCCCCAGCCTGAACTTGAAGGAACTACCCCAGAGAGCAGTCCAGACAAAGGCAGCCACTGGAAGTTATGCAAATGGCTAACAGACATATGAAAAAATGTTCATCAGCATTAGCCATCTGGGAGATTCAAATCAAAACCATATTGAGATACCATCTTATACCACTTAGAATGGCCAAAATCAGCAAGATAGTAAACAGCAAGTGTTGGACAGGATGTGGAGAAAGGGGAACCCTCTTAGACTGTTGGTGGGAATGTAAGTTGGAAGCCACTTTGGAAAACAGTGTGGAGGTTCCTTAAGAAATTAAAAATAGAGATACCCTATGACCCTGCAATTGCACTACTGGGTATTTAGTCCAAAGATACAGATGTAGTAAAAGAAGAGCCACCTGTATCCCAATGTTCATAGCAGCAATGTTCACAGTAATCAAAGTGTGGAAAGAACCAAAATACCCTTCAACGGATGAATGGATAAAGAAGATATGGTCCATATATACAATGGAGTACTATGCCTCCATCAGAAAGGATGAATACCCAGCTTTTGTATCAACATAGATGGGACTGGAGGAGATTATGCTGAGTGAAATAAGTCACGCAGAGAGAGTCAAATATCATATGGTTTCACTTACTTGTGGAGCATAAGGAATAACACAGAGGACATTCGGAGATGAAGAGGAGAAGTGAGTTGGGGGAAATTGGAAGGGGAGACAAACCATGAGAGACTGTGGATTCTGAGAAACAAACTGAGGGTTTTGGAGAGGGGGTGGGGTGAGCTTGCTGGTGGTTATTATGGAGGGCACATGTTGCATGGAGCATTGGATATGGTGCATAAACAATGAATTTTGAAACACTGAGAAAAAAAATAAAATTAAATTTAAAAAAACTTTAAAAAAGAAATAATTTGAAAAATAAACTGACTTTGTTGCAAATATGTTTACTGTTTTGATTTGTACATTTATACAAAAACCAATGTATTCACCACTTTAATGCAAGTATGGCAATCCTGGAAGTCATTGTATACTACTCACTGTAAAATAATCACAGGAGACTGTCCAATGAAATCATGAAAATAAAAATCTTCAGATTGACAGTGATTTTTGTTTTTCCTAGAAAATAAACCACAGAGTGGAGGCATACATAATGGTATGGCAAAAAGAACATCTGATTTTATTTTTTTTCCTTCTCCCATACAAGGCTAGAGAATCTAGCTCTTTGAATATTTTAAAGTCTTAATAATATAGCTAAAAATAAGTCATTACCCTCAGAGTACTTCCCAGTTTCTAAAAACTGGATGTTGTACAATATATGGATAGTTTAGAGATAGGGTTACAGAGAGTATGGCCCAACATCAGAATATTCCCTATATATTCACCCACCAGTAAGTGAAGTAAAAATATTTAAAATGCTGGGACATCTGGCTGGCTCAGTTGGTTAAGTGTCTGCCTTTGGCTCAGGTCATGATCCTAGTGTCCTGGAACTGAGCCCTGCATTGGGCTTTTTTCTCAGTGAGGATCTTGCTTCTCCCTCTGCCTGCTGTCCCTCCTGCTTGTACTCTCTCTCTCTCTCTCTGACAAATAAATAAATAAAATTGTAAAAAAAAAAAAAAGATTTAAATGCTGATAATATGGTAGTATGGAAAATATAGTATGAATAACATCTACAAATTATTTGCTTTCTATTAAAAAAAACTTTAGCATTATTAAAATTATGTTAAAATTGTAGATTACTAGATGGTTCAGTTTCTACATGGGTTAGCTTAAATAAATAATAATGCTTATCTGTCAAAAAGCATTAAGGAAAATGTGAAATTTAACTTGTTATGTTGGATCCCCTGGGAAGCAAGGAGATAAAGATGTATAAATGTACTGGCAAATACACATTTGAGAGTGTAAAAGATATTAAACTGAGCATAATGAAAGGTTGAGCTTTGATGCAAACACCATCTCATGGACCATTCTGGACTTAAAATAACTTTCAAAGTTGTCCCACCTTAAGGCAAGGGATCTGGGCCTCTGTACCACATATGTACTTGTCATTGTATGCAAGCAGCATCATGAAGGGAAAAACATGATCTTGGCAAGGCAAATCTTTTCAACCAAGAACAATTCTCATGGAAGTTTTGTTTATAGCACAAAACCAACAACACTCACCTCAGATGAAAGAATAAGCATTTCAGTATAAAAGAGGATCTGGTTTGGACATGAACATATCCACTATGACCCTTCCTTGGAGTAGTCAAACTCATTTTATTGAGTTGAGGGAACTGTTTCCAGGATACTGGTGTGGCTCTTTCTGGGAAAACTGCAAAAAGATACATAGGAGAAACTATCACAGCTAATCTCAAAATGGTAATTAATACCTGTCACCTTTCAGCTTCATTCGTTGGAAGTTCCTCTAATCTGGGCTAGCACCTCTGTGGATATTAGTTAGCTAGAGCTATGGTAACAAATTGCTATAAACTGGTGACTTAAAATAACAGAAATTTATCATCTCGTAGTTGTAGAGGTTGCAAGTCTGAAATGAAGGTGTGGGCTGGGCCAGGCTGCCTATAAATGTTCTAGGCAAAAATTCTCCCTTGCTTCTTCCAGATTCTGGTGGTTCCTGGAATTCTGGAGTAAACCCTAAGCAAGCTCTCAGAAAGTGGTGCTAGCTAAGACCCTGTAGGCAGAAAAATAAACCCATATGCTGAATAGCCTCATTCACAGTCAAGATAAATCATTACCCATTCCGTGTGGAAAGAATCAATATAAGCACTTTATCACAAAGTGTCTCCTAGACCATTTTGAGAGATGGTGTCATATTGAAGTCTCAGCATTTGTATTGACCCATGTTGAGGGAAAGTAGTACACAATGGAGTCTCAGTAATTAGATTACCCTTGAGTAAGAGGCCATGTTCTTGGGCTCCTAAATATTCTCCATCCTTGTCACCATGGCTACTCTGTTTATGAGCACACTGCTATTTGTATTGGGGGACTACCTGATACCAGCTTTTGACAAGACATTGTGCCTACTTGCATCTCTTCTATGTTGGATGCTATATGGTGGATGTGTGATACAAGTTCATGCTTTCTGTAATTTTTCATATGTCCTGTATGTCTTCCCTGTGGACCTTCAAGCCACCATTCAAACTTTCTCTTTTAGGCCATTGATTAACATGCTAAGCTATTTACCAATGGCTCTGAATCAGGTTATAGTCTTAGTTTAGGTCACTTCTCTTTCTATATATTCACTGGTTGGAGCTAGGCTGACCTGGAAGATTTTTTTTTTTTTCTCCTCACAGGTCTTTCAGACATACAAATGAATTTTGAGATTTTATAATAGCAGCCCATTTTTTTAAAAGTCTATATAATAAATTAACTGATATATGAATCAAAACTATTCTTTTTCTTCATCTGTCAACTGGTCAGAAAGAACTGCCGCATGTGGTTTAACTGTGAGCTGAGAGAGGACCCTTGGCAAAACTGTGGTGGATGACATGCGGTACTGGACCACTTGCTAACTGAAGGTACAATATTCCATGGATTTTTAATGCTTCTACATCTTTTCCTGAGAATGACCAGAATACAAGATCATGACCACTCTTGACTTGGGCCATTTCTCAAGATTGTGTTTACAATGAAGAACCTTGAAGGTTGAAGTAATATTTCTCCCAGAACAAAGGTGAAGCTTGCTTTCAAAAGACTGTTTAAAAAGAGCGTTTTTAAAAGAGTGTTAACTTGTGTTTTTCAGCTGTGATGGTGCACAGTGTGTGCAATAATCCCCTCCTTCCTCCATCATTCTTCCTGGACTTGGGGGATAAGAGGAGTCAATTGTAACAAGAATCTCATGCTTCTTACTGTTCCATGAAGGAAAAACTCCTTTCCTACATGTCAGGAATTTTGTTCTTCTGTCTATATCAATGAAACAGTAACAGGTTAACATATTAGATTGTAAGTAGTATAAAATCCTAGCCCCTGTCATTTGTTCATCGCATTTGCCCTCTTTCTCTGCTTATGATAAATCCAGAATGTACTGCTTTTATCCCATGTTAGATAGCCGGTGGGTGCAACTAAGCATACCATTTTTGGTCTACATTATGACTCTTTCAGTAGACATTCTGTCTACATGGTTACTTCATTTCCCACAGTGAGGTGCTCTGTCTTGGTCTGGAGGCAGTTGCATACTAGGTCATGATAATCAAATAGCATTTGTATCTTTGGCATAAATAATTCAGACTTGTCCCAAACTTAAATGAGTAATGAAGTAATGGGTATATGGTGTGTGTGTTGTGGGGTGGGGGAGAAGACGGGGAGGGTTGGGTATCAGTCTGTGTCTGCACAAATGCACTGTTGAATCTTCATTTAGAAAAAAAATTGCTTATGAAAGGCACACCTTGAAGAATTTGAAACTACAAAGTCTTAAGAGTTGTGTTGATTAGCATTCCCAAAAGCTCCCAAGGCTATCCTGATTCATGAGGCTAAATACAAACTAGCAAGTTGTGGAATCAATGAATCTTAAAAGCAGAAATTTCAATAGATACTCTCCAGGGGTTCTCTGATTAATATCTATATCTTACTTTAAACACTTGAAAAGTAGAAACCTGTCTGAATTCATGTTATAATAAATAAAAATTTCCTCAACACAAACTCTTGTGATTTCATCAAGTAAAGAAGTTTGCTAACTATCTCTACAGTGTTGATTTCTGGAAGTTATATTGTCTTTTCTTTTTTTGTAGTCATGTATCTACATTTACTTCAAATTTGTACTTTCAGTAGGAAGTGCTACACTTTTTGTTTCTAACTAATTTTCTATTTATAATTTTAAGTATAGATGACAAATAGTGAAGTTAGACTAGTACTCCTGGAAGAAGGGAATTACAACACTAACAAGACAGTAAGAAAGACATAAAGTGAAAAATAAACAGAGAATACATGATGCATGCTTCCAATTAAATAAAATTCTAGAAAATGTGAATATATATATAGCAAGAGAAGGCAGATTAATGGTGGCTTGAAAATGCAGAAGGGAATTGGGAAACATTAAAGGAGGGAGGGAATTTTGGGGAGATGATAGATACACTTCTTGTTTTGATGTTATGGATGATTTCAGAGATATCCACATCTACATCTATATTTGCATATTACTATTCAATATGTGCAGTTTATTTTTCACAATTTACCTCATTACTGATGTTTAAAAACACACCAAAAAAGCAGAGGGTTTTTGAAAAAAAAAAAAAAAATTGCAGACTTTTTTTTTGCAAAAAAAAAAAAAAAATGCAGCCTTAAAAGTTCTTTTCTACCTAAAGACCATTTTTTTTCCTTCCCTCCATAAATCAAGTGATGACAAGAATGTCAAAGATAAATTATTTCTTAACATTGAAGTTGAAGAAGTACCAATCACTGTGCAGGCAAGTCCAGCTTCATTTCAGATGCCTAACAGAAGAATTAATGGTACTACAACTCAGGACGGTGTACAGATACAGAACAGTGGAAACACTGACAAATAAAACTAAAAAAATTAGCAATGTAAAACCTGAAGTTCAATAAAGAAAACAATAAATCAGTCATATTAAACTGATCCATCTAAAGTGAGTTTTGAATAAGGTTTTACATGTAAGTTAGATTTGCAAAATGATAAAGTACATATACAGAAAAGATTGATTTTTTTTTTCCCTCAAAATGTGTTGTTCATTGCATGTCAGGCAGTCTTTTAGGCATTGGAGATAGCAAGGAAAAAATAAAAAACAAAAACAAAACTTTATGACTATAGAATTTAAATACTAACACCATTTTGGTTATAGTTCATCTAACAGAGATATATTTCATTAATAAGTGCACTTGATAGCTCTTAAATATTTTCCTTTTTGCCTCCGTATGTAATTTTTAAATTAGAAATGAATATGAGTACTTAAGGTATAATTCATCACTATTAGGTCATTCTTAATATCGCTTTTGTTATGGAGTGACTCAGTTCATAAAGAAAATAGGTTGTGATATCACTGTGTGTTATTTGAGGGAGATCTTACTTAGAGTCCTACAGTTCTCTAGATCACCAAAAGGACTGATTTTGTAATTATTTGTATGTTCACATGTGCCTAACCTTTCATACCAGTGTAGTGTTTTTTATATTACAATGAAAAGTAATTTTGGATTATCTGATTGTTTTATCCTCCATAATGCTTGCATTCTAAAATGTTAATTATGTCTTAACAATATAATTAAATAATACAATTAAAACATAGTCAGAGGACCTGAATAGACACCTTTCCAAAGAAGACATACAGATGGTTAATAGACACAGGAAAAATGCTCAACATCACTCACCATCAGGGAAATACAAATCAAAACTACATTGAGATATCATCTCATGCCAGATGGAATGACTAATATCAAAAAGACAAGAAATAGCAAGTGTTAGGGAGGATATGGAGAAAAGGGAAAATTCATGCACTATGGGTGAAATGTAAATTGGTACAGCTGGTAGTATGGAGGTTTCTAAAAAATTTTAAAAAATATATAATGGCCAACAGACACATCAAAAAGTGCTCCATATCACTTGGCATCAGGGAAATACAAATCAAAACCACAATGAGATATCACCTTACACCAATCAGAATGGCTAAAATCAACAAGTCAGGAAATGACAGATGCTGGCGAGGATGCGGAGAAAGGGGAACCCTCCTACACTGTTGGTGGGAATGCAAGCTGGTGCAGCCACTCTGGAAAACAGCATGGAGGTTCCTCAAAATGTTGAAAATAGAACTGCCCTATGACCCAGCAATTGCACTACTGGGTATTTACCCTAAAGA